>NC_086445.1:185847098-186176265 GCF_028390025.1 Pseudophryne corroboree
GGGATTTACTGGTCAGTGGACTGCTTCCGCTGTCACCCAAAGTTTTTGAACTTGTCACTGACTTATTATGAATGCGCTGCAGGTGACGTATAAGGGAGGATGTTCCGAGGTGGTTAACGTCCTTACCCCTACTTATTACAGCTTGACAAAGGGAACACACGGCTTGACACCTGTTGTCCGCATTTCTGGTGAAATACCTCCACACCGAAGAGCTGATTTTTTTGGTATTTTCACCTGGCATGTCAACAGCCATATTCCTCCCACGGACAACAGGTGTCTCCCCGGGTGCCTGACTTAAACAAACCACCTCACCATCAGAATCCTCCTGGTCAATTTCCTCCCCAGCGCCAGCAACACCCATATCCTCCTCATCCTGGTGTACTTCAACACTGACATCTTCAATCTGACTATCAGGAACTGGACTGCGGGTGCTCCTTCCAGCACTTGCAGGGGGCGTGCAAATGGTGGAAGGCGCATGCTCTTCACGTCCAGTGTTGGGAAGGTCAGGCATCGCAACCGACACAATTGGACTCTCCTTGTGGATTTGGGATTTCGAAGAATGCACAGTTCTTTGCTGTGCTGCTTTTGCCAGCTTGAGTCTTTTCATTTTTCTAGCGAGAGGCTGAGTGCTTCCATCCTCATGTGAAGCTGAACCACTAGCCATGAACATAGGCCAGGGCCTCAGCCGTTCCTTGCCACTCCGTGTCGTAAATGGCATATTGGCAAGTTTACGCTTCTCCTCCGACAATTTTATTTTAGGTTTTGGAGTCCTTTTTTTTCTGATATTTGGTGTTTTGGATTTGACATGCTCTGTACTATGACATTGGGCATCGGCCTTGGCAGACGACGTTGCTGGCATTTCATCGTCTCGGCCATGACTAGTGGCAGCAGCTTCAGCACGAGGTGGAAGTGGATCTTGATCTTTCCCTAATTTTGGAACCTCAACATTTTTGTTCTCCATATTTTAATAGGCACAACTAAAAGGCACCTCAGGTAAACAATGGAGATGGATACTAGTATACAATTATGGACTGCCTGCCGAGTGCAGACACAGAGGTAGCCACAGCCGTGAACTACCGTACTGTACTGTGTCTGCTGCTAATATAGACTGGTTGATAAAGAGATGTCTATGTAACTATGTATGTATAAAGAAGAAAGAAAAAAAAACCACGGTTAGGTGGTATACAATTATGGACGGACTGCCTGCCGAGTGCAGACACAGAGGTAGCCACAGCCGTGAACTACCGTACTGTACTGTGTCTGCTGCTAATATAGACTGGTTGATAAAGAGATGTCGTAGTAGTATGTATGTATAAAGAAGAAAAAAAAACCACGGTTAGGAGGTATATACAATTATGGACGGGCTGCCGAGTGCCGACACAGAGGTAGCCACAGCCGTGAACTACCGCACTGTACTGTGTCTGCTGCTAATATATAGACTGGTTGATAAAGAGATAGTATACTCGTAACTAGTATGTATGTATAAAGAAAGAAAAAAAAACCACGGTTAGGTGGTATATACAATTATGGACGGGCTGCCGAGTGCTGACACAGAGGTAGCCACAGCCGTGAACTACCGCACTGTACTGTGTCTGCTGCTAATATATAGACTGGTTGATAAAGAGATAGTATACTCGTAACTAGTATGTATGTATAAAGAAAGAAAAAAAAACCACGGTTAGGTGGTATATACAATTATGGACGGGCTGCCGAGTGCCGACACAGAGGTAGCCACAGCCGTGAACTACCGCACTGTACTGTGTCTGCTGCTAATATAGACTGGTTGATAAAGAGATGTCGTAGTAGTATGTATGTATAAAGAAGAAAAAAAAACCACGGTTAGGTGGTATATACAATTATGGACGGGCTGCCGAGTGCCGACACAGAGGTAGCCACAGCCGTGAACTACCGCACTGTACTGTGTCTGCTGCTAATATATAGACTGGTTGATAAAGAGATAGTATACTCGTAACTAGTATGTATGTATAAAGAAAGAAAAAAAAACCACGGTTAGGTGGTATATACAATTATGGACGGGCTGCCGAGTGCCGACACAGAGGTAGCCACAGCCGTGAACTACCGCACTGTACTGTGTCTGCTGCTAATATATAGACTGGTTGATAAAGAGATAGTATACTCGTAACTAGTATGTATGTATAAAGAAAGAAAAAAAAACCACGGTTAGGTGGTATATACAATTATGGACGGGCTGCCGAGTGCCGACACAGAGGTAGCCACAGCCGTGAACTACCGCACTGTACTGTGTCTGCTGCTAATATAGACTGGTTGATAAAGAGATAGTATACTCGTAACTAGTATGTATGTATAAAGAAAGAAAAAAAAACCACGGTTAGGTGGTATATACAATTATGGACGGGCTGCCGAGTGCCGACACAGAGGTAGCCACAGCCGTGAACTACCGCACTGTACTGTGTCTGCTGCTAATATAGACTGGTTGATAAAGAGATAGTATACTCGTAACTAGTATGACTATAAAGAAAGAAAAAAAAAACACGGTTAGGTGGTATATACAATTATGGACGGGCTGCCGAGTGCCGACACAGAGGTAGCCACAGCCGTGAACTACCGCACTGTACTGTGTCTGCTGCTAATATATAGACTGGTTGATAAAGAGATAGTATACTCGTAACTAGTATGTATGTATAAAGAAAGAAAAAAAAACCACGGTTAGGTGGTATATACAATTATGGACGGGCTGCCGAGTGCCGACACAGAGGTAGCCACAGCCGTGAACTACCGCACTGTACTGTGTCTGCTGCTAATATAGACTGGTTGATAAAGAGATAGTATACTCGTAACTAGTATGTATGTATAAAGAAAGAAAAAAAAACCACGGTTAGGTGGTATATACAATTATGGACGGGCTGCCGAGTGCCGACACAGAGGTAGCCACAGCCGTGAACTACCGCACTGTACTGTGTCTGCTGCTAATATATAGACTGGTTGATAAAGAGATAGTATACTCGTAACTAGTATGTATGTATAAAGAAAGAAAAAAAAACCACGGTTAGGTGGTATATACAATTATGGACGGGCTGCCGAGTGCCGAAACAGAGGTAGCCACAGCCGTGAACTACCGCACTGTACTGTGTCTGCTGCTAATATAGACTGGTTGATAAAGAGATAGTATACTCGTAACTAGTATGTATGTATAAAGAAAGAAAAAAAAACCACGGTTAGGTGGTATATACAATTATGGACAGGCTGCCGAGTGCCGACACAGAGGTAGCCACAGCCGTGAACTACCGCACTGTACTGTGTCTGCTGCTAATATATAGACTGGTTGATAAAGAGATAGTATACTCGTAACTAGTATGTATGTATAAAGAAAGAAAAAAAAACCACGGTTAGGTGGTATATACAATTATGGACGGGCTGCCGAGTGCCGACACAGAGGTAGCCACAGCCGTGAACTACCGCACTGTACTGTGTCTGCTGCTAATATATAGACTGGTTGATAAAGAGATAGTATACTCGTAACTAGTATGTATGTATAAAGAAAGAAAAAAAAACCACGGTTAGGTGGTATATACAATTATGGACGGGCTGCCGAGTGCCGACACAGAGGTAGCCACAGCCGTGAACTACCGCACTGTACTGTGTCTGCTGCTAATATAGACTGGTTGATAAAGAGATAGTATACTCGTAACTAGTATGTATGTATAAAGAAAGAAAAAAAAACCACGGTTAGGTGGTATATACAATTATGGACGGGCTGCCGAGTGCCGACACAGAGGTAGCCACAGCCGTGAACTACCGCACTGTACTGTGTCTGCTGCTAATATATAGACTGGTTGATAAAGAGATAGTATACTCGTAACTAGTATGTATGTATAAAGAAAGAAAAAAAAACCACGGTTAGGTGGTATATACAATTATGGACGGGCTGCCGAGTGCCGACACAGAGGTAGCCACAGCCGTGAACTACCGCACTGTACTGTGTCTGCTGCTAATATATAGACTGGTTGATAAAGAGATAGTATACTCGTAACTAGTATGTATGTATAAAGAAAGAAAAAAAAACCACGGTTAGGTGGTATATACAATTATGGACGGGCTGCCGAGTGCCGACACAGAGGTAGCCACAGCCGTGAACTACCGCACTGTACTGTGTCTGCTGCTAATATAGACTGGTTGATAAAGAGATAGTATACTCGTAACTAGTATGACTATAAAGAAAGAAAAAAAACCCACGGTTAGGTGGTATATACAATTATGGACGGGCTGCCGAGTGCCGACACAGAGGTAGCCACAGCCGTGAACTACCGCACTGTACTGTGTCTGCTGCTAATATAGACTGGTTGATAAAGAGATAGTATACTACTAATATTATATATACTGGTGGTCAGGTCACTGGTCACTAGTCACACTGGCAGTGGCACTCCTGCAGCAAAAGTGTGCACTGTTTAATTTTAATATAATATTATGTACTCCTGGCTCCTGCTATAACCTATAACTGGCACTGCAGTGCTCCCCAGTCTCCCCCACAATTATAAGCTGTGTGAGCTGAGCACAGTCAGATATATATATACATTGATGCAGCACACTGGGCTGAGCAGTGCACACAGATATGGTATGTGACTGAGTCACTGTGTGTATCGTTTTTTTCAGGCAGAGAACGGATATATTAAATAAAACAAACAACTGCACTGTCTGGTGGTCACTGTGGTCGTCAGTCACTAAACTCTGCACTCTCTTCTACAGTATCACAGCCTCAGGTCAATCTCTCTCTCTCTCTCTCAACCCTAATCTAAATGGAGAGGACGCCAGCCACGTCCTCTCCCTATCAATCTCAATGCACGTGTGAAAATGGCGGCGACGCGCGGCTCCTTATATAGAATCCGAGTCTCGCGAGAATCCGACAGCGTCATGATGACGTTCGGGCGCGCTCGGGTTAACCGAGCAAGGCGGGAGGATCCGAGTCTGCTCGGACCCGTGAAAAAAACATGAAGTTCGTGCGGGTTCGGATTCAGAGAAACCGAACCCGCTCATCTCTAATAGAGATACTAGGATTTGTCTGAAAACACCTCCTTTCTTTCACATGTTTTAATTACAGGAAATAACAGAGCCTGGAGAAATGTAAAAGCAGGTGCAGTTTCTCATCTGAATCTTTATCTTTGTTATTCTGAGCTCTGCCGCCTCATTTTACCTTTCGGGTTAGAGGAATAAAAATGGGCAGGACGCAGAAGACTAAATAAAGCTTGTTCTCCAAGGCCGACTGCATCACGCGGCACAGCTGTGGAAATGCAGAGAAAGCTTTAGATGGAAATTCCACAGTGAATGTACTGCAAGTGCTGACTGTGACATCTCCCCCACACACACTGGTTACCGGTATCCACAGCTTTACCACACTTTGCTTTCAATTAACAAACGACAAGCCTAGGTTTATCTGTCGGCACATCATACTTAGATATATTCTCTTATAATTTATTGCTGTTGTGAATAGGGGGAGATGTACTGAAGCCTGGAGTGATAAAGTGGAGAGAGATAAAGTTCCAGCCAATCAGCTCCTAACTGCCATGTTACAGGCTGTGTTTGCAAAAGTGACAAGAGGTGTTTGGTTGGTACTTTTTCTCCGTCCACTTTATTACTCTCCAAGACTTAGAGCATCTGCCCCAATTTCAGTTCCCTCCATCACAGAACTAGTTTTAAGCCACAGAGGAGCCCCCCCCACCAAAAAATAAAAAAAATAAAAAAATAATAATAATAATAATAATAATAATGATATTTATATGATATACTCCTAATAGGACTTAAAGATGATGTAGTTATGACCGGTCACAATACCTCCCCCTACATCCCGCCCCCTCACAACCCCCTCGGCATGTTGACCAACAGGGACTAATCTCACTTGCGGAGCTTGTTGTGCTCACACAAACATCCTCCCCTTCCTGCTGGCATTCCGCTGAGTCTTGAGTCTATTTTTTGAAGGATTCTAGAGTGGAGGCTTCTCGAACTGTGCGAGGAAGACAGTTCCATAGAGTCGGAGCCACATAGCTGGAAGCTCGTACCTTGGGCCCTGGTCATGTCGGACTTTTGAAAGTCAGTAAACCTATCTAGAAAACAATTCACCATATTACAGGCAGTCAGTGAAGGGAGTAGAGAATGGGTGTTGTACCATCTGCAAGCGATTAAATTCTTTTGCTGAGAGACCAAAGTAGAGGGCATTGCAGCGGGATGCAGTCAATTTACTGACAATCAAAATCCCGACGGCAATTGACCATACTTGCCTACCTGACCCTCTCCATGAGGGAGAAAATGCTCTGTTCCTGGACTTTCCTGGTAATGTATGATTGCCATCACCTGTGGTGAAACACCTTTCTTATCAGTAAGTAACTAGCTCACCACAGGTGATGGCAATCATACATTACCAGGAAAGTCCAGGAACAGAGCATTTTCTCCCTCATGGAGAGGGTCAGGTAGGCAAGTATGCAATTGACCGACGATCAAAATCCCGACACGGTCAAATTCCCGACATGGACAAAATACCGACATTTAAAATACAGACAAGGTCAAAATACCGACATGTGAAATGTCGACAAGTCAAAATGCCGACATGATTTTTTCATGATTTTTTTATTGAAACCGATTTGTTCATACTTTACCATCCCAGTGGACCTGGAGGGGGAATATAATAGTGTGCTGAGCGCAGCGAGGCACCATGCCCGAATGCGAGGGGACGCAGTACACTTATATGGTGTCCATGTCGACCTATGTCGACATACACGGCAAAAACAATGGAAAACCCATGTCGGCATTTTGACCTGTCAACATTTTGCTTGTCGGTATTTTAAATGTCGGTATTTTGTCCATGTCGGGATTTTGGCCGTCGGTCAATTGATGTCGGGATTTCGACCGTCGGGATTTTGATTGTAGGTATTTCATACCGATCCCATTGCAGCAATCTAGGCGTGATGATTCAAATGCATGCACGACTAGACAGATCTTCTAAGGGAAGTGCTTGATTCTGGCTATGGGGGTAATTCTGAGTTGATCGCAGCAGCAAGTTTGTTAGCAATTGGGCAAAACCATGGCCCTCATTCCGAGTTGTTCGCTCGCTAGCCGCTTTTCGCAGCAGTGCACACGCTAAGCCGCCGCCCTCTGGGAGTGTATCTTAGCTTAGCAGAATTGCGAACGAAAGATTCGCAAAATTGCGAATAGACATTTCTTAGCAGTTTCTGAGTAGCTCGAGACTTACTCTGCCACTGCGATCAGTTCAGTCAGTTTCGTTCCTGGTTTGACGTCACAAACACACCCAGCGTTCGCCCAGACACTCCCCCGTTTCTCCAGCCACTCCCGCGTTTTTCCCAGAAACGGCAGCGTTTTTTCACACACACCCATAAAACGTCCAGTTTCCGCCCAGAAACACCCACTTCCTGTCAATCACACTCCGATCACCAGAACGAAGAAAAAACCTTGTAATGCCGTGAGTAAAATACCAAACTTCTTAGCAAATTTACTTGACGCAGCCGCAGTGCAGTTAGCGGAAAATCGCACCGATGCGAAGGAAAATAACGAGCGAACAACTCGGAATGAGGGCCCATGTGTACTGCAGGGGGGGCAGATATAACATGTGCAGAGAGAGTTAGATTTGGGTGGGTTATATTGTTTCTGTGCAGGGTAAATACTGGCTGCTTTATTTTTACACTGCAATTAAGATTGCAGATTGAACACACCACACCCAAATCTAACTCTCTCTGCAAATGTTATATCTGCCCCCCCTGCAGTGCACATGGTTTTGCCCAACTGCTAAAAAATTTCCTGCTGCGATCAACTTGGAATTACCCCCTATGTCCCTCAGATGAAAGAATGAGGATTTGATTGTGACTGATACCTGAAGTTTGAGTGTCAAGCCACCATCCAGGACAACACCAAGATTCCGTACATGTTCAGTGTTTTGTAGTTCTGGATCCCCCAGCATAAGTCCTGTTGGTTGGCTATGCTTCAGTCTTGTCCTGTGACCTATAATAAGGACCTCTGTTTTATCAGAGGTCAGTCACAGTCAGCTGGCACTCATCCACTCCTGGAGCTCAGCTAGACAGCCATTTAGGATTGTTATTGGGTTCTCAGTACCTGGAGCATACAATAGGTACAGTTGTGTATGATCTGCATAGCAGTGGTAGACCAGGCCATGCCGTCAGATTATTTCACCCAGTGGTAGCATGTATACTGCAAAAAGCATAGTATAGAACCCTGTGGAACACCACATGGCAGTGGCACTGGTGGTGATGAGTATACTCCAGAAGAGACTCTCTGTAACCTGCTGGTGAGAAATTATTTGACTCAGCTAAGGACTGGCACAGTCCACAGAAATTCTTTCGGCGCTCAATTAGAATTCCATGGTCACAGCCCCCTATCAGTCGCAGCACGATTAACATGCAGCCTCGTCAGTCACAGCATGATTAACATGCAGCCTCGTCAGTCACAGCATGATTAACACGCAGTGGCATGTGGGGTTGGCACCCAGCACCGTTCTTCAAAATGGGTGAGTGTCTCCCCCGTTTTGACGCATGATGCAGACTTCCTGCACACGAGTGTCAGGATCCTGCGGCCAGCCTGAGTGAGCTTCAGCTTACGCAATCTAGCCGTGCATGTTACCAACATGGTCGCGATAGTGATCTGAGACTGCGTCCCCAGATGCAGTACTGGCAGTGGCGTAACTAATGCCCCCGCAGCCCTCGCGGTGGCTTGGGGGCGAGGGGCTGCGGGGGGCGCCGCCACTGATTTAGCGCAGATGTCAATCCGCATAGCGTCCGCATGTCAATCCGCATAGCGTCCGCATGTCAATCTGCGGTCTCCTCTCCCTCCTTCCCTCCGCTGCTGTGTTGGAGGGACACGGAGGGCACAGCGCGCACCTCTCCTGTGTCCCTCCTGGGTCTCCGGCGGGTCTAATAAAGGAAGTGCCATTCGTGAGCTCTGATTGGCTCACGAACGGCACTTCCTTTAACAGACCCGCCGGAGACCCAGGAGGAACACAGGAGAGGCGCGCGCTGTGCCCTCCGTGTCCCTCCATCACAAAACAACGGGGGAGCGCGGGGGGCACTGAGGGGGCATATGTGGCACTGGGGGGTGTATGTGTACCTGGCACATTGGGGGGGCTATATTTGGCACTGGGGGCACGTGAGTACCTGGCACTGTGGGGGAATATCTGGCACTGGGGGTATATGTGGCACTGCGGGGGTATATGTGTACCTGCCACATGGGGGGGGGCTATATTTGGCACTGGGGGCATGTGAGTACCTGGCACTGTGGGGGAATATCTGGCACTGGGGGGGGGGGGGGTATATGTGTACCTGGCACATGGGGGGGCTATATTTGGCACTGGGGGCATGTGAGTACCTGGCACCATGGGGGACTATCTGGCACTAGGGACATATGTGGCACTGGGAGCACAGCCCTAGCAACAAGCACTACCCCTTAGCAACGAGCATGACACCCAGTGCATGAAACACCTGGCAACGAGCATGACACCCAGTGCATGAAACCCCTGGCAACGAGCATGACACCCTGAGCATGAAAACCCCTGGCACCGTGCATGGAACCAAGAGCAGGAAACCCCTGGCAACGAGCAGGTAATTTAAAAGTAATCAGAAGCCTTACTGTAGGACTTAATGTGTAATGGGCATTACGGTGTGTGGCATAATGTATCACGGACATTGCGGTGTGTGTCATAATGTGTCACAGGCATTACGGTGTGTGTAATACTATATCTCGGGCATTGTGGTATGTGGTATAATGTCTCAGGGGCATTGCAGTGTGGCATAATGTATAACGGGCATTGCGGTGTGTGGCATAGGGTATAACGGGCATTGCGGTATGTATCACAGGCATTACGGTGTATGGTATACTATATCACGGGCATTGTGATATGTGGTATAATGTCTCAGGGTCATTGCAGTGTGTGGCATAATGTATCACGGACATTGCGGTGTGTGTCATAATGTGTCAGGCATTATGTTGTGTTGTATACTATATCACGGGCATTGTGGTATAATGTCTCAGGGTCATTGCAGTGTGTGTCATAATGTGTCACAGGCATTGTATGTGCTATAATGTATCAGGGGCATTGCAGTGTGTGGCATAATGTATCACGGACATTGCGGTGTGTGTCATAATGTGTCACAGACATTGTATGTGCTATAATGTATCAGGGGCATTGCAGTGTGTAGCATAATGTATAACGGGCATTGCGATTCCTGTCATAATGTGTCACAGGCATTACGGTGTGTGGCATAATGTGTCGGAGGCATTACGGTGTGTGCATATTGTGTCATGTGCATTATTGTGTGTGGCATAATGTCTTAGGGCCATTGCAGTATGTGGGGCATGAATCAGGATTATTTTTCTTTCCTGTGGTGGCTAACGTCTGGGCGTGCAGGTTGCAAAACTGGGGTATAAGGTAGTCTTTTCCTGCAATGCCACGCCCCTTTATGTGGACCCACTTCAACGAAGCCACACCCCCTTTGCGGGCAATTATGGGGGATGGGGGGGGGCGAAGAATTTTTTTGGCTTGGGGGAGAAAAATTTCTAGTTACGCCACTGAGTACTGGGATCTCGCTAATGCGCACAGGAGGCGTGTCTCTCCTACATATGCCTCCTGTTGCATTTGAATTTTAATGACACGGAATTGCACAGCCGCTTTTTTGCAGCTGTGCAATTCCCTAAGCTCCACTGAGGCAGGAATATCAATGCCTGAAATATTGTCTGTAAGGCGCTGCAGGATATGTGTGCACAATATAAATAACTGATGACAAATAAATAATCACACTGTAACGGGGCCAGCTCATGCAGACAAAGTTTAATGATGGCTTGTAGATGGAACTGCGGGCTAGACTGAGTTAGACATAAGAGTAAGTACGGACGATTTCTGTCCAACCCTGCAACAGACCGTCTGTGTAGTGCTAAGCCAGCTCTGGTCCCGCAATGCACCTAGATTTCTGCAAAAGCGCTAAGGCTGGAGGAACAGAACAGCAAGATCTGTGCAGGAGCGAGCATTTAGACAAGGCCTGGGGAGGATCTGGGCAGAGTGAGACTGTTCCATATTAAGCTCAGAGCAGGTGCACGCTGCACCCAGTTTGTAGGTGCATTTCTTACGCTCACAACCTTTGCCAGGTTAGGGCATTTCTAGGTGTTTTAAGCAATTTAATGATAAGCTGCACGTGCACAACATTACCACATGTAATGAACACCCCTGCAGTCCCCTCACTGTCATGATAAATGTATGCTGTAAGAAAACCTAAGCCAACCTGTATTCTAGGTGAAAAAAAGGTTTGTTTTAATGAAAGCTCTGGCACCAGAGTGTTAGGTGGACAGATGTGACATTTACTCTTTTTTTTTCCAGTCGTTCTAGAGATTTCTCCACATCTTCAGACACCCAAGCTCTTGTGTATATTACACTTCATTCTATTCTATTCTATTTTTATTGTGTACAAATTGGGTAATGTGACTGTCAAGCATCATTTCTATCATGTTGTCATGTGTACAGGACGAGAGAGGCCACGGTCCCGGGTAGTGAAGAGGGCACAGTCAAATCCAAGGAGGCATGGCCACGCTGTTTAAAAAAAAAGTTTACCAGGGGGCATCAGCAGCTGTACAGGGAAGGGGGTGGAGGGGGGGGGGGGGCAATTGTCCCACTCAGCAGCACTGTAAATAGGGACAATGTCTCTCTTAGCAGCTGATCCGGGCCCCTCCAACAAGCTTGGGCAATTAGTTCTCACTCTCCCCCTCTGTGTCACTGGGTGTGTAAGTATACACACTTGTGCAACTGAACTGACACACTCCTGTTTTAATTGTAGATGTTTCCATCACAAGATATTTGTGTAAGTACGCATTTTTCCATGCGCCTTTACCAATTTATATTCAGTGCAAGATGTTTTCCACTCTAGTTGAGCCCCTGTGTCATCCAGAGCAGCTCCAGTAAGGTAATGTCCTTTCTGATATAACTTGTAGAAGTGCAGTAACATGCCTGGTCTCTGTCTGAGCCATTGTGTGACACAATTGCTTTGCCCCATTGACAGGCATATGGAAACCTGCAATTGCTCACCGAGATCTCAGCAGTGACAACATCTTGGTGAACGCAGATTCTTCTTGTGTAATATCAGACTTTGGTCTGTCTGTGGTGCTAGAGGATTACCAAATGAAGAAGAAGCCACAGGAGCCGGCTCCGCTAAACATGGTATGTAACAGGTAACACAGGATGTCTTCATTGTTGCTTTGTAGCACTGAACTAAGTAACATTCTATTGTCATAGACAGGAACACTACGCTATATGTCCCCAGAGATGCTGGATGGCTCCCTGAATCTTAAGTCCTGGGAGTTGGCCCTAACTCAGGTCGATGTGTATTCCCTTGGCCTTCTCCTCTGGGAGATATTCAGTCGTTGCAACGACTTGTATGCAGGTGAGAGAGAATAGTAAATGCTGCATGCAATCATTCACAAGTGTCAGTGTGCCAGTGTTCTGGGACCCCAAGTGTCAGTGTGCCAGTGTTCTGGGACCCCAAGTGTCAGTGTGCCAGTGTTCTGTGATTCCAAGTGTTATTGTGCCAGTGTTCTGTGATTCCAGGTGTCAGTGTGCCAGTGTTCTGTGATTCCAGGTGTCAGTGTGCCAGTGTTCTGTGATTCCAGGTGCCAGTGTTCTGTGATTCCAAGTGTCATTGTGCCAGTGTTCTGTGATTCCAGGTGTCAGTGTGCCAGTGTTCTGTGATTCCAGGTGTCAGTGTGCCAGTGTTCTGTGATTCCAGGTGTCAGTGTGCCAGTGTTCTGTGATTCCAGGTGCCAGTGTTCTGTGATTCCAAGTGTCATTGTGCCAGTGTTCTGTGGGGGTCATTCAGACCAGATCGCACGCTAGCTTTTTTTGCAGCGGTGCGATTGGGTCTGAACTGCGCATGCGTATGCACTGCAATGCGCAGGCGCGTCGGCTGCCAGCGACTGAGATCGCCGGACAGCGATGGATTTTACGAAGAAAGCGATCGCACCGGCGATCGCAAGAAGATTGACAGGAAGAAGCCGTTTGTGGGTGTCAACTGACCGTTTTTAAGGAGTGTCCGGGAAAACGCAGGTGTGCCCAACCGTTCGGAAGCAGCAGGGCCGTTTCTATTGGCTCCCAGTGCGAGATTTCAAAATGCGTCCCCCCCCCCCATTGCTATAAAAAGAAAAAGCATGCGCGCGCCTAAGGCACGCGCGCTCCCGACAAGGGTGTGTGGCCTGAATAAAATGGGCGTGGTCTCATTAAAGTGGGCGTGGCCTCGTCTGATATCATCACGCCCACCACAGGGGAAAAAAAATAAAAAAGTCCCCATTTTACACATTACAGCAGGCAATTGTCCCCATTTTACACAGCGCGGCAGGCAGGTGTCCCCATTTTACACAGCGCGGCAGGCAGGTGTCCCCATTTTACACAGCGCGGCAGGCAGGTGTCCCCATTTTACACAGCGCGGCAGGCAGGTGTCCCCATTTTACACAGCGCGGCAGGCAGGTATCCCCATTTTACACAGTGCGGCAGGCAGGTATCCCCATTTTACACAGTACGGCAGGCAGATATCCCCATTTTACACACTACACAGGCAGGTGCCCCCATTTAACAAAGTGCGGCAGGCAGGTATCCCCATTTTACACAGTACGGCAGGCAGATATCCCCATTTTACACAGTACGCAGGCAGGTGCCCCCATTTTACACAGTACGGCAGGCAGGAGTCCCCATTTTACACAGTACAGCAGGCAGGTGTCCCCATTTTACAAAGTGCGGCAGGCAGGTATCCCCATTTTACACAGTATGGCAGGCAGGTGTCCCCATTTTACAAAGTGCAGCAGGCAGATATCCCCATTTTACACAGTACGCAGGCAGGTGCCCCCATTTTACACAGTACAGCAGGCAGGTGTCCCCATTTTACACAGTACGGCAGGCAGGTATCCCCATTTTACACAGTACGCAGGCAGGTATCCCCATTTTACACAGTGCGGCAGGCAGATATCCCCATTTTACACAGTACAGCAGGCAGGTGCCCCCATTTTACACAGTGCGGCAGGCAGGTATCCCCATTTTACACAGTACGGCAGGCAGATATCCCCATTTTACACAGTACGCAGGCAGGTGCCCCCATTTTACACAGTACAGCAGGCAGGTGTCCCCATTTTACAAAGTGCGGCAGGCAGGTATCCCCATTTTACACAGTACGGCAGGCAGGTGTCCCCATTTTACAAAGTACAGCAGGCAGATATCCCCATTTTACACAGTACGCAGGCAGGTGCCCCCATACTTGGCGGCGTTACCATACTTGGCGGCGTTACTACTAGGACTTCCGGCGCAAACAGCATGGGCGGCAGATCTATACCTTCGGTTAAAAGAATGTGGTATTGTGCTCGGAGCTGCCTCAGGGTTCAGCCGGTACAGCAGGAACGACGGGTTCCACGACCTGCCTCTCATTCTGCATGGTTAATGCTTCGCTTTCAATCCTGCCCAATGTGGTTTGGAGCGGCGGTGTCGTATTCGTCACTCCTGCATCAGCTGTGGCGGAGGCCACGGGATCAAGGACTGCCCCAGTACACGGCACAGGGGTAATTCCGGCCCGCAGAGCCGCGCTCCCGCGGCCCCAAGCGCTGCCCACAGCCCCCACCCCAATTAGACTTCCCGCGGCCGGTGGACGCCCTATTCTTACACTCGGGTTTTCGCACCTGGTTTCCTCTTGCCGATACATGGACTAGCGGGTCCCGGGGCTAGTACGAACTTGCATTTGGCTCGGGAGTTTCCGGGCGTGCTCCGGCAGAAGGTTGCGGCTGCATTGTCGTTGGGCGGGATGATAGGCTTTTTACAGGAAACCCCCCCACCTTACTAGATTTGGTCTTGTCCCCCGTAGGCATGGTGCCCAAGCAGTCCGCAGGTGAATTTTGTCTCATCCATCTTTCCTGTCCTCTCGGGTCATCGGTTAATGAGGCTATCCCTATTATCAGGTAGGGTCGTTTACCTATCTGTAAGTTTGATTCGGCCATAGATGCCATTCGGTCGTTTGGTCCGGGGGCGGTGATGTGTGAATTGGACATCGCGTCAGCGTTTCGCTCCTCCCGCTGCACCCTTTCGCCTTTCGATTTATGGGTTTTCAACTGGATGATGGCTACTACATCGATCGCTGCCTCCCTGTGGGTTTTTCTCTCTCGTGCGCTGACTTTGCAAGGTGCAGTTCTTTCCTCCGCCGGGGTCTGCAGCAGGCGACGGGAGAGCGGGGTATGTCGCACTAGTTGGATGATTTTCTTTTGCTCGGCCCAACTGGCTCTGTTCGCTGCGTCGTCTTGCTGCGGTGGCCATTAGCAGGGTCCCTCCGCCTCCTTGTTTACCTCGGGATTCAGATGGATACGGTCGGTGGTCTCTGAAGGCTCCTTGGGGACAAGGTGTTGCGTCTTCACGATGGTATCCTCTATGGGCTCGCCGCGGGCAAGCTTACTCTACAACAGGCTCAATCCTTCTTGGGCCTGTTTCTTTTTGCTTGGAAGGTTATCCCAATGGGTAGAGTTTTTCTGTGGAAAATTGGAACGGGCGACAGTTGGGATTAGACGCCCTCATCATTTTCTTAGTTTAGCACTCGAGGGATTTACGTATTTGGGACGGATTTCTAGTTCGTTTCACCTCCTTTCTGGAGCTTGTCACGGACGCCTCTGGTGCTTGCGATTCTTGCTGTTGTTGGATATTTTTCCCATACTGGGCGCAGTGGCGCTCTGGCGCTATGCCCTGCGTAACAAACAGGTGGTCTTCTGGTGCGACAATTTGGGCGTGGTTTTTTGCCATCATTATAAAAATAAAAGCTGACCCCTTTCATGCCAATTACAGTTGTTGTGTCTTTATTTTATAAGATAAGTGTGCTTGAGTGGCGCGTGGATGCATCTGACGTGTGAGGTTTAAGACTGCGTAGGGAACATAATGTGACCATAGCAGCATAAACGCACCGTCTGGGCTTCCGCAGCGCCGCTCAATGCATCACCTTAGCTTGGAAGGGGTTAATGTTTTGGGGTGGGAGGAACGTAGAGAGAGGGTCCGAGGGGCTGATTGGCTGGATCAGGTAGAGGGGCTGGCCTGTCATGCATATAGGCTGCTGACATGGTACTTCCACCCTCTTTTCAGCTCTTCTCGTGACCCGCCCTCCCGCCCTGGGGACTTGGTTTTGTTTTTATTTTATTTTTGTTCTACAGTCGGGTTCATTGTGTCGGCTTTTGGTGGCCGGTTTTTGAACGGTTACTTAATTTTAATTATGAGTTCAAGGTTAGTAAGTTTGGGTGTACTTTTAGGTAAATTTTATAGTTTTATAATTAGTTTACGGGCATCGCTTTACCAAGTGGGTCCATATAACTGGTATAAACATATGTGGATGGCGGGGCCGGTGGCCCAATTTTTACCATGTAGGGGCGGAGCGTACCTCCGTCCATGCAACTGTTGGTGGGCAGGGGTAGTGGCAGAAGGTCGACCCCTGTCCTTGGATTTTTGATTTTCGATGTCTGGGATGGAGGCAGGAGGCCGATCCCGGAACATCTGGGGCAGAAGGCTCCCTCACACATGTTTTTTATTGCTTGTTTTTTCTGTATTATAACATTGATCACCCATGTTACGTTTATCATGCTTAACCGTTCTTCTCCCCGCCACCTTAGTTAGAGAGGGAAGTCTGCATTTTAGTTTTAGTATTTAATAGGCCTTCCTCTCAGTCAGAAAATAAAAGCTGACCCCTTTCATGCCAATTACAGTTGTTGTGTCTTTATTTTATAAGATAAGTGTGCTTGAGTGGCGCGTGGATGCATCTGACGTGTGAGGTTTATGTTTGTGCAGTGCAAGAAATTGCAAGATCCATCAGCAAAAAATGAATTTAATTCATGCATAGGTCATGCAGTAATGCAGGGGTCATGCAGTACACTTTTGTCATGCTTTTGGAAACGTCAACAGCATTTTGTTTTGGCATAGAGCACTAAGGCTACGGCCACACACAGCGGTCTCGTTTACCAGGACCTGCTTGGCCGGAAAGGAGAGTGCACATGGGCGTCTATGCAGGCGCCCCCACATGTGCGGCAGTCCCGCCACCACCGGCTCCTACCGCCGCATGCTGTGGTTGGGCCAGACGGCAGGACAACGGGATTTCAATGTGAACACATACATTATAGTGTATGTGTTAACACAGTGCAGCTGTGTAGAACAGGATCCGCGTGAACACAGAACCCCCATCCCGGCCAAGCGAAAGGGACCCGCTTGGCCGCTATGTGTGGCCCAAACCTTACTGAGGTTCCCGGTCAAAACATTTAAAAAACTCATGACAACCTTTTCAAGTGTTGACCTGTCCCATGTCGACCTTTTCACTGTGTAGACCTTTTTCCCATGTCAGCATTGTCCATGTTGACCAATAGTGGTTGACGTATTGACTGTTGACCTAATCCAGGTCAACCCATTGATCCACAATACAAATAGCTATGACGTGAACGAGCAGTGGTATATACGTAAAGAAGAGGAATTTTAATAATAATATTGATTCAATTGCAGCAGCCCGAAAGACCTATCTGCACAAGTCTTAGGGGTATATGCAATTAGCGGCGAATCGCGGCAAATTATCGGCCGTTTTTCAATTCGACAGTCTAATTTCGGCAAGTGGGTGCCGAAATTGACCATATGCAATAAAAAACGGATTCGACAGTCCCGCTGCCGAAAAACGGCCGATTTGACGGATTTGTTCCGTTTTTTTAAAAACGGGTAAAAACGGGAAAAAACTCGGGGAAAAATGGCGTGGGGTCCCCCCTCCAAAGCATAACCAGCCTCGGGCTCTTCGAGCTGGTCCTGGTTCTAAAAATCCTGGGGGAAAATGGACAGGGGATCCCCCGTATTTTTAAAACCAGCACCGGGCTCTGCGCCTGGTGCTGGTGCAAAAAATACGGGGGACAAAAAGAGTAGGGGTCCCCCGTATTTTTTACACCAGCATCGGGCTCCACTAGCTGGACAGATAATGCCACAGCCGGGGGTCACTTTTATACAGTGCCCTGCGGCCGTGGCATTAAATATCCAACTAGTCACCCCTGGCCGGGGTACCCTGGGGGAGTGGGGACCCCTTCAATCAAGGGGTCCCCCCCAGCCACCCAAGGGCCAGGGGTGAAGCCCGAGGCTGTCCCCCCCATCCAAGGGCTGCAGATGGGAGGCTGATAGCCTTGAGAAAATGTAAAGAATATTGTTTTTTCCTGTAGTACTACAAGTCCCAGCAAGCCTCCCCCGCAAGCTGGTACTTGGAGAACCACAAGTACCAGCATGCGGGAGAAAAACGGGCCCGCTGGTACCTGTAGTACTACTGGAAAAAAATATCCAAATAAAAACAGGAGACACACACCTTGAGAGTAAAACTTTATTGCACACCTGCCGACACACATACTTACCTATGTTGACCCGCCGACTGCCACGTCTCCTGATCCGACGATCCGGGGTACCTGTGAATCAAATTATACTCACCTCAATCCAGTGTCCAGATATAAACCCTCGTACTTTGCAAAAAAAGAAAACGAACAGCCGAGCCAGCGGACTGAAAGGGGTCCCATGTTTACACATGAGACCCCTTTCCCAGAAATGCCGGGACACCACGTGACTCCTGTCACCGAGGTCCCTTCAGCCAATCAGGAAGCGCTACTTCGTTGCACTCACCTGATTGGCTGTATGCGCGTGTGACCTCAGACAGCGCATCGCAAAGCCTCTCCATTTCTTTCAATGGTGGGAACTTTGCGGGTAGCGGTGGGGTTACCCGCGGTCAGCCGCTGACCGCGGGTGACCTCACCGCTGATGCAAAGTTCCCACCATTGAGTATAATGGAGAGGCTTTGCAAGGCGCTGTCTGACAGCTCAGACGTGCAGCCAATCAGCAAAGTGCCAGGACGTTGCGCTCGCTGATTGGCAGAAGGGACCTCGGTGACAGCAGTCACGCGGTGTCCCGGCATTCAGGGAAAGGGGTCTCATTTGTAAACATGGGACCCCTTTCAGTACGTTTGGTGCGGGTGTTCGGTTTGTTGTTTTGCCAAGTACATGGATTATAATCTGGACCCTGGCTCAGGTGAGTATAATTATCTTTTTTTTTCAGGTACCCGTGGATTCTACTTGGAGAAGAGGACCGACTGCTTCGTGTCAACATAGGTAAGTATGTGTGTGTCGGCAGGTGTGCAATAAAGTTTTACTCTCAAGGTGTGTGTCTCCTGTTTTTATTTGGGTATTTTTTTTCCAATAGTACTACAGGTACCAGCGGGCCCGTTTTTCTCCCGCATGCTGGTACTTGTGGTTCTCCAAGTACCAGCTTGCGGGGGAGGCTTGCTGGGACTTGTAGTACTACAGGAAAAAACAATATTCTTTACATTTTCTCAAGGCTATCAGCCTCCCATCCGCAGCCCTTGGATGGGGGGAACAGCCTCGGGCTTCACCCCTGGCCCTTGGGTGGCTGGGGGGGGGACCCCTTGATTGAAGGGGTCCCCACTCCTCCAGGGTACCCCGGCCAGGGGTGACTAGTTGGATATTTAATGCCACGGCCGCAGGGCGCTGTATAAAAGTGACCCCGGCTGTGGCATTATCTGTCCAGCTAGTGGAGCCCGATGCTGGTGTAAAAAATACGGGGGACCCCTACTCTTTTTGTCCCCCGTATTTTTTGCACCAGGCGCAGAGCCCGGTGCTGGTTTTAAAAATACGGGGGATCCCCTGTCCATTTTTCTCCCGGATTTTTAGAACCAGGACCAGCTCGAAGAGCCAGAGGCTGGTTATGCTTTGGAGGGGGGACCCCACGCCATTTTTTCCCGGGATTTTACCATTCCATCTAAAAAAAAAATATATATATATTTTAAAAAATATAAAAATAATACTTGTGCCTCCCATAAACACAAACCAAGTACCTAATCCCTTCTAATATAAATAGATATGCTATTACCAATAAAAAAAACACCAAAAAAAACATGTTTAAATTTTTTTTTATTAGATTCACCCACCAAAGTGTGGCAGATTGAAAATGACGAATTTACTGTCTAAAAGCACTGTTGTCGAATTTCCAAACTTCAATTGAATATACTTTTGTCGAATTGCCGCATTTGTACCATTGCAGAAAAGTCGAATTTGACAAATGTCGAATTTCAAAAATGCGAATTTTGTAAGTCCGTTTTTTTGACGGAAAGTACTGAATTGCATTGTCGATTTTTTTTTTTTTTTGGCGAAAAAGTCCAGTTTTTCGACAATTTCGGGAATTCGATCGCAATTGCATATACCCCTTAATGTATGGCATGTGATATAAACGAAGAGAAGGGCTGCGCTATAGAATCAATAGTATATAAAGGAATGCCGGTGGATTAATTAAATAACATTTATTTTCCACATAAATATCAATCAATAAAAATGTTTAGATTTAAAAACAATATTAGAAACAAATATCAGTGAATAAATTGTTGCAACGATAACTGGATATTTAGTAACATCGAATAAAGAAACATGTAATTGTTCCTTTCAAATAGATCAATCTGTTACTATTAGCTGAAGACCTCATAAAAATACACTTTTGATGTAAATAGATTGCTTCACTCTGTATTTCTGCTAATAAGTCAATTGCAGGCTGCACAGTTCAATAAATTGTATAAAGTTTAAAACCGCACAGTAGGTTAGATTGCTGCTGGGCGCTATTACTCACTATATCCCTGCTGTCCGGGACCCTTTGATGGATGTGAGAAAGGTCATTCCCGAGCGTCCTCGGGAAATTACCTGTGAGACGTAGCCGTGTATGAATGGCAGCAGTGAACTCTGGCCGATTCGCGGTCACAAAAGTGCAGGCGGTGATCTCCGTCTATGAGCGGCAGCCATGTGCGATTGACAGCGGTGGGCTCCTAGCCGATTCATGGCTGCACAAGGGGGGTCATTCCGAGTTGTTCGCTCGGTAAATTTCTTCGCATCGCAGCGATTTTCCGCTTAGTGCGCATGCGCAATGTCCGCACTG
The DNA here is from genome assembly GCF_028390025.1 of Pseudophryne corroboree. Lineage (NCBI taxonomy): Eukaryota > Metazoa > Chordata > Amphibia > Anura > Myobatrachidae > Pseudophryne > Pseudophryne corroboree. The sequence continues at coordinate 185,868,076 of NC_086445.1, forward strand.
CGACTGCGCCAAGTAAATTTGCTATGCAGTTAGGAATTTTACTCACAGATTTTTCCTCGTTCTGGTGATCGTAATGTGATTGACAGTAAGTGGGTGTTTCTGGGCGGAAACTGGCCGTTTTATGGGAGTGTGCGAAAAAACGCTACCGTTTCTGGGAAAAACGCGGGAGTGGCTGGAGAAACGGAGGAGTATCTGGGCGAACGCTGGGTGTGTTTGTGACGTCAAACCAGGAACGACAAGCACTGAACTGATCGCAGATGCCGAGTAAGTCTCGAGTTCCTCAGAAACTGCACAGAGATGTCTTATCGCAATATTGCGAATCTTTCGTTCGCAATTTTGATAAGCTAAGATTCACTCCCAGTAGGCGGCGGCTTAGCGTGTGCAAAGCTGCTAAAAGCAGCTTGCGAGCGAACAACTCGGAATGACCCCCAAGGAGCGAGCAGTGATATCCGCCTGTGAGCGGTAGCCGGGTATGAATGGCAGCAGTGGACTCCGGCCAATTCGCGGCCACAAACGGAGCGGACGGTGATCTCCGTCTATAAGCGGCAGCTGTGTGCGTTTGACAGCGGTGAGCTCCTAGCCGATTCACGGCTACAGAAGGAGCAGGTAGTGGTATCCGTCTGAAAGAACCAAATACAGAGGCTGTAACCTACTGTTAGGTTATCTAACCTACTGTGCGGTTTGGAACTTTATACAATTTATTGAACTGTGCAGCCTGCAATTGACTTATTAGCAGAGATACAGAGTGAAGCAATCTATTTACATCAAAAGTGTATTTTTATGAGGTCTTCAGCTAATAGTAACAGATTGATCTATTTGAAAGGAACAATTACATTTTTCTTTATTCGATGTTACTAAATATCCAGTTATCGTTGCAACAATTTATTCACTGATATTTGTTTCTAATATTGTTTTTAAATCTAAACATTTTTATTGATTGATATATATGTGGAAAATAAATGTTATTTAATTAATCCACCGGCATTCCTTTATATACTATTGATTCTATAGCGCAGCCCTTCTCTTCGTTTATATCACAACCCATTGATCCATAACTGTTTGTGAAACTGCTATATTTCTCATCAGTTTCTCTCCCATCCCCCATGCGATCTTCGATCATATTACATTGTTCAGGATTGTCTCTCGTATTGCTTTAGCTCTATTAATGCGCTGTCATTCCAGCATTACTACATCTTCTATTACACCACAGAGTTTATAGTAATGTTCATTCTAGCACCCTGCACCCAATCAGTGAGGAGGGCATATTTTATTTTTTAATGGCAAAATGTTATAAGTAATGAATCTCTACTGTTACAGTAGCTGTAGTGATACATCACGTCTATAATTTTGCGCTTCAAAATTAAAATATGTCCTACTAACTGATTAGGTGCAAGGTGCTAGAATGAGCACTAGTCGGTAGTACAAACCTAATAATATTATTATTATTATCCTTTATTAATATGGTGCCTGAAGGAGTCCGCAGCACCTTACAAAGGGGGTAATTCCAAGTTGATCGCAGCAGGAATTTTGTTAGCAGTTGGGCAAAACCATGTGCACTGCAGGGGAGGCAGATTTAACATGTGCAGAGAGAGTTAGATTTGGGTGGGGTGTGTTCAATCTGCAATCTAATTTGCAGTGTAAAAATAAAGCAGCCAGTATTTACCCTGCACAGAAACAAAATAACCCACCCAAATCTAACTCTTTCTGCACATGTTATATCTGCCTCCCCTGCAGTGCACATGGTTTTGCCCAAATGCTAACAAAGTTCCTGCTGCGATCAACTTGGAATTACCTCCAAAGTACGTAAAGAGAGACAGTGTGAACAAAACAATGGGCGGCGACTATCTGCTCGCAGCAGTGCAAAAAACCCCTAGCGAGCGATCAGGTCACTGTCCAGGAGGAGATAGTAGTTAGCAACTGAAGCTTCCTATGCAGGTAGTATTAGGGGGATCAGTACGTAAAGCCGGTGGGTGGGATCCTGGCCGTCAGTATATCGATATCGGGATCCCGACCACCGGTATTCCGGCAGCGGGTCGAGCGCTAGCAGGACACCCATCGAGGGAGAAAATCCTGTGGCGCCGGGATTCTGGCATCTGTATTTCACAGCTAGTCGGGATTCTAGCGTCTGCATTGCGACGTCCGGGATCCGAACTAGTGGTAAGGTGACCGCTTCCTGTATTAGGTGCTCTATGTAAGTCCAACTCGTTTATGTGCTATTACCTAGTCTACTGCTACTGTAATAGTTCTTAATACATGTTTTGCTTATTGTAGTAACTTTTGTAACGCTATCAATTTGACCATTCTTCTTTACATAATAATTACATTTTTTAATAAGAATAATGAGGAGGATGAATCAGGTCAGGCATGTGCACTAGCACCTACATCAGTAGGGCTACGGTAGTATCTGTGGAGCATTTATAGTTTGCTTTCCAGACTTCTTGTGTAGAATGTTTTTGCCTTACCTAATTATGTTGATGCTGCAAGCATTGCCTGAGACAGACATGCCGCAGATCTCTTTTATGCTGTGTCAGTGGCCAGAGACAGCTGCAGATTTTTTTCCCCCCTTTCTTCAGTGGGCCTTGCCTTTTGCCTCTGCTAGTTCCACTGCTGGAGCATCACATGGCATTAGCACTAGCACTAGCTACCAGCTACAGTTAGGGTGGGACTGTTGTATCAATTTCAGAAATCACGTGGTGCAGGAGAGTCTCCCTGGAGACCACAGATGTTCAAGACTCCAATGTCTGTGGCATCTGTTTAAGATCTGGGTAGCCCAGAGCCCTGCTGCATTTGTCTCAGCTTTGGTAGTATTCATGCTGCCAAGAGAAATCTCCATGAAGAACTTGATGATGGTTGACTCACCCTGTTCAGTTTTAAGTGGAATACTGCAGTACATGGGTTCTAGATGGATGTAGGGAAAGTTGGGATGTGCTAAGTGGAACAATGATATAGAAGTAGAAGACAATAAATCGCAATAACCTGGAGGTACAGAAGAAAAATCAGTAATGGGAATAAAGTGCCAAAATTAAAACATTACGTGGAACTGGAGGTGAGAGAGTTAGAGAAAAACTCAAAGATGTCTAGACCAAAATAGAAAACAGTAAACACTAAGTAAGGGGACTAATGCGTGTGATATAAACGCACCTGGAGTCCATCCCTTCCACTTGCCTTGCCGCCCTCACGATAGTCTCTTTAGTATGAAAGAAATTAACTCATCCAAATATCTGCCACAATCGAGACTGGGTCTGATTGTGTTCCTGGACTTGGATCAGGGCTTGGAGCTGCTGATGAAGCTGTGGGTTGGAAACTGGGCTGTCTGCTAAAGTTTCTGTGCATGTGCAGGAGTCAAAGTTACTGCTGAAGGGAGGATAGATGGGGAATAGGGAATCCGGGGGAGTTAGAGACTGACCTCTGTGTTGACACCGGATACTAGGAGGAGACTGTAGTATACTGGAGAGTGCCGAACTGGTGCTGGACTCTGGAGTGGTGCTTTAGAATATGTAACAAACAGCTGGACAAACACTGATGTCCTGAGTTTAACCACTGGACTAGGCCCGAAGGCTATTGGGCACTAGGCAGAGTAGTGGAGCCTCTTGGCTAAATACTAGAATGGGACCAGTGAGACTATAGCTGAACACCAAGGTAGTACTGATGAGGCTTAGGCAGAGTACTGGGTTGGTACTGGTATGACTTTGACTGAACACCGGGCTGGTACCGGTGAGACTTTGGCTGAACCTCATGTCATGTCTGGACCAAGCCTACATTTGGTGGGCATGATCCAGACAATGCAGGTGCGTCCAGACTGTTTTGGGGATAGCTGCAGTCACTGCGAGACAAAGATGGTGCCGGACCACCTGCCAGCGTATCTTGTTAGCTCCTTGCAAAGAAAAAACACATTCATTATTAAGGAACAAAAAGATAAAGAACTTTACAAGTTTCCATACAATAATGTAATCTGCAACCATCCTCCATAGCTCTCAGTAGTGGACATATTTGATGCTGCTTCAGAGAATCCAAGATGAGTTGAGGTTTGTGGAAGAGAAGATAATTTTTCTGGGCTAGGACAGATGTTAGTGGCGCCAAACGGGAACCGGTCCGGATCCTGTAGGTATTTATTGTACAGGACATCTTTTAAATTTATACCTGCAGTTATTTTTCCTATGAGCCTTTAAGAGACCTGGAAATTAATTTATGGGTTATACATTGCCTCCAGCACTTGTATATGAGAAAATTTCAAGTACAGTATTCAGCTTATCAGTATATGTACTTCAATATTTCTTTTTGTTTTCTTAACATAACAAGGTATAATTACAGAGTCTTTCCAGCACTCTTTTGAAAATGTCTGTGTATACATACTAGTTTAGTTTAGTTGCTGAAGCAATGTTTTGGTCAAGTACTGTAACAGTGTGTTCAATTAATTGTAACTCAAGTGGACATGGATGCATATATACCTGGAAGGCGTATATTTGGTGGACGCTGAAGGTTAGGTGCAAAGATGACAACTTTTGTGTGATTTTTTTTCTCTTTGGAATAAATGACGCCGATTTTACAGCCAACTCTGCATTAGCCCCATAATCTATTGAATCAATGGGGGTCATTCCGAGTTGATTGCACGCAGCAACTTTTTGCTGCCCGTGCGATCAACTAGACGCCGCCTATGGGGGAGCGTATTTCTGCATAGCAGGGCTGCGAACGCTTGTGCAGTCCTGCTATGCAAAAAAAGATTCTTGTAAAACAAGACCAGGGTAAGAGTTACTTACCCTGTGCGATCGATCCAGCGATGCAGGTCCCGGAAGTGACGTCAGACATCCGCCCTCCAAACACCTGGCACGCCTGCATTGGACTCACCACTCCCAAAAAACGGTGAGTATCCACCCCGGGAACACCTCCCCACTGTCAATCTTCTTGCGATCGCGCTAGCGATCACTTTCTTCTTTCTTCTGGTCGTTGCCCAGCGATGGCTGCCGCTAGGCAACGATGCGCGTGCGCATTGCAGGCAAAGTGCAGGCGCAGTCCCGACCCGTTCGCACCGCTGTGACAACCAGCAGCGTGCAAACGGGTCGGAATGACGCCCTGTGACTGGTGAGAAAAAACTGCACTCTACCATTACTCAGCATATCCATACCATGTAATTAAAGCCCTTATTGTATTGGTAAGGCACAATGTCATGTCTATTGAACTGTCATGTACTATAAAGCACGATATGACTTGCATGAAAAAAAAAGAGAAGTAACCTCAAGAAATCTGTAACAAACCTCCATTAAGCCAAGTGACAGTTCTGCAGACAGGAGTGAAAAAAATAGGATTTTAATTATCTACTGGTAAATCCTTTTCTCGTTGTCCGTAGAGGATACTGGGGTCCACATTACTACCATGGGGTATAGATGGGTCCACTAGAAGCCTTGGGCACTTTAAGAAATCAATAGTGTGCACTGGCTCCTCCCTCTATGCCCCTCCTACCAGACTCAGTCTAGAAACTGTGTCCGAGGAAACGGATATATCCTGAGGAAGGATGTAGCAAAACAGTGGTGAGATTCGAACCAGCACACACAAACAAGAGGAAAGCCAAACCTAAACAGGAACAGCAACAGCTGAACCAACAACATTACTTAACGAAATAACAATGCAGGAAAACACAAAGTACTGGGCGAGCGCCCAGTATCCTCTACGGACTACGAGAAAAGTATTTACCGGTAGGTAATTAAAATACTATTTTCTCTTACATCCTAGAGGATACTGGGGTCCACATTAATACCATGGGGATGTACCAAAGCTCCAAAACCGGGTGGGAGAGTGCTAAGGTTCCTGCAGAACTGATTCGCCAAACTGAAGGTCCTCAGATGCCAAAGTATCGAACGTGTAGAACTTAGCAAACGTGTTTTAACCAGACCAAGTAGCTGCTCGGCAAAGCTGTAAAGCCGAGACACCCCAGGCAGCCGCCCAGGAAGAACCCACCGATCTAATAGAGTGGGCCTGTACAGATTTAGGAACCGGCAATCCTGCCGTAGAATAAGCCTGCTGGATAGTAAGCCTGATCCAGCGAGCAACAGACTGTTTTGAAGCAGGACACCCAATTTTCTTGGGATCATAGAGAACAAACAGTGAGTCTGATTTTCTGTGACGAGCTGTCTGCTTTACATAGATCTTCAAAGCCCTCACAACAGCCAAGGACTTTGAGGTAGCAGAGGTGTCAGTAAGCACTGGAACCACAATAGGTTGGTTGATATGAAACGCAGACACCACCTTAGGAAGAAATTGCTGACGAGTTCTGAGTTTAGCTCTATCTTCATGAAAAATCAAATAGGGGCTCTTGTGAGACAACGCCCCCAATTTCGACACGCGTCTTGCCAAAGCCAAGGCCAACAATGTGATGGTCTTCCATGTAAGAAACTACATCAACCTCCTGTAAAGGCTCAAACCATTCCGATTGTAGAAACTGCAACACCACGTTAAGATCCTAGGGTGCCGTGGGAGACACAAAGGGCATTTGAATGTGCAGAACACCCTTCAAGAACGTCTGGACCTCAGGGAGAGAAGCCAATTGTTTCTAGAAGAAAATGGACAAGGCCGAAATCTGGACTTTCAAGGAGCCCAATCGTAGGCCCACATCCACACCTGACTGCAGAAAAAGGCGAAAACGTCCCAGTTGAAATTCCACTGCAGGAAATTTCCTGTGTTCCCACCACGAAACATATTTTTTCCAAATACGGTGGTAATGTTTAGACATGTTTAGACATTACCCCTTTCCTGGCTTGGATCAGGGTTGGAATAACCCTGTCTGGAATGCCTTTCCGGGCTAGAATTTGACGCTCAACTTCCATGCCGTCAAACGTAGCCATGGTAAGTCTTGATAGACGAACGGCCCCTGTTTTAGAAGATCCTCTCGAAGAGGCAGAGGCCACGGGTCCTCTAGGAGCATCTCCAGTAGATCCGCGTACCAGACCCTTCTTGGCAAATCCGGAGCAATGAGGATTGCTTGGACCTTTTCCCTTTTTATTCGTCTGAGAATTCTTGGGATCAATGGAAGAGGCGGAAACACATAAACCATCTGGTAGACCCATGGAGTCACCAGACCGTCCACCTCCACTGCTTGTGGGTCACTCGACCTGGAACATTACTGCTTTAGCTTCTTGTTGAGACGAGAGGCCATCATGTCTATTTGTGGAATTCCCCGCCGACGAGTTAAGGAGTCGAACACCTGTGGGTGAAGGCCCCACCCTCCCGGGTGGAGGTCGGGTCTGCTGAGGAAGTCCGCTTCCCAGTTGTCTACTCCCGGAATGAAGATTGCCGACAGCGCCACTGCGTGTCTTTCTGCCCAGAGGAGGATTCTTGTTACCTCTGACATTGCTGCTTTGCTCTTTGTTCCACCCTGTCGGTTTATGTACATTACTGCCGTCACATTGTCCACCTCAACCTGAATGGCGTGATCTTGAAGAAGATGGGACGCCTGCAGAAGGGCGTTGTATATGGCCCTTAGTTCCAGAATGTTGATCGGAAAAATGGCTTCCTGACTTGACCGTTTTCCTTGGAACCTTTTTCCCTGGGTAACCGCTCCCCAACCTCTGAGGCTTACGTCTGTGGTCAGAAGAATACAATTTTGAATCCGGAACCTTCGACCCTCGGTCAGGTGATAAGTCTGAAGCCACCACAGAAGGAAAAAAAAAGGCATTTGGTTTCCCCCAGCATCCTGAATGGTAACAGTAACCAGATTTAAATCCCACACAATATTAGAATTCAGAGATCTCTGTTACATATATTTGCGCAAATGTATGTAACCGAGATCTCTGAATTCTAATATTGTGTGGGATTTAAATCTGGTTACTGTTACCATTCAGGGTGCTGGGGGAAACCAAATGCCTTTTTTTTTCTTGCTTAAAAACACCCCTCCCTTTCAAGCACCTGAATTATATCACTAAGCTAATTGAGCATCTGCTACTATATATGGCCACCATAGAAGAGAACTCCTGGCTTTTGGTGACAGATGTATCCTCTGGTGCATGTGGAGATGTGATCTGGACCATTTCTCCAACAGATCCAGCTGGAAGGGCCTTGCGTGAAACCTTCCATACTGCAGAGCCTCATAAGAGGCTACCATCTTCCCCAGAAGGCGAATGCATAGATGCACCGATATCCGGGGTGGTTTTAGAACATCCCACACCATCGACTGGATTGTGGATTACCAATGCCTTTTCCAATGGAAGGAATACCTTCTGTTTCTCCATATCCAGTATCATCCCCAGGAACAGAAGCCTCCGTGTGGGTTTCAGGTGGGATTTTGGTAAGTTCAGAATCCACCCGTGATCCTGGAGTAGCCGGGTTGAGCGAACAATGCTGTCCAACAACCTCTGCCTGGATGTTGCTTTTATCAGTAGGTTGTCCAGGTATGGTATTATGTTCACTCCCTGCTTGCAGAGGAGAGACATCATCTCTGCCATTACCTTGGTAAATACCCTCGGTGCCGTGGAGAGACCAAATGGCAGGGCCTGGAACTGGTAGTGACAGTCCTGTAATGCAAACCGTAGATAAGCCTGATGAGGTGGCCAAATCGGAATATGAAGGTACGCATCCTTGATGTCCAGAGACACCAGAAATTCCCCTTCCTCCAGACCTGAGATCACCGCTTTCAGAGACTCCATCTTGAACTTGAACACCCGCAAGTACGGGTTCAGTGATTTGAGGTTTAAAAGGGCCTCACCGAACCGTCCAGTTTCGGAACCACAAACAGGTTGGAGTAATAACCCTTGTTTTGTAGTTGAGCTGGAACTGGGACAATGACCTGAGTCAGTACCAGCTTTTAAATGGCTGTCTGTAAAGCCATACTTGCTTCTGAAGAAGCTGGTAAGCCTGATTTGAAGAATCTGTGAGGTGGGAGTTTCTGAAACTCCAGTCTGTATCCCTGGGTGATAAGGTCTATTACCCATGGATTCAGGCAAGATGCCACCAAAATGTGACTGAAATAACGTAACCGGGCTCCCACCTGCCTGTCTTCCATGCACTGCAGTCCACCGTCATGCTGAAGGCTTTGAGGAAGCAGATCTGCAGGTCTGTTCCTGAGAACCTGCAGCTTCTGGTTTTCTGGGTTTACCTTTATTGCCTTTAAAGGCTGTAGAAGAAACCTTGGTTTTGTTTCTAAATTTCGGTGTCTGAAAGGACTGCAGATGTGGAGCAGAGTACGTTTTCCTAGCTTGGGGTGCTGCAGAAGGAAGGTACGTAGACTTACCCGCCATAGCCTTGGATATCCACTTATCCAGTTAATCTCCAAAAAGGGCCTCACCTGTGAATGGTAGGCTTTCAACGCCTTTCCTGGAATCCGCATCCGCAGTCCACTGGTGTAGCCACAAGCCCCTGCATGCTGACACTGCCATGGAAGTGGTGCATGCGTTAAGCAACCCAATTTCCTTTATGTCCTCCACCATAAAGTTAGCAGAGTCTTGACTATGCTGTAGGAGTAAAATTATTTCCCCCCTGGGTAAGGAACCTAATTCATCAATTAGGTTACCTGACCACTTAGCAATGGCCTTAGTGATCCATGCACAAGCAATAGTGGGTCTATGGGCCACACCCGCAGCAGTGTATAAAGATTTGAGAGTGGTCCTTTAAGGATGCTGCCCCAGGAACAGGTAAGACTATCTTACCTGACAATCTAGACACTGATGCGTCCACAATCGGCGAGTTTTCCCATTTCTTTCAATCGTGCAGAGGAAAGGGAAAGGAAGTTTCCTCAAACAGGGCATTCAATGTCTTAGATGCAGGAAAAGTTGTTGAGGATTTCTTTTTTACATTAAAATAAGATTCCTCCTCTACCTCCGCCACCCTGTCAGGAATGTGCAGGACATTTCTGATAGCTTCTATCAGAGCCTGTATACCTTGTGACAGGACAGCATCATCCCCAGTTGCATCCACCTCACCCTCCTCTGGGTCTCATGTATCATCATCAGTATCATCCTGCATGAGATGGGTCAGAGTACGCTTTTGTGGGCAAATGAGGACATGAGATGCTGGTATGGGAACTGAATCTCTATTTATCAGGTCATCCATAGACTGTCTTAAGAACTGCGTCTCTTTTTCAGTATGGGATAATTTAGTAGAAATATTAGATATCTTCCCTTTAATGGAATCCAACCATGGGGGTTCAGCCCCACTGGCCTGAGAATGTACACTGTCCCGAGTACAGGGTAGTGAGTCTTCTGGGGAGGACAGACACTCTGCTGTGCAGGAAACACAGTCCCTGGACATTGCAACGGGAAGGGACACACACCCACACACACACCGGAGGCGAAAACACAGTTTAACCCACACAGAGCCTGCAGGGAGACACAGAAGCCGGAGCCAGCCACACAGTGCCCTTCTAGCTAAGGTAAAACTCAGCTGGTATCCAAACTAAGCACCTTAATAGGGCTTAGTATTTGAACACTGCTCCCCCCCTTACTAAGACCCCCTGGTACCGCTAAGGAGACGTGAAGTCCTTGTGGAGGAGCTGCACTTCCCTGTGAATCCTGTCAGTTGAAGCTGGAGAGGGAAAATGGCGCTGGTGAGCTGCTGGATCCGCTCACAGTGAAGCCCCGCCCCCGTAATGGCGCGCGGCTTCCCGCATTTTTTATACTGGCCTGAGGGCTTATTGTGACTAACAGAGGGTTAAAACCCTCTGTTAGGTAAGTGGCCAGATTTGGGTACTCGTTGGTGGATCAGCGCGCCTGCCTTACAGCTGGACACATTCTATGTATGTCCTTACTGAGCCCCCCTGGAGCGCAGCCTGCATCAGCGCTGCGCTCCCACCCTTGTGCCACCATTCCCACCAGTGGCCCGCTAACCGGGACGCCAGCGCTGTACTCACCACTCTTCTATCTTCTGGCTCTGTTAGGGGTGGCGGTGTGCTGCGGAAGGGTATGCTCGCCGTGGTGGGGCTTGCGAATGACTCCCTCAGGAGCTCAGTGTCCTGTCAGCGGGGACCAGGACCATTAACTCTTCAGGAAGTTGGGCCGTTCTCCCCCCTAAGTCCCACGAAGCAGGCAGGTTGGTGCCAATCAGCCCTGCCTGAAAACAACAAACGGAACATAAATGCAGAAAACTCTTCAGGAGCTTCCCTAAGCATGACAGGCTCCTCCGGGCACATTTTCTAAACTGAGTCTGGTAGGAGGGGCCAATGTACACTATTGATTTCTTAAAGTGCCCAAGGCTCCTAGTGGACCCGTCTATACCCCATGGTACTAATGTGGACCCCAGTGTCCTCTAGAACATAAGAGAAAGATGAATTTATGGACTGGTTAAACCATTTCAGCAGTTTCTGTTACTCTCCAATGGTGTATCTATAGTCATGGGTGCAGAGTATGTGGTTCTGCATGCATGGTTTACCAACTCAAATCCTGGAGATAAGGAAAGCCTGGCAACAGGAATATTATACTACATTAAGCTCTTAAAATTTCTGCTAGACAAATGTGAAAGATAGAACTGTTGAAATTACAGCGACATCCCACTGAGTCAGTCTCCTTTGTGCTGGTCTGGCTTGCTGTGCTACTGCAGGCTATGTGAGGCAATTGGCCCCATTTATCAAAGAGTTTGGTACAATATTTTATGGTAATCTGTGTAGTTACACAAAATAGGTACGTGATTCGCACTTACACGTGTGTGATGTTATGACTGACACTACATCTACTGCTCATAATTGGCCCTTTATGTCGCTGTTAGATCATCAGTCTCCGGAGTTTCGGGTTGTTTTCTTGGATGAGCTGGGTTCAAACCCCAGCCTGGATGAGCTGCGATCATTGGTGGTGGAGAACAAACAACGGCCACAACTCCCCAAGAACTGGAACAAAAATCTCCAGGTGATATCTCTTTTAAAGCTGAAAGCAGCTACAGCTGCATCATACTTAGTGCCTAGTCACTATCACATTTACCATGTGGCTGAGGCGCAGTGTAAAATTCTCTTTGTTGATGTGCCGCGATTTGTGCTGCTTTGTCTAGATCTCTGCAAAAGCTTATGAGTTTGTGGAGCAAGATAGTGGTGTTTGTGGAGAAGCAGAATGAGGGCATTCGATTAGCCCTGGGTAGAGTTGTGCTCCTGTACTCCCAGGTAGAGTGCCTGTAGCTATTCAATTACAGACCACTGATAAACCTGCAAGCAGCATGGAGGCAGGAGTTAACTTTTACTTCTGCTCATATACACTCCACAGGCGAAGTAAGAGTTAATTGCTATCTTGGGACTGCTCTCGGGTTTATCACTATCCTGTAATTGAATAGCTCCAAGGTGGTGATTCAGACCTAATCATTGCTGTGCGTTTTCGCACAGTAGGCGCTCAGCAATAGACTGCACATGTGTATGCATCGCTAAGCGCGCAGGCGTCGCAAACAACAGGCATCGCCAGACAGCGTCAGACTGGTGCGAAAATTTCAGTTGCACGGGCATTCGCAAGGACAGGAAGTGGCCATTTTTGGGTGGTAACTGACCGTTTACTGGGAGTGTCAGCAAAAACGCAGGCGTTCCCAAACGTTTTCAGGGAGGGTGTGACACCAGCTCCGGCCCCGATCTACCTGTTCTCATTGCACTGTAGGAGTAAGTCCTGGGCTGCGCACAGACTGCACACACTGGAAAAATCATTCAATGGTGAGTGAGGTGCGAATGGATTTGCAGCTGTCCGCTAACTGAGGGTTTTTTTGCAGCTCAGCATACACTGTCCTTGGGAGGTGACTATCTGAACGCAGTATAACAAATGTAGCAGCCCAGCGATCAGGTCAGAATCACCCCCCAGGTCCATTACCTGGGAGAGTGGAAAATTTGGTTACCCAAGGGTACTCGGGCGCTTTAGGTAGGAGATATTTCACCGAGCTGCAGTCTCAGGAAAGGGGAAGTCACTCCCATATACAATACACAGAAAAGAGGTAGTGAGGCTGCGCTGAATTTGATGAATATAACAATAATAATGTAATAAGTAAAACACAATTTTATTCCTAAAATAGGTACAATAGGTATATATTAAAAACTAAATACATAAAATGCATATCAGAAACAAATGGTATAGTTTCTATGTTTCGAAAAACATTTCTAAAGGGTTACCCAATTCGCCAGGTAGAAAGTGTGGAATTGTGGAGTTTTTTGCAGTGACCGTTCCAAGATGTTTTCCCCTGTAGTGTTACAGTCCAGCATAGACAACAGTCTCAGAAATAAGCAATATCCAATGGGTGGACTAATTACCGTTAGAGGGCAGTGTGCTCCAGATTCTTTGGTGGAGAGCTCCTCATGCGTTACGGTTGGTACAGTCCTTTATGCAATTATTGCTGTATGCAGTCTGAGAATTTGGTAAGGCCGTCTGGACAAAGTTCGGGGAATGGTTCGGTCCTCCTTCAGAACAATTCCTGGCGGGGGTCCCTGGTACACCTGACGCGTTTCGCTGCAGTCAACTAGCAGCTTTATCAAAGGTATCCATGGTTAGGACATGTGGGGTTTATATACCCCTTCTAATATGGTGGCTAATTAGCCCCTGGAAACACCTGATTGCATAATTACGTAATCACTTTAAAAATGGGTGCATAAAATTAGAGCAAACTTATGAGCTTAGACAGACCTACTTCAGATGGGATATAGTATACAGTAAATATAGAAATTATTCATAAAAACCAAATTAATTGAAGGTTTTTTAATAAATAAATAAATAAAAGCGGACAGGAAATGTGTTGGAAAACAGTGGCCAATGAGTGAGTTTGTTGTTACTCGTATTGTCATGGAAACAGCATTATAGACTTTTATTATTGGTGGGGGAACATAATGGAGAGCGGTATTAGGATTTCGTATTTCCTAGTAGGTGTTCCGATCACGTGACCTACATGTCACGTGATTGGGACTTTAGATTACATACTTCCGCTGTGCGAGAGGATAGGGGAATGGTTGCTGGGCAACCTGGTGACGTAGTTAGCTAAACAGACCAGGGATCGTGGCGGCTCTTCCGCCCTGGTCCGTATGGTGGGGAACACGTGACTGCGTCAGTGCACGTGACCCAACGTGGACCGCGCTTCCGCCCTCCAGTATGTGGGGGATGTGGCGCTTCCGCCAACCAGTCATTCAGATAGTAGAGAGTTATATTTAGGCGGAGCAGCGGCCATTTTGATAGTAAGAAATCTAGCCCTACGGGAACAGTATTCAAACATAGATAGGGGGGTTGTTTGATTTGCATGACAAACCCGAAATATCTTAATCACAATAATATCACATCCACCATATAAATAATAAATGATTATTTTCCCAAGAAGACAGATGGGATAAAGTTCTTCATAACCACTTAGTGTTCAGTTCATTAGCTTTATCTAGATATTATAATAGATGTGGTGGTAAAGGGACCAAGCATATGTCCCCACATGTAATCTATATATACTTTAGGGTTCGGCGGGGCCAGCAGAGCACTGTAAAGGTGATCCGCTCGTGCCACCGAAATCCACCATTTTTGCAAAGAGAATTATAGCTTTATAGGAGTACTATGTAACCTATATAGGGGTGGGGTCCAAAAATAGTAAAAGGGTTAGTTGCTACTAACATATCATATTATGGTGTTTAGTTCTACAGCCTCATTAAGGCCCCCGGGGTAGATGGAGCCCATTCTAAACATCCAATAGGCTTCCTGTTGACATAGTTTTTTGTATCGGTCCCCTCCCCTACTGGTTACTGGGATATGTTCCACTCCAACTAATTTAAGGCAGTTGGGGTTGCCTTGGTGGAGCTCATGAAAGTGTTGAGAAACACTGTGAGAAGTCAGTCTCTTGATAATATTTCTCCGATGTTCGAGAAACCTGATTTTAAGTTTTCTAGTAGTACGACCTACATACTTAAGTCCGCATTCACATGAAAGAATATATATAACGTAAGATGAATTACAATTAATGAAATGTTTAATTTCATATAATGCATCGTTATTTTCAGTTTTAATAGTTTTAGTTCTATTATCTATATGGTTACAAGTGATACACCTCGTTGCTCCGCATTTAAAAAACCCTTTAATATTGGATGGGAGCCAAGAGTCTGGTTGGACCGTAGGTTTTAGATCCGATTTCAAGAAGCTTGGTGCTAGTGTATTTCGGAGAGATCTATTCTTCCGAAAAATGAAAACAGGATCGGCTGGTAGTAAGGGTGCTATTAGATAGTCCTGTTTAAGGATGTTATGATTTTTCCTTATAATTTGTTTGATTTGAGGGCACTGACTGTTATATGTAGAAATAAATGCTACTGGTTTCTCATCTCCTGTTGTATTAGCTCTATCCTCTTTTTGGGATAATAGTGTATTCCTATCTATTTTTCTGACTTCCTCAAGTGCTTTGTTTAGGAGGACTACAGGATATCCTCTCTGTTCAAATGATTTTAACATCTCTAATGCTTGAATTTCGAAAGATGCTATGTCAGAACAATTGCGTCTAAGGCGTATGAGCTGACCCCTGGGAATGCTCCTCTTCCAGGGGGGGTAGTGGGCACTGGAATAATGCAGATATGCATTAGTGCCCACTTCCTTGGTATAGTTGATGGCGTATATTTTGCCATCTTTGGCTTCTAGTGACACATCCAAAAAATTAATACATTGGGAGTGATATTGGTGAGTGAGAATTAAACCGTAAGTATTGCAATTAAGAGAATCAACAAATAACTGTGCTGAGTGTGAATCCCCATCCCAAATAATAAATAGGTCGTCAATGTATCTGCCATACAGGACCAGGCTCGCCCCCCAGGCCCCCCCCCCCAGATTAGATGTTCCTCCAGTTCGCCTACATAGAGGTTGGCATAACTTGGGGCGAACCTGGTCCCCATGGCAGTACCCTTGACTTGTAAATAGTGAGATTGAAGAAATAAAAAATAATTGTGATGTAAAATAAATGAAATAGAATCAATTATAAATTTCTTGCGAGTCTCACTCAGGTCCCCATCTTGATTGAGTCGGTTGGATATTGTAAGTAAACCTTTTTCATGTGGTATGTTTGAGTATAAGCTTTGAACATCCAAGGTAAGAAATGCATATGAATTTAGCCATTTCACATCTTTAATAAGGGATAAGAAGTGAGTAGTGTCCTTGATGTGGGACCTGAGTGTGGGTACACGGGGTTGTAAGTGTGAATCCACATAAAAAGATAAATTGGACGTGAGGGAGTGAATACCAGAAATAATAGGTCGCCCGGGAGGTGAAGTGAGGGATTTGTGTATCTTTGGTAAATGATAACAGGAGTGACTGGATGTGCAGAATATAAAAAGTGGTATTCCTCTTTGGATGTGACTCCAGCATCTAGGGCCCCCTCCAGAAGAGTCGCAAGCTCCCGGAGGAAGTCCTGAGTGGGATCGCTACTCAGTTTAGTGTAGAACTCAGGATTTTCTAGCTGTCTCATGGCCTCCAATATATAGTCGGTCTTATTCTGTATAACAAGTCCACCCCCCTTGTCTGCTTCTTTAATAATTATAGATTTATCCTTTGTTAAGATGTTGATAGCCCTCTTCTCTTGTCTGGACAGATTGGATTTACTCTTTTGTGGATGAAGATGAATATCTGTACACATTGTCTTAAAGTCATCCAAAGTGACTTTGTAAAAAGTTTCTATACTAGAACCCTTAGATTTAATAGGGAAGAATTCCGACTTCTGTTTGAAATTCTTTCTAGATATATGCTGGACTGTAACACTACAGGGGAAAACATCTTGGAACGGTCACTGCAAAAAACTCCACAATTCCACACTTTCTACCTGGCGAATTGGGTAACCCTTTAGAAATGTTTTTCGAAACATAGAAACTATACCATTTGTTTCTGATATGCATTTTATGTATTTCGTTTTTAATATATACCTATTGTACCTATTTTAGGAATAAAATTGTGTTTTACTTATTACATTATTATTGTTATATTCATCAAATTCAGCGCAGCCTCACTACCTCTTTTCTGTCCATTACCTGGGAGAGCAGACTGCATAACTTAGCTCCCGGGTAATTGTAACATCCTCGTTCTGTACTTTCTGTTCTCTACTTCCGGTTGCACTTTGGCATAAGAACGCATTTGTAAGGATCCAATGTTAAATAAGGGTCATAGACACAAAATAGGCACATGTAATAAAGACACTGCTGATGGATCCTTCCTTTCATGATTCATTTATAATATAATGAAAAAAAACAGAAAAAAAATATATATCTTAATGAAAGTAGAAGTTTGGACTGATGTGAAAACACTTCTTACACAGTGGGCCTCTATAGGTACCTTTGCCTTTTAAACCCAGGCAGACGTCTAGTTTGCACAGGCGTCTCCTAGAAGTCTAAATGAGACAGGATAGACCAGCATGCGCACCATGGAAGTCTGACACACAATATATTGTGGTCATAAAGAGGGCTTCGAAAACGAGGTCCATGGTGGCACACAAAACCATGCCAGACATTATATTGAAGTTATTTCATCTACAGGCATGGGCGTAGCTACAGTAGGGAGTGCGGCTGCTAAGGGGCCTGGCCCTCCCCCTGCACCATACCAAGTAAGTAATACTGCATGGGGCAGGCGCTTACCTCCTGATCCCTGTGGGCGGTATGACATTTCCTAGCAGCGTGCTGTCTCTGCTCACTGATACATTACATCATTACAATAATGCATCAGTGAGGAGACACTGAGCCAGGTGGGACAGCAGATGGTACAGCACCCTACAGCAGCATACTGCTAGGAAAGGTGAATCCGGCCAATGGGATCAGGAGGTGAGTGCTTGCCCCGCACTGAGTAGAGTACAGCAGGGAAGGGGGGGAGGGATGTTGCTATGGGGCCCCCATAGATTTAGTTACGCCTCTCCCTACAGGCAATTTTTATCTTGTTCAGTTTGTCTTTCTATTAAGTTAAATACTAAGCTATGACACAATGGGGAGAATGCAATTGTGGGCAAAGATCTCACACCCCGCTAGTTAGTATTTTACGACAGCTTGAACTCGCACAATTTTGTTTGCAGCCCCCTAGGGCTGCATACAAAATTGTGTAAATTCGGGGTGAGAGAGGGGTGCGAGATACGGTGCAGTTGCTGGCGTCTCCACGTCGTTGCAGTGGCACTTGCACCCTTCATCTGCAAATGGATTGACCTGAATAAATGTATTTTACCAAACTCCATGATCTTTAGGGGCATTGATTCCTTGTCATCTATGGGTGATTTCAGTGTAGGTAGCTTGTACTATGTAAATGTCAAGAGAATATGGTTCCGTGTAAAATGACTTCATGTTACCAATATAAGGTAGTACAATGATGCCATTTATGTTGTATCTGTATTCTTGCTCTCAGCTCTACAAGACATTGTGTGAGACACTGGAGGATTGCTGGGACCCTGACAATGATGCTCGTCTGACTGCGCAATGCGCAGAGCAGAGACTGTGTGACCTATTTCTCATGCCCTTCAGTCTGCTGCCAGAGGACGCTCTTCATAACAACGGGAATATCTGATTCCGGACATCTCCTTGTCTGAAACATACAGCAAAATAAATCTAATCTATTGGGTTATATAATTACATTTCCTCTTCTTGAGAATGTCTGGCCGTTTGGCTATAAAAAGCATATGTGACTTTAGGAAATCATAGCAAGAACAGGCCACTGTATACACATGTGCTAGAGAACAGACAACGCAGTAAAAGTGTTACATGTAGAATGTACTTTGGATGCTTTTTCTTCTGATAGGGATTTAATCCATGACAGATTTACTGGATCAACTGATTACTCTTCATGTTAATATGCCTGCAGCAGGAGTTAGCCACATTACATGAAATAATTAGTGTAACAGTGGTGCATGCATTTACTATAGTTTGTCTCATATAAGTTGATCAACCTTATCAGTGACTCCATGTTCTCTCTGTACCTGGTGCTCGGTGTCAGAATCGATGGTGGAGAGTAGTTGCATTTAACATGTAAAAGATATTATTCTCTACTCAAAACAGGTCTGACGCTTTCATAGCCACTGCTACCTCTCTCTAAGACTCATGGGGTCTAGTACTTATCAAGCAATTCTGACCTTAAGTTAAAATATGTGGAATCTGCTGTTTCCACATGCTTAAAGACCGAACTAAATATGCCTTAAATTTAACAAGACATAAAGCAGGAGATAGCGGAGCTATCTCCTGTTTTCCACCGCCAGCCCTCGCATCAGCTCTTCCCATAGGAGTAGTTTACAAGATCCACAAAGTGTACAGCAGCTTTCCAGATCTTGCATGTGTGGGAAAACTTACTGTCATAGGGCAGCCCTGCCGGTAAGGGGTCTTGCCATACCTCTCCCGTACGCTGAAGCTGTTGCAATTCCAATTGTGATATTTCTGCATAGTGGAAGAGCAGCTGAAAAGCAGCACATTAGCCAGGGTCAGAACACGGAAGCAAAGTCATCTGCCATGTGATCACTTTGATTCTTACTGATCACCGGAATGTGCTCTGAATAGAGCCCATGTCCTGGCGACTTTGATTGGAAATCTCCCCTGAAAAAAAGAATCCTTATTGCCACTACAAGGATTTTTAATTTTATGGGGCTGGCCACAATTTATAATAAATATGCCACTACGTGCAATTTGTAAGTTGTGTTTAAACAGTCATTTGGTCTGATTCAGAGCCACACGTAATCCCGATGTTCTTGTAGTTGGGTGATTATTTGCAATTGTGCATGGCAAAACATTCCACAGCCCCCTATAACCGATGCATTACACAGAGTAAATGAACAATGGTGCTGTTGTGATTTATTCAGAGAAGTGGCAAAAATTTGATGGGCGTTCCTGGATGGTGACTAGGAGG
Source organism: Pseudophryne corroboree (assembly GCF_028390025.1). Lineage (NCBI taxonomy): Eukaryota > Metazoa > Chordata > Amphibia > Anura > Myobatrachidae > Pseudophryne > Pseudophryne corroboree. Next base: position 185,887,815 of record NC_086445.1, read on the forward strand.
TGGCTTCTAGTGCATGCAAAAATGGCCCGTTCAGTGGGTGTATTATGGGAGTTGTCAATGCAAGAGGCTGTGTTCACAAATGCACAGCCGCAGGCATAGCGGGACGTGGTCAGACAGGGAAGCTGCACCTGCCATAGGACTGGTACAATCTTCGATGGTGTAACCAATGGTGGCATATAGGACACACCTATGGGTAGTACAGCGTGCATGGGTTCTAAAAGTGGGCATCTCAGTCCTTGCACATTCAAATGCACAAATGTACAAAAGGGGAGGAGTTTGTGGATCCCTTGCATAAACTTACAGATGGGTGACCACCAATAGACGCTGCTGCGTTTGTTGTGTGCCCGACCCAGGCTCATTGTATGAAATACTATCTGGCATTTGCAATCTGAACTTTATTTTCCTTTCTGGATCTTCAGCATAAATTCAGATTACGGCTGAGTTCTTCATGTAATGATCATTATTGTCACTTCTCCCAACTTTGCAAAGTCTTTTTTTTTTTTTCAAAATATGTTTATGCGTTTTCAAAATATCTCACAAAAAAGGAGATATGGAATATGTATAATGGTACAAGGTGGTTGGGTAAAAGAATACACATTCATTTTTTACATACGAGTATATAAACAGTAAAAAAAAAAAAACACACAATAGCTATAAGTCAAAGTGGATGCAATTTGAATTCCCATGGTCAAAAGGATAAGTACTGTATCACAGCCAAAGGAAAAGCAATTGGCATGCTAACATACTATGTGTTCTCATAAACTATGTATATATATTCTTGTAATCAGTTCGTAACTTAACAATAAAGTCTTAAATAAAGAGGAAAAACAAAATCAAAATGTCTCAGTTATTCTTTCATGTAGATACCAGTCCAGAGTTTCAAAAAGTTTAAAGTATCTATGTATGGACTCCATTAAGATAGAATCTGATAACTGTAAGGATTATATCTCTGAACCACCTCGATTTGATGACCCCTTAGGTACCCGTGAGAGTAACTCTTAACACAAAGAGTAAGCACGCAGCTGTAGTTAAGAATCACTCTGTTTATTGTAAAAATTACAGCGTACTATATAGATAAGAAACATGGGTGTATACAATATGTGCAAGCATATGATTGGATAAATAGAAGTAGCATACGACATTACATGCAGGATATCATACAGCATGAGGACATCATGAGCTCTATGTCCATATAGGGGCTTCCGTACACGGACAGGGGTACGTGTCGAAACTAAGGCATAGTATCAGTGTGGGATAACTTTGCAAGGTCATAACCACAATAGAAAACATCGAGACATTCTTGTCTTTGTAGCAATACAGCAAGAGAAGAACATAGACCCTTTAACCCTTCAATCCCCTCTTAGAATCACAAATTTATATTATGTGATTCTTACAATGGGATTTCTTTAATCGATAAGTGGCTAAGTATTGGGCGTAGGCCTTAGGGGAATCATCACGTAAAGTGGTGATGTCTTCGTACATAAGTGCGTTGTCGATACCTTTGGAAGTGAGCTTTCTGCAACAGGGTATTACGCAGTATACAACAACACAGATGAGAATAAAGGCAATTAGTATGAAGATTCCTAACTGAACGAGGGCTTGTTTCCAATTTTCAAACCAGCCAAAGTATTGGCTCCAGGGGTTGTCAATACCAGAATTTCTTTTAAGTTCAATGGATAAGTTTTCCAGTTTGTTTATGGCCAAGGTGACTTTGCCATTAGGGCCAGTATTGTCAGGTATGTAGGTACAACATCCTTCTACCTTCCCAATATAGACACAGGTGCCCCCTTTCTCTGCTAGTAGCATATCAAGGGCCATGCGGTTTTGGAATGTCATTTGGGAAGTGGCTTCCAGTTGCTCAGCTATGCCTTTAAGAGCATCCTTTGTGTCATTTATAAATCTCTGCTGATTATAATAAATGTAATTAATCCAAGCAACATTTTTATTCACAGTAATTATGGGTATTAACGATTCAAACCCAGCTGCCACTTGGTCCCTGGCTTTAAACTCATTTGGTACACCCCTAGGTACCCCAATAGTATCTATATATACATGTGGATCAAAACTGCCCCCTGGGCTTTCCCTCTTTCTTCTCCTGGGGGTTACAACGGGAGAGGGAGGCTGCTCCTCTCCTGGGATGATATGGAGGGGCATGATCACCTTAGCCAGGGCACATTCTCCTTGCCAAGTAGTATCTAATTTTGTTCTTAATTTCATATCCCCACAGATATAGTAGATGTCACCTAAGGATTTGGTTTGATTCACCAGGACAGTAGTCCTTTTAGATGTACAGTAACCTGGGGGGAAGGTTTTCAAGTCCCTGGCACTGGAAGTGTTAGAGACATAACAGGTGTAATTCCCTGGATATATGGTTATGGTATTACCTGGATTGGGGTTTTTTGATAGGATAGGATATTCCTTTTTCCACATTTCACATTGACTGTCATTGGTTTTGGTGCTGTTGTAAAGGCTGAAAAAACAACTTTCCTGCTCTAGGGGTATATTAAGGGGCACTGTGCCTAGGTGAGGCCTAGATCTGCCACAAACATAGCAGTTACTTTTATTATGTTTATTGGCGCTATATTTCATCCATTCTAACCAGAAATTGATGTCAGAGAAACCAGTTTCAATAGCTAGGATGTCTTCAAAGGTGGGATTGTTAATGGCTATCATATCCTTGAAGGTAGCTATATGAGGCCTTAGGGGTTTACCTTGGGGGATAGCCTTAGACTGATACGCTGGATTGTTAAACATGTCCCATAAATGAAAGCTTTGCCTTTCGCTATAGTACCCTGTTCCCCACCATGAATCAGTAACACAAATATAAACTGTCTCAGATATTCCTGATTTTCTTTTTTTGTGTATAGAGTGTTTTGCTTCAGCAAGCTTGGAGAACATAAAGTAATCTAAGACATAGGTGGCTATGTGTGTGTTGGAGGAGTTATACCATAAGGTGGTCACCCCTTCCTTTTGTGAGATGTCAACCTCAGTTCTACAGGGAAGTGTTAGGACTGTGATGAGGGTTAGGATAACACATGCCCAGCGGGGTCCGTGGTTCACAATCATCTTCTCCATGTGTGAGGTCATCTTGGTTGGAGGTCAGGGCTGTCTGCCCCCGTTAGTACCTCTCCTCGTTGGAGGTCAGGGCTGTCTGCCCCCGTTAGTACCTCTCCTGGACTTGCTTCGCGGTTTGGGCTGGGTATCTTCTTTACTCGGGATGCATGGATCCAGGTGGGCCCCTCCTCAGTAAGGACAGCTGTTCTGGTCACTGCTACAACTTCTGTCTCTGGACCATAGGCAAAATCTCCTGGACCTTTGTTCCTGGGGAGCACTTTCACAATGACCTTGTCTCCGACCTGGAAAGGATGTGCTGGTTCCTGTGGGTTAGAAGGATTTTTACAAGCAACCTTATGTTCAATCTCATCTAGTTTTGTTATGAGGGACCTGACGTATTCTTCCCTTATGAGCTCTAAGTCTCCTTCCTGTACTACTAATGGTTTCTTAGCCCAGGGTGTGGGGAAGGGTCTTCCCATGAGTATTTCAAAAGGTGAATAACCTAGGGTTTTCTGGGGAGTCATTCTGATTTCTGCTAGTATGATAGGGAGGGCTTGCTTGAGGTATACATGGTTTCCCCTCTTTGCAGATTAATCCTGTTTTAGGATTCTTCTGCATTATTGGAAACAACCAATCAGCTAAATCTTTGGGGGAGGCAGAAACTTGGAGTTCAGTAAATAGATACTGATCATCTATCATGGGTGGGGTTATGACGGCCATGGCTTGGTATGTGGAGTCATTTGGTCTAGCACAAGAGCCGTCAACAGAAACATGGTCAGAGCCAGGAACAGGTATGGGGGACATGTCCAGTCTGGGAGATGTCTCAGTCTCTATGGTCAGACAGCAGTCATGGTCGTCGGGCAAGTCATCTTGGGGACCTTTGAGACCAAGAAGAGCGTTTAGAATAGGGGCAGGACCTGAAGTTGTATTAGCATACTTGATGGTGAGGGAGGGATTTCCCAGCAATTGTACTTCATAGCCACTAAGGCGTTGGGCAGACATGTGTTGTGTATGTAATCCTTTAAGAATGGCCAAAACATCATGGGTTGTGTGAAGTACAGTGGTGTGTCCTAGGGTGAGTGTAGTTGCCATTTCAGCTACCATTGCACAGGCCGCTAGTGCCCGAAGACAGGCAGGCATACCTTGGACCGACACAGGCATTACTTTGGAAAAGAATGCCACGGGGCGCAGCTTGCCTCCATGAAATTGAGTCAGTACCCCCGCCATGGTTTTACAGTTGTCCCTTGCATATAAATGAAACGGCAGTACATAGTTTGGGAGGCCCAGTGCCGGACTTTTTACCAACATACATTTTAGACTTTCATATGCAGTTAACATTTCTTGTGACCATTGAATCTGTTTAGGTTTGTCATTGAGAGTGGCTTGTCTCAAGATATTGTCATAGTAGGAACAATCAGATATCCACTGTCTGCAATTATTAATCATGCCCAGAAAGGATAGCATTTCCTTCTGAGTAGTTGGGGTGACCAGGCCCAATACAGACTGAATGCATTGTGGACTGATTTTCCTTTCTCCCTCTGTGAGTACAAAACCCAAATAATCGACATGCTTTTTACACCATTGCATTTTTGTTTTAGACACATTCACAGAGCCAGTTTAACAGTGATATACCATCCTCTCGGCAGGCCTCCTCCGTTTGACTACAGAGAAGCAGATCATCTGCATACTGTAGCAGGACAGAACCATAGGGGGGGTGCCAGGGAACTGCTTGCCCTCAAAAGAAAAAGCAAAAAGTAATTGTGTCTGAGGGTCCACTGGTATGCTGAAAAATGCATTTTTTAAATCAATTACTGAGAAAAATGCAGCGTGTACAGGGATGGCTGAGATGAGTGAGTTTACATCAGGTACAATGGGTGCAATAGGAACAATTAGCTGATTAATTGCCCTAAGATCTTGTACAAACCTTATAGTCCCATCTGATTTAGCTACAGGGTTAACTGGTGTGCAGTATGGGGATACTACATGTTTGAGAATGCCTTGCTTTAAGAATTGCTCTACCATGGGCTTTAGACCATCCATTTTTTCTTTAGACAATGGATATTGTTTCTGGTAAACGGGGTGTACATCAGGTTTCAGTGTGGCCTTGTAGGGGGTACAAGATATCAGGCCTGTGTCGAAGGGACCTTCTGCCCACACAAGGGGGTCTATTGTATCTAGTTCAGTGGTCTCAGTGAGCACGGGGAAGTGTGGTGAGGTTATGTCCATACCCCTCCCAGTAGGGGTGATGGTTATCTGTAGTTCAGTAAGGAGGTCTCTTCCCAGCAAGTTAACTGGACAGTCAGGTATGACAGTGAATGAGTGAGTCCCTATGTAATGTCCCCGTGGTGTGTCAATAGGGATAGATACAGTGGAGTAAGCTTTTGTGGGTATCCCATTGATTCTCATTGAAGGAGCGGACTTTCTCAGGGGCCCATGGTACTGGTCCCTGCACAGAACACTGGTGGTGGCCCCGCTGTCAATCAGGAATGGGACACTTGTTCCATTGACACCTAGATTGATCATTGGGGGTTCCTTTCAGTGTTCTGTGAGCTGCATGAAAGTCGGGACACCCTCCTCCGGGCCCCGTCAGCGGGGCTGTCCCTACCAGTCAATCTGGAACCTTGGGGGGTCCCTGGGAACGTTGCTAAGGGGGGCAGATTCAGTTGATGGCTGCCTAGGTTTGTTAAGGGGGTAGGGGCAGTCCCTAGCCCAGTGTCCATCCTTGCCACAGTTAAAGCAGGATGTATGTCGTCTGTTTGGAGGTGCAGGGAGACCCCTATTATGTGGGGTGTCCCGCTGGGGGCGAGGGTTCCTGTGTTGCCTCCGGAGGTTCTGAAAACTGTGGGTCAGTACGTTTTGAGTAGTCTTTTTAATGTCAAAACAGCCTGCTGCTTCCTTCTCATATAAATGTTTACTGAATTCCTCAATGTTGTCTGAGGTCCAACTAGAAACACCTTTGTTTTACTGTCAAGGTCACAGAAGGCAGCAGGTTGTTTATAAATGTGGAAATAAGTAAGCTGTCAGTATTTACTAGGGTGAGACCTGCTTCCTCTGACCAGCATTTTTTTTTAAATCTCTTCCAGAATTCAGTCACATTCTCACTAGGTTTCTGTTTGCAAGCTACTGCTAGGGACGAGCGGGTTTTAAACACTGCGTCCAGATGTTCACTCAGTTCATCCCACTAAATTGTCTAGCCAGGGGTTAACAAGGTAGTAATTTGTAGGGGAGACACGAGCAACATATTCCTTGCAGGTCTCTCCCGGGAGGGGAGGGGGGTATTCAGTCTCTTTACTCTGATCTGATCCCATATTACCAATAAGTAACTAACGTGTCTAAACTGAATTAATAACAATCTTTATCATAAAAAAAACATAGATTGTTCCAAACACAGTGTCATATAGTGCGTGTACACTTACCACCCACGCAATATATTTCTAAAAGAATTCACAAATAACAGGGAAGGGGAACAATAGTCTATGTATGCGTTCAGCTGATCTGATCATAGATCATTGGTAACATGTGGGAGTGCATATTTCCTACACAAACTACCGGGAACAGAAAACAACAACAGTACAACTTGTGATACCAAATGTACGTACACTTACCACCCGTACAATTAATATCTCTGCAATCGTGGACAATGTTATTTGTTACAAATCAACTTTCAAATGTACTTAAAATCACTGTAAACAACAATGTCCTCTGACACTCAGCGTCCGTGCACTTACCACCCGTTCACTGAGTGTCCTTAATAGAAAAATTACAATATGAGTACTTATAAGACAGACATACAAATATTTAGGTGATCAAATCGAGGAGGCGTTGTTATTTGGACCCCTGGTCCATCTATGGTATCCCGGATACCTGTGCCTTTAAAGATTATATGGACCCCTGGTCCTTCTATGGTATCCCTGATACCTTTATGAGGCGCCCGGCGCCTTTAAGAAAACAAGTTTCTTTTCTGCCAAGTCCCGGACTTGGATTGTATTTCTTGTCACGTGTTCCCGGGACACGAAATGAGTTCAGATCTAGTAGTAATCGCAATCCCTGAACGGAAAAGACAGACAATAAAATTCTCTATCTTACCGGGCAGGGGACGATCGCCTAGATTCCGGCTACGAGCCCCCAAACTGTAAGGATTATATCTCTGAACCACCTCGATTTGATGACCCCTTAGGTACCCGTGAGAGTAACTCTTAACACAAAGAGTAAGCACGCAGCTGTAGTTAAGAATCACTCTGTTTATTGTAAAAATTACAGCGTACTATATAGATAAGAAACATGGGTGTATACAATATGTGCAAGCATATGATTGGATAAATAGAAGTAGCATACGACATTACATGCAGGATATCATACAGCATGAGGACATCATGAGCTCTATGTCCATATAGGGGCTTCCGTACACGGACAGGGGTACGTGTCGAAACTAAGGCATAGTATCAGTGTGGGATAACTTTGCAAGGTCATAACCACAATAGAAAACATCGAGACATTCTTGTCTTTGTAGCAATACAGCAAGAGAAGAACATAGACCCTTTAACCCTTCAATAACTCCCCTCTTTATATCAGAAAGTGTTTAATATCGATCATAAAAAATAATTAATGGAAGCATTTGATGTACCACCGTAAGAGCAGGAGACTTTTTTTTTTTTTCAATCCAAGATTTTTAAATAATCTCTTTAGCCACTGATAAAGCCTAATATTTATCTTACTGAAAACCCTCTAAAAGGTTAAAGAACACAGTACGCTATTGGCGTATGGAATACCGTAAGAGTACGCACGTTGCGTAACAATCGCTTGGCCGTGGTCGAGACGCACGAGCGTCACGTTCGCTCACGGCTAAGAGAGTACAGGCAAGCACGCTATAGGCTGCCGATTAACGTAATGATACGCTATCAGCGTAGCGGACGCTCGGGACCACGAGGAGATCACAAGCGGCGCTGACGCTCACAGTGTTAAACCTTTATAACTATACCATACACAATATACTTATACTGTAAACCCTTGTTTAGTGATAAGGTGTAAATGCAACACAGTGTAACCTTGTTAGTTAAAAAGCTGTATGAGCGTATGTGACGCTCCGAGACCACTCTAGCAATATAATAATCAATCAAATACCGGTCTAAGGTTCTAACGCCTTTAGTGAGAGAATGAACGTTCAAAAAGTATAATACAGTACAAGTTATACGCTTCCAAAATAACATAGAATATCTAACCAAGTAACTACACATAAAATACAATAAAGACACAAGTACTTTTAAGGGGAAGGAGAGAGAAAGAGAGAGAGATAGAGAGAGTGAGAGAGAATGGCTTATGATAACAATAAAGACAATATGATTGCAGAGAAACTTACGCACAAAGGGAAACAATCGCATGCGCCTTCTGGATATCCAGCTCCCGATTATCAGTGATGAGAACCGTTGAAGAGAATAGAGAGCTGGCCCAGATCGGCTTGTCCTTTTATACACTACACACAATACAGTACAATGGTCCCTATATTCTTATTGTTCATTGGACACAGGAATTCGTCTTCGCATTATAACAAAAGGTCATAGGTTGATTCATACAGGTGGGCTGTGACTATTCCTAACTGCTCAGGTGGGTGGGAAACTAGGTTTCCCGCCGCATGGATAATAAAGTGCAAATACAGTAAAAGTCCATAAACTTCTTATGTCCATAACTATTTGCACGAGCGAGTTATCCGCTTCAAACCAACACCGGAATATTGCTAATTAAATACTCTTCCGATGGATACTAAACACCACTGTATAACCCCTGTCTGACCCTTCGTATCAAACAAAGAGGGATCTCTTTGTCTATGAACATGCTACATTAACTAAACTTTCAGATTCTATCAAAGGGACCATAATTTACAAAATACATTATATGGTTAAAATATGTAACGATTGAGTCGCCCGCTAGACGCACATAAACTCTACCGTAAATGCGCATACCGTGCGCCTGCGGGTGCACGCAACAGCGAGTATGCGCACGCATGGGAGAGCTCATGCACTCGCAGCAGGCACTCGCATGAGGTGCATATATGGCAGTGTGTAGCGTGATATTTTTCTGACTTTGACAGTCCACCCTTTGGCAGTCACCAATAACTGCCACTTTCTAAAACATTTCAAAAAGAGAAAAATATATGTCATGTATAATACATTTCTATGGTCGGGTAGGGGAGGAGAGGAGAAGGTGAGAAAAGGGTATGACCTAGTGAGATAGCAGAAGCATGTGTGTATGAATCCATGTTTGGGGGGTCATGTATCATCGTGCCGTACGTGTTTTAAATCAAGCTTCGAGGTATTGCGAAGTATACATTTGAATTCCTTCTTATCCCGTGGTACGGGTCTGTGGATGGGCTGTCAAACTTTACCGAGCTCTCTTCGGCTTTTGGTTGCAACAAAATGGGGGAGCACATTTTAGTTGATGATACATGAATGGGGGAATATGTGAGTGCTGATATCTGTGCCTATATTCCCTATCGACTATGCGTGTTATTACCTGAAGGTTGTAGAGATGAAGATAAAGAACAATTATGGTAAATGCAGTGATAAACTATGTGAGTTTAATATACATTTGCCGATTGAGGTCTTGTCTTGTGTCTTGTCTTGTCTCGATGTACATGTTGACTGTAGTCTCTTAGTGCTTTTGCCAATGAACGCAAGCAAAGCTTTATTAATGTCCATAGACATACAAAAAGTGTTGGGCTAGCGTAAAATTAAAAGTACTAGGGATATGGGGGTCTATGGCATAGTCCATCAGTTGTCTGTGTAAAAGGTTGTCAAATTCTTCTTCCAGGCGGATGTCTTTTTACCTTGGAGGAATACAAAGGAGAAACGGGTGAAAGAAACGGACCGTGGAATCACATTTTCATCACAACATTGTCTCTATCGTTGGGTCATAAATCAAATCAGTCGTTGTTATTACAGTATCTTCACTCCTTAAACTCATCACTCGGGCGCTACGTTTACACTTTGTTAAAACCCGAACGCATCTAAATATCAGACCGACCAATATGATGACACCCAGAATACACAAAAGGAATTTCTCTACATCCATGATAATACCTTGGGTCCATTCTCCTAAACCAGAGAACCAATTTCGCGGGTTCAACCATGACACCCAACTGGTCAGCTCATTACCCACAGCGGCAAGGGTGAGATTGTGTTTCCTTCGGAACTCCCATTTTAATTGCAAAATGTCATCCATCTTTTTGTCTATGACCTCGACCGGGTCCTCGGTGCTGTTGGTAATGTATGTGCAGCACTTTATTCCATACTGAGTTGCTAGGGTAACACAATACCCGCCTGTCACAGCTGTGAGATAATTGAGAATCATCCTATGCTGAACCAGTTCTGTTTTATAAGCTTGGAGCTCCCTTCCAGTATACCTGAATGTGTCATCATACATTTCAGTGATGTTGTCTAATAAATTTGCAAGCGCAGATATATATTTATAATTTATCACTCCTCTGGCGGTGCGAGTGATATCTAACGCGATTAGGAATTGAATCCCGGTGGATTCATTGATCAGGTCAGAGGCCGGATGCTCTGTTCTTTCTATTAGGTGCCGTTTAACGATGTGTTCGTAATGAGTGTGAGTATAAGGAGCTTGGGCACTGCGGTGAATATCCTTCATTTTAGTGTGAGATACAGTCATTACCTCAGGCAGTACTTTTCCAATATAACATAACCCTTCTGAGTTTGGGGCAAGCCACTTATACGCCTTCCTCCCGCATATGAAATATGCATCATCGGGGAGAACATATGGGACGGAGTAGGACATTACCATATTACAAATTTTCCATATGAAATCTCCTAACCCTAATTCTCCCATCTGTTTAGTACACGTATCAGTTTGTACGATGTGTGCACAGTATCCTGGTGATACCTCTCCAACTCTCATGGTCCTACTTCCTAGGGTATACCTATATCGGAAATATTTTCCACTACCGGCTATGTGGCGTATAAGTTCTGTATCTGTTGGCATTCTATCGGCTCTGTATGAAAAGGTCATGGTTTGGTTATTCCATGACACTTCCCAATTTCCCGGCTTTTGGGGATTGGAAATGTTAAAACATACTAGGGATCTATCCATATGATATTGGTGGAGCTTCAAACTAGGAGGACTGGAGATATTAAACCTCCTGTCCACCGGCCTCCCACCACTTAGCTCAAGTACCTCCCCTATCGTTAAAGGAAATGGTACTAGTCCTGACTTGCTGTAACCTTGAGTTACTTGAGAGCATACCCAACAGTCTGTCTGATTTAGTACTTTACCCACTAAGGAGTGATAGTCACTCAATGGATGCCGGTCCATGTGGATATTAAAACTGGATTGGCATTTCTTGATACACCCATCCTCAACTACACTGTCACAGAGTCTACAGATACAGTTCTCTTCAGCTAACAATCCTTCACAATTTCTTCTATTGTCAATGCTACCAGATCGTTTTCTGATACTCGCCTTTACTCGGTGATTATGTTGTTCTTGGAAATCTACGCCTCCATCTTTGTCATCAGAACCCATTTCAGAACCTCTCTCGACCTCCATGGTACTCTTGCCGGAACAGACTGCTCTGGTCAACATCATGGTCAACAGGAAAATCCGGATCACAGTCTCTTGGGGCAAGTCCATCTTATTGGAGGAAATGGAGAAGGATGAGAAGGGGGAAAGAAACAATTGAGGGAGATGGGATGGGAAGTGGAGAAAAACAATAAAAGGGAACAGGGAATCGACAACTGCCTCCGATCTTATTATTTTCAATGCTCAGGTGCCGTCTCAGTCCTCCTGAAACAGACACTCCAGTGATACAACTTCCTCTACCGTCTGTTCTTTACCACGGGACCTCTCTGGAACAGCAACCTTCTTACAATGGGACGAATGAACCCAAGTCTCTCTCTCGGCAACCTTCAATGCTGTCGTGCTAATCAATAAGACTTGGTACGGTCCTTCCATCTGTCAATAAGGCAACCTGAGCGTAGAAAATTCCGTATCATTACATAATCCCCAGGTTCAATGTCATGACAATTACTATCTGGCAAATCAGGAATCACTAACTTCAGATTGTCATTCTGATTCCTTAGCTGTTTACTCATGTTAACCAGGTATTTTACAGTCACTTCATTGTTACACTTCAAATCATCCTGAGGGTTAATCATAACATGCGGTTGTCGACCAAACAAGATTTCAAAGGGGGACAGATTAAGAGGGGACCTGGGAGTGGTTCTGATGCTGTATAGTACAATGGGTAAAGCTTCTGGCCATGTCAATCCTGTTTCTGCCATAACTTTGCTCAGTTTATTTTTAATCGTGCTGTTCACTCTTTCTACTTTCGCACTCGCCTGGGGGCGGTACGGAGTGTGCAGCTTACTATCAATTCCCATCAACTTACACATTCCTTGAAAGACATCACCTGTAAAATGGGTACCCCTATCACTTTCAATTATTCTAGGGATACCGTATCTACACACAAATTCCTGCACAATTTTCTTAGCAGTAAACATAGCGGTATTTGTGGCCGCAGGAAATGCTTCGACCCAATTTGAAAACACATCTATACAAACAAGTACATATTTCAAATTTCGACAAGGGGGTAATTGTATAAAATCAATCTGTATTACCTGAAAAGGGCCGCCTGTAGGTGGGATATGAGATGGTTCTGTTGGTATTGCCTTTCCGATGTTCTTCCTCAAGCAGGTAAGGCATGACATTGCTCTCTTACCTGCATGGGATGAGAATCCTGGGGCGCACCAATATGCTCTTACCAACTTACACATTCCTTCCTTGCCCAGATGAGTCAGCCCATGTGCTGCTTCAGCTAAACATGGAAGGTATGCTCTGGGTGCCACTGGTTTACCCTGTCCATCTGTCCAGAGTCCTGAGGACTCCTGGCCATATCTTTTTGACCTCCAAACTGCCTTTTCCTGTGTGGAACACAAATTTTGCATTTCACACAACTTCTGTGTGTTGATGGTATTGAATACCATCAATTGTGTGGTGTCTGTCTGTCTGGGGGTACCAGCTGCTAACTTAGCAGCTTCGTCTGCTCGGCTGTTACCAAGTGATACTGGGTCTTGGCTGTATGTATGTGCTTTACACTTGATAACAGCCACTCTGTCGGGTTCCTGTATCGCTGTTAGAAGCCTTTAGATGTGAGCTGCATGCGCTATCGGTGTACCAGCTGCCGTCATGAAATTTCTGAGGCGCCATAGGGCTCCGAAATCATGGACTACCCCGAAGGCGTATCTAGAATCGGTGTAGATATTGGCTGACTTTCCCTTAGCCAATTCACATGCTCTGGTTAGGGCAACCAGTTCAGCAACCTGGGCTGAGTGAGGTGGGCCTAGCGGTTCTGCTTCTATGGTACCTTGGTCATCTACGACTGCGTATCCAGTACACAAGTCTCCCGAGTCCGTCTGTCTGTGACAACTACCGTCAGTGTAGAAAGTAAAATCTACATCTTCCAGTGGGTTGTCACTGATGTCAGGCCTTGCCGTGAAATTTTGGGTCAAATATTCCATACAATCATGTGTGTCATCCCCTGTATTAAATCCTCCTTCCCCATCACTCTCATCCTCCACCCTTTGTGCCTGTCCAGGCACACCTGGGAGATATGTTGCAGGATTTAATGCACTGCATCTCCTTATGGTGATGTTTACGGGGGCCATTAATGCCAATTCCCATCTTGTAAACCGCGCTGATGAGACGTGCCTGGTTTGGGCAGAATTCAACAAGGCTGACACTGCATGTGGTGTATGAATTGTGAGGTTGTGTCCTAGCACTACATCTTCACTTTTTGTAACTAGCAATGCTATCGCAGCGACACTTCGCAAGCATGTGGGGAGGGATCGCGCTACCGTATCTAGCTGAGCGCTGTAGTATGCTACCGGCCTGCTGGCATCACCGTGCTTTTGGGTTAGGATGCCTGCCGCGCAACCAGCACTTTCTGTTCCGTACAGCTCAAAGGGTTTCCCATAGTCTGGCATACCTAATGCTGGTGCCTGCGTTAGGCACTGTTTAAGTCTCTCAAATGCCATCTCGGATTCGTCTGTATGCGAAATCCGATCAGGTTTGTTTGATGAAACCATCTCCTGCAAAGGTAATGCTAGAATGGAAAACCCTGGGATCCAGTTACGGCAATACCCACACATTCCTAAAAACGTTCTGATCTGTTGCTGGGTCTGTGGCAGAGTCATGTTTCTAATTGCTTGAATTCTATCAGCGGTCAGGTGTCTCAGTCCTTGTGTTAGACAGTGTCCCAGATATTTTACTTTAGGCTGGCATAATTGTAATTTGTCTTTGGAAACCTTGTGTCCTGTGTCTGAAAGATGAAACAGGAGCTGTTTCGTATCTTTCAGGGACGCTTCCAGTGAATCTGAACACAAGAGTAAATCGTCCACATACTGTATCAATATTGATCCACTCTCTGGTTGAAAAGACTGTAAACAATCATGCAAAGCCTGTGAAAATATACTTGGACTGTCTATGAAACCTTGTGGTAATCGAGTCCATGTGTATTGGACTCCTCTGTATGTGAATGCAAACAAATATTGGCTGTCAGGGTGCAGGGGTACCGAAAAGAAGGCGGAGCAGAGGTCAATAACAGTGAAAAATTTCGCAGTGGGAGGGATCTGCATAAGGATGACAGCTGGATTTGGCACTACGGGGAACTGACTCTCAACTATTTTGTTAATCCCCCTTAGATCCTGTACTAGCCTGTAACCCCTCCCCCCACTCTTTTTCACAGGGAAGATGGGACTATTGGCAGTGCTGGATGTTCTTACCAGAATGCCCTGTTGTAGCAAGCGCTCTATTACGGGGTATACTCCTAATTCCACCTCTGGCTTCAGAGGGTATTGTGGGATTTTTGGAGCTATCCTACCATCTTTTACTTGCACAACTACTGGAGCTACGTTTGCCATTAATCCAGTGTCTTGTCCATCTTTAGTCCACAGTGACTCTGGTATTTGGGATGTCATTTCTTCTACCTGGGATGGATTTCTATTTATCATAACAGTATGTGACATTTATTTTGATGGGGAGTCTAGCATGTCTCGCACTTCCTGAGCGTGATTCTCAGGTATGTCTAAGAATACACCTTCAGGAGTACAATAAATGACGCACCCCATTTTACACAATAAATCTCTTCCCAGGAGATTAGTCGGTGCCGATGCTGCCAGCAAAAAGGAATGCTTGGTATGCAAAGGCCCTATTGTAATCTCTGCTGGTTTGCTAACAGGGTAGTGCTGGACTACTCCCGTTACTCCCATGGCTGGAATTGTCTTACCAGTGGTTCTCATGCCCACTGTCGAATTTATCACTGATTTGGCCGCCCCCGTATCTACAAGGAAGTTTAATGATTTACCAGCTACATCAATTGTGACCTCGGGTTCACTTCCAAGGCTTGCAATCAATTTCACTGGCTGCAGATTACAGGTATGGCCACACCCCTATTGGGTATGGTGACCTCCCTGAATCGCGCTGGCAGCAACTACTTGAGAAGGGGGTAAATGGGAACTACCAGAGACTTGCCAGTCTCTTTTTGGGGGATACCTTTTTGTTTCCCCTGCATGTGGCTCATGACTCCGTCTCTGCGGTCCCTGATCCCAATTTCGTGTGTCATGTCGTTGTCTAGGGGGTTGATATGATTTTTGTGTGTTTTTCACTCTACAGTCTCGTGCAAAATGTCCCTCTCTATGACAGGAATAACAAGTTACCACATTTGACTTACCCACAGGGTTTGGAGATTTATACAAAGGTTGCCTTGTGGTCAGGGCCTGTATACTTACGGCCATTAACTTATCACTTTGTGACTCCCTGTGTCTGGTGATATTTCGATCGTGATCAATAGCAGCCTCTCTCAAAGTAGCCACCGACAGACCTCGCCAACATGGTTGCGTGGTCTGTACCCTTGTCCTCAATACCTCCTTTAAACCATCCATTAACACAGATACTGCTACCTCTCTATGATTTGCATTTGTCTTAATGTCTTCTATGCCTGTGTATTTAGCCATTTCCAGTAGTGCCCTATGAAAATACTCAGCAGCTGTTTCTGACTCTTTTTGTTTAATGGAGAAAATTTTGTTCCATTTAACTACAGCTGGAAAATACTCTTTTAACTGTAAATTTATCCTCTTTACATTATCTTGGTTGTACACATCCGTAAGGGGTACATCTTCATCTAATTTACAGTCAGCTAAGAATTGTGCTGAGTCGACATTGGAGGGTAAACATGCCCTCAGCAATATCTGCCAGTCTTTGTTATTGGGCTCTACCGTATTCCCTAGATCTCTAATGTATTTCTGGCTAGCAACTAGATCCTTCCTAGGATCAGGGAATTCAGACACTATTGCTCTTAATTCCATTCGGGAAAATGGGCAGTGCATGGCAATGTTTCTGACAGGAGTGACTCCTGAAGTGTCCGTTTTCCCATTTGGCACTGCTATTACCCTAACGGGATTAAGTCTAATAACATCATTCTGAGTAGATTCTACAGCTTGTGGTGAAATGGTTTCAGCATAGTGTATGGTGCCGTACTTACCCGTTGATACGACCTCACCTGTCCCTCCGCTAGGGGCCTTGGATACTAATCTTACGGGTTGGGTCGTGCCCACTGCTGTTTCTGATATGGTGGCTGCTAGAGAGAGTGCCGATAGTGTTGTTGACTCGTCCTCTTGATCACACTCCTGGGGAAAGTTTAAAACAGGGTACAACTTGCACGGGTTAATATTTGCATTACTCATCTTATTCATATTATCCTTAACATTTATAGTTACTAAGTGCCTGTTTATCACACATTAGTGCGTCATTCTCTGCAACCAACTTCTCTCCCGTTATGTAAGGTGGCGGTGGTGCTGTAGCTATCAGTTTCCTGATAGGGTTAGATCCAGCCGCCTGAGCCAATCCTCTCTGTATTTCACCCTCCTGTTGCCATAACTGTAAGTAGTCATAATGTTTGATCCGTCTCTTTGTTGATTTAATGAGACATATCCTTCTCCTTAGATTTTGTAACACATCTGGGCTAAAGCTACCTACCCAGGGAAACTTCTCCCCATCATGCACAGTCATTCTTTCCCATTCATCACATAAAACCTCTGTGTGTGAGCCGTATTTTTCACACATTACATACCTTGCCGACCCGATTGGCCGGTTTACTGAATCAACCCGAACCGAGGTTGATCGCCCCCTACCTGAACAACTGGCCCCCATACTTGCAGGTGTTGCTTTCACTACCTCTGACCTTCAAATCAGGGTCTTCAGCGAACCCTTACAAAACCAAGATGTTCGGGGTAGGCCGACGGTGGCAGTTTACCGAGTACTCCACTCACTCGCCCACGCCGACCAATACGCCCACACACTGCCTTAGCGCTGGCGTACTCGACCTAGGGCCCCTGCGACCTGAACCGCTATTTACTGGAACATGCGAGTGTGATCCGCAGAGCACTTAACCCTTTCCAGTAACTATTGGTTGCTGGATAGTTCCTGAGTGACCAGCGAACCTCCCTTAAAATTAAAAAAAAATTACACAAATCACGTTAGAGTGTACAAATAGCGTTTATGACCCCTTTCGTACGCAAATGGTACTGGTCAGGTTACTAACTAATGCACACAATTACGTGCGGTACAATCGTTCTGCACATAAGCAACTAATCTTATGTGCGGAGCGACCAGTGGAATCGAAAATTTCGGCTGCGAATTCCTTCAGCCAGAGCTTTAATGGCCTATATGGGTTCCGCACCAACCCTTCTTGGTGTTGTGCTACTTTTCTCTATAGCGGACTTCTTAGTCTGCTGTACCTAGACCTCCTGGTCTGTGCTACAGTAGACCTCCTGGTCTGCTATACTCTAATGCTCAAATTTATGTTTAACAAGGGATGCCTCCCAAGCCACCATGCACGTCACTTACATGTATGTACCTCACGAGAACTCGACTTCTTGTGGTTCAACCCAAAAATTGTAAAAACTTATACATGCAAACACTCACCACATGTACACTTTAATTTTATTTCTGCGCAGAAATTCCTTTCATTCAGTAACAGTCTAGACCAGATGAGTCGCAAATTGGAGAAGGATCTATTAGCTTAAAATTTTGGACACTAAAATTGACTTGCTCTATTTATCGCGTTGCCTCCTTTTCGCCTGTTAAAAATAATACTATCGTGTGATTTGAATTATGTGGGCGTACCCGGACGCTCCGTTGCGTAATATACGCTACGTGCGTCGGCCTTTGTGTTGCGTACACTAGTCTAACCCTTTTGTTAGAAACACGTGTATGCCAGCCAGATATGTCCACAGAAATACAATTAACACGTTTATCAATGTAGATGATCTTTAATTGTAATCATCTACCGAGCACCACACAGGTCTTTCCTTGTATTTTAGGCAAAGCTGTGTGCGTGCTTTACAAATTACCCCTTAATGTATTACTTTTACTCTTTAACTATGAATAGCAACAAATCTTTCTTAGCACGTTATCAATTGTGAAATGGCAAACAGGAGAGTGATATGTGAAAATACACGAATGAAAAGAAATGCAGATATATGCGTGCGTGCGTGCGTACGCAAGACAGAACAGAAAAAAAACAGTTTAAAAAAAAACACTAGCGTATTGTTCTTACCTCCGGTTCCGGATTCCTTCAGCACCCTTTACTAAGCGAAGCAGACGCTTATCTTGGTCAGCACTACGAGGAATATTACCTCCCGCCCTTTGCTGACCGATAATGTCTGCTGAAATTACCTAGTACAGATATGTGAAGGACGGACGAGCCGCCAATTGATAAAGCCTAATATTTATCTTACTGAAAACCCTCTAAAAGGTTAAAGAACACAGTACGCTATTGGCGTATGGAATACCGTAAGAGTACGCACATTGCGCAACAATCGCTCGGCCGTGGTCGAGACGCACGAGCGTCACGTTCGCTCACGGCTAAGAGAGTACAGGCAAGCACGCTATAGGCTGCCGATTAACGTAATGATACGCTATCAGCGTAGCGGACGCTCGGGACCACGAGGAGATCACAAGCGGCGCTGACGCTCACAGTGTTAAACCTTTATAACTATACCATACACAATATACTTATACTGTAAACCCTTGTTTAGTGATAAGGTGTAAATGCAACACAGTGTAACCTTGTTAGTTAAAAAGCTGTATGAGCGTATGTGACGCTCCGAGACCACTCTAGCAATATAATAATCAATCAAATACCGGTCTAAGGTTCTAACGCCTTTAGTGAGAGAATGAACGTTCAAAAAGTATAATACAGTACAAGTTATACGCTACCAAAATAACATAGAATATCTAACCAAGTAACTACACATAAAATACAATAAAGACACAAGTACTTTTAAGGGGAAGGAGAGAGAAAGAGAGAGAGATAGAGAGAGTGAGAGAGAATGGCTTATGATAACAATAAAGACAATATGATTGCAGAGAAACTTACGCACAAAGGGAAACAATCGCATGCGCCTTCTGGATATCCAGCTCCCGATTATCAGTGATGAGAACCGTTGAAGAGAATAGAGAGCTGGCCCAGATCGGCTTGTCCTTTTATACACTACACACAATACAGTACAATGGTCCCTATATTCTTATTGTTCATTGGACACAGGAATTCGTCTTCGCATTATAACAAAAGGTCATAGGTTGATTCATACAGGTGGGCTGTGACTATTCCTAACTGCTCAGGTGGGTGGGAAACTAGGTTTCCCGCCGCATGGATAATAAAGTGCAAATACAGTAAAAGTCCATAAACTTCTTATGTCCATAACTATTTGCACGAGCGAGTTATCCGCTTCAAACCAACACCGGAATATTGCTAATTAAATACTCTTCCGATGGATACTAAACACCACTGTATAACCCCTGTCTGACCCTTCGTATCAAACAAAGAGGGATCTCTTTGTCTATGAACATGCTACATTAACTAAACTTTCAGATTCTATCAAAGGGACCATAATTTACAAAATACATTATATGCTTAAAATATGTAACGATTGAGTCGCCCGCTAGACGCACATAAACTCTACCGTAAATGCGCATACCGTGCGCCTGTGGGTGCACGCAACAGCGAGTATGCGCACGCACGGGAGAGCTCATGCACTCGCAGCAGGCACTCGCATGAGGTGCATATATGGCAGTGTGTAGCGTGATATTTTTCTGACTTTGACACCACCGTTACCTTAGAAAAGGTTAGACAAACCCAAATTCCAGGATGTAAAGTTCGCACAGAGAATAGCCATAGGATCCAACCCCAATTTAACTGAGAACTGTGAATTGATCAAAGTGTTTTATATCAAAACCGTCTAACAGGTCCACGTTCCCAGAAGTAATGATAGAATGTAGCCAATGAATGTGAACATTTTGGGCAAAAACACGTTTCTTCAAATACATAGTGCTTTCTCTGTACTTGGGATATACAGGCTCTCATAGTGTTGGAATAATTGATTACTTTGATACATCATGCTTCCAAGTTTCCAATACACATTGCTGAAGCCTGTCAGAAGGCAAATGTATTAATTCTAGAATATCGAGTACTACATGTAATCTGTTTAGCCGAAGTTAACAATGACATGAGTAAATCACGGGCTTCTTTATTTGACATAGCTGCTGGTAATGAATTTACGTAATGTCTAATTTGAAGTTATGCATAAAACCAAGATTGAGATAAACTGTATTGTTCCTGCAGGGTTTGGAACAAACAAATGGTACCTCCGGGATAAAAGACATCTTCAGTATTCCTAATCCCTTTGGTTTTTAAACAATAAAAAAATCGGATTTTCCATCCCAGTCATTAACCCCAGGAGGGAATCAAGTACGACCTATGGGGGTTCCATTGTAACCTTTTATTTATGCCCCAGCAGTATAAATATGAGAAGGAATCTGAGACTTGGGAACATGCAATAAAGCTCCTGGGTAGTATGGTGTTATAAGAGCACAATCTAGGTCATAAAATAGGTAACACTTCTTTCTAGTAACCAATTTATAATATACCTGAAAAATATGGAGTGACAGAACTGCAAGAGGTCTGGTAAACCCAAACAGCCTTCACTACATGAAGACTGCAAACTAGTATGTGAAATTCTTTATTTCCATTTTTCCAAATAAACTTTAAAAAAAACTTTAGTCAACTGACATCGATAATCTAATCGGGATCATTTGCATAACGTATGACAATTTAGGAAATATTATGAATTTGATAAGTGTAATCCACCCTAATAATGATAACGGTAAGAGTTGCCAACCTTCCACCATTTTAGAAATGGATGCTATAACAGGGGCAAACTGCAACTTGTATAAATTGGAAATACATGACGGTACTTGGACACCTAAGTATTTGAGTTGAGTACATACTTTTATGGTACTCAAAGGGCCTCAAGTCGGCAAGTAGTTATAATTTCACACAAGGGTAAGAGTTCAGATTTGTTAATATTAATCTTGTAACCAGAGAACTCGCTAAATAAGGAGATTATATCAAACACTATAGGAACAGAAATGACTGGATGAGATAGGAAAAGCAGTATGTCATCCGCAAACAAGGCTAGGCGAAGATCAACTCCACCTATAACTATGCCCCGGTATTCTGGAGATTGCCTTATGGCTATCGCCAAAGGTTCCAATGCCCCTGCAAACAATAATGGCAACAGGGGGCATCCCTGCCTAGTGCCTTTATTTATACAAAAAGGATCTGAGAGAAGAACATTACATCAAATTTGTGTGGCAGGATTAATATATAATGTTCTCAGAAAAAAAAAATTCAAAGGGAACCCGAAACTCAACCGAGTATCATATAAGTGATCCCAGTGCCAGGAGCGGTACTTGGTGCGGGCAAGCAGTGCCTGCGCCCGCAGGCACTGCCGCCTACCCACACCCTGGCTGCAGCAGACGTCGTAGGCTGTGTGGGCGTCCGCTGCAGCCGGCTCCAGTGACAGACACTAGAGGTCATTATTGACCTCTAGTGTCTGTGCGGCGCTGCTATGAGAGAGAGGTCATGACGTCTCTCGCATAGAGAGGAGCCGCGGGAGGCCAGACAGAGCAGCAGCAGCAGCGGTCGGGAAGCAGGAGCGGGGCAGTGGTAAGTATTGTTTTTTTATTTTTGTGTGTGTTTGACAGTAACAGGGGGCACAACTACTGGGGGCACAGCAACAGGGGGCACAGCAGCAGAGGGCACAACTACTGGGGGCAAAGCAACAGGGGGCACAACTACTGGGGCAAATCTACAGGGTGCAAAGCAACAGGGGGCACAGCAACAGGGGGCACAGCGACGGGGCACAACTACTGGGGGCATAGCTACAGGGGGCACAGCTACTGGGGGCACAGCTACAGGGGGCAAATCAACTGGGGGGCACAACTACTTGGGGCAAATCTGGGGGCATAACTGTAGCCACGCCCCTCCCCTATGAAGCCACACTACTATTTTTTTCTGCGCGCCAGTGGAAACTTTCGCACTGGGTGCCACAAGGTGTAGAACCAGCCCTGCCCAGTGCACCATGTCGAAAGCCTTTTCAGCATCTAAAGATAAAATATCTTTTGAGGTAACAGACCTAGCACACTGGGGTGTAAATTTACTAAGATGGGAGTTCTATTTAAGATGGGATGTTGGCCAAAGCAACCAATCAGATTCCAGGTATTATCTTATAGAAGGTGCTAGATAAATAAGAAGTAGAAGCTGATTGGTTGCTATGGGCAACATCCCATCTTAAATAGAACTCCCATCTTAGTAAATTTACCCCTGGGAGTCATGAACCACTGATAACACCCATATATTATTATTATATTCATGACCGAGGACTTACCCAATATGAAACCTGTCTGAGTCTGGTGTATGATAGATAGCAGAACATGTTTTAGTCTATCAGCCAATATTTTAGTAACTTGTAATTCACATTAAGTAGGGATATTGGTCGACAAGACCCAGGATCAGACCGGTTTCTGCCAGGATTTGGGAGGACATTAAGAATGGTGGAATTTAAATAATTGGACATGTCCCTCATATCCTACATTTTAATAAATAGTGCTGTAAGTTAAAAATTAAATGCTTAAAAAATTAAGCTTATAAAATTCTGATGTAAGAACGTCGGGTCCCAGTGCTTTTCTCATTTTAAGACCAGAAATAGCTCAAGACACCTCTGATTCAGTAATAGCGGCAGTTAAGAAAATACCCTGAGATTCTGAAACCTGCGGGATAGATAACCCTTGCAGAAACCATGAAGCATTAGCCTTATTAGAGGTTGGGGTTGAAAAGAGGTCTGCATAAAAATGTTTAAGAACTAGGGCTATCTGGGCATTAGAAGTCGTGATACTAACATCTTGTTTTCGGAGAGGGTGCACCACCTTTGGAGGGAGCTGTCCCTTCAGTTAGTAAAATGTGTGTTCCCCCAAAAAATGTGTATATCTTGGCTATTTGGGAAGACTGTGCTTAATTAGTTTTGCTGGCAAAGTGAGGGTAAAAATGTTTAGACCAGAGAGTGGTCACATGTTCTAAGAAGTGAGGTGGCAAGTTCCAATTGGATGAGAATCTGAGGAGCAACAAAGAGCCTTGTGGGATGAAGGAGAGTGATGTGTGAGCCAAGGCCATAGCTGTAAGCAGGTGCTGTGAGCGGAGCAGAGAGTGCCAGAGAGTGTGAGCAGTAGAGGTGGAGAGGGATACGAGACATGCTGCAGAGTCTAGGCAGCGGGGTGGTCGCGGGCTGTAGTCATGCAGAGCCAGGTGAGCAGGCATGAGATACCGCAGCCAGAAGCAGACACTGCCAGAGCTGAAAGCAGGTGCCGACACAGTGGCCATTTTGTGGTGACAATGATGCCGCACAGGGATGGGCGCGTACGTGAACAGCTTAAGTGAGGCCTGAAAAGACAAGGAGAATTGGGAGGCATATTTGAACAAGTTCCGTATACTGACCACTGCCTCACAGCATATATCACAGAGACATTGGGGGTAATTCAGAGTTGATCGCAGCAGCAAATTTGTTAGCAGTTGGGCAAAACCATGTGCACTGCAGGGGGGGCAGATATAACATTTGCAGAGAGAGTTAGATTTGGGTGGGTTATTTTGTTTCTGTGCAGAGTAAATGCTGGCTGCTTTATTTTTACACTGCAATTTAGATTTCAGTTTGAACACACCCCACCCAGATCTAACTCTCTCTGCACATGTTATATCTGCCCCCCCCCCTGCAGTGCACATGGTTTTGCCCAACTGCTAACAAATTTGCTGCTACGATCAACTCTGAATACCCCTTGTACCGAGTTGAGCTTGAAAGCGCATATAGGGGGTCATTCCGAGTTGATCGCTCTGACAATGCTAAATTCCTATGTCGTATAAACAACCCTTATGAAGCTAAGAACACTGTACGCTGTTTACTTAAGAAATACCGTAATGGTACGCTATTTGCGTAACGATCGCTCAGCCGTAGGCGAGACGCTCAAGCGTCACGTTCGCTCACGGCCCAGCGATCACAGGACACGTTAATGGTTATGTCTAGGGGAAAGATTCGCTATGGCGTAGCATACACTCGAGACCACGAGGAGGTCACCAGCGATGCAGACGCTCACAACACTATACCTTGATATTAAACCTTATACCGACGAAACACACAGAATACCTTTAATGTGAGTACAGGGTGTAAATGCAACTTTGTGTAGCCTGACTACCTACAAAGCTGTTTGAGCGTCACCGACGCTCAAGTGAACACTTAACACTATAGTAAATACACAGATACTGTTTTAGGGTTCCGAAGCCTATTATCTGTATTATATCTAGTATACTTGTAAAAGAGTAACACAGTACAAATGATACACTACAATATAACAAAGACTTCCTAACCAAACACCTAACTAAGGGATAAACTACAATACTATCCTGGCCTAACACAATACAATACAATACTATAAAGTTTAGTCTAGGGGAGTTACGAGAGAAAAGAGAAAATAGAGAGAGAGAGATAGACACAGAGGGAGAGAGAGGAATTGGCTCACAGAAAGACAATGATTACGGAGAGAACTTACGCACAAAGGGTATGATCGCCTGCGCCTCGATATCCAGCTCCCGATTATCAGCAGATAACCGTTGATGAGAGAGTGAGAGCTGGATGTGGTCGGCCTGCCTATTTATGCCCCACACACAATGCAATCTCCTGGTCCTACAATCCTTCAGTTTATTGGACACAGGAATTCGGCCCTGTACTGTAACCAAAGGTCATAGGTTGATTCATACAGGTGGGCTGTGCTGAGTTTAAACGGCTCAGGTGGGTGGGAAACTGGGTTTCCCGCCGCATACCTGAGTATGGGTAAATAATAGAAATGGACATAAACTTCTTATGTTCATAACTATTCGCACGAGCGATTAATACGCTCCAAACCAACACCGGAATATTGCTAATTAAATACTCTTCCGATGGGTACCAAATACTGCTGTATGACTCCTGTTAGACCCTTCGTACAATACAAAGAGGGATTCCTCCGCTCAGGGACATTCTATCTAAACCAAACTTACAGAAACTATTGAGGGGAACATGATCTATAAACGACATTAATTGTGAACTTTTGTAACGAATGAGTCGCACGCTACGATCACATAAACTCTACCGTAAATGCGCATACTGCGCGTGCGAGTGCACGCTATTGCGGGTATGCGCTTCCACGGGAGAGCGTACGCATGCGCAGCACGGACCAGTGTGCGGTGCAAATATGGCAGTGTGCATTGAGACATTTTTCTGACTTCGACAGTCCACCCTTTGGCAGTCAATAATAACTGCCACAAAATATTTAAGGAGAAAAATGTAAGTCAGGGGTTAATTGATTTCCATGGTGGGGAAAGGAGGAAGAATGGAGTAGGTGTGAAGAGAGTATGACCTAGTGAGAAAGCAGGAGCATGTGTGTATGAGTCCATGTTTGGGGGGGTCATGTATCATCGTGCCGTACGTGTGGTAAATCAAGCTTCGAGGTATTGCGAAGTATACATTTGAATTCCTTCTTATCCTGTGGTACAGGTCTGTGGATGGGCTGTCAAACTCTACCGAGCTCATTTCGGCTGTGGTTGTAACACAATGGGGATGCACATTTTAGTTGATGATACATGAATTGGGGGGGTATGTGGTTGCTGCTATCTGTGCCTGTATTCCCTATCGACTATGTGTGTTATTACCTGAGGGTTGCAGAGATGAAGATAAAGAACACTTACGAAAAATGCAATGATATTCTATGTCAGGTTAATGTACGTTCGTCGATTGAGGTCTTGATTGGTGTCGTTTGATTGCAGTCTTCTTCTTTGTGCTTTTGCTCATAAATCGTGAGTAAAGCAAACAACGTCCATGGATTTACAAAAAAATGTTGGGCTAGCGTGATTTTAAAGTTCCTAGGGAAACTGGGGTACCCATGGCATTGTCCATAAAATCTTGTATATCAGGTCGTCTGCTCTTCTTCTTTCCATCTTTCCGTTGTCGGCCCCTTGGCTCATCAGGTCCTTCGTCTACGTGGGTCTTTGTACCTCGGAGGAAAACATAGAAATGGGTGAAAGACGGACCGTATACTCATTACATCATTACGTCATGGTTTCTAGCATTGGGTCATAAATCAAATCCAGGTTAATTACAGTTTCCTCACTCCTCAAGCTCATCACTTTCGTACTTTGTTTGCACCTCATTAAAGCCTGCCCGCATCTAAATATCAATCCAATAGATATAACGACACCCAAAATACATAGGAGAAACTTTCCAACATCCATTATGACTCCTTGAGCCCAGTCTCCTAAACCGGAGAACCAATTTCGCGGGTTCAACCATGACACCCAACCAGTCAGCTCATTACCTACAGCAGCAAGGGTGAGATTGTGTTTCCGACGAAATTCCCACTTTAATTGCAGAATATCGTCCATCTTTTGGTCTATGACCTCTACCGGATCCTCGGTGTTATTTGTGATATACGTGCAACACTTTATACCGTACTGTGTTGCCAATGTAACACAATATCCGCCTGTTACTGCTGTAAGGTAATTAAGAACCATCCTATGCTGAACTAGTTCTGTTTTGTAAGCTTGAAGTTCTCTTCCAGTGTATCTAAACGTGTCATCATACATTTCAGTGATATTATCTAACAAATTGGCGAGTGCGGAAATGTATTTATAATTCATCACTCCTCGAGCGGTACGAGTGAAATCTAACGCTACCAGAACCTGAATCCCGGTGGATTCATGGATAAGATCAGAGGCCGGATGCTCTAACCTTTCTGACAGTTGTCTTTTAACTCGGTGTTCGTAGTGAGTGTGAGTATAAGGAGCTTGGGCACCACGGTGTATGTCCTTCATTTTGTCATGTGTTACAGTCATCACTTCAGGCAATACTTTTCCAATATAACACAATCCTTCAGAGTTTGGGGCAAGCCACTTGTACGCCTTTCTCCCGCATATGAAATATGCATCATCGGGGAGAACATAAGGGACGGAGAAGGACATGACCATGTTACAAACCTTCCAGGTGAAATCTCCTGACCCTAATTCTTCCATCTGTCTAATACACGTATCAGTCTGTATGATATGTGCACAGTATCCTGGTGATACCTCTCCCACTTTAGTAATTCTATTTCCTAAGGTATACCTATACCGGAAAGATTTTCCTCTACTGGCTATGTGGCGTACAAGCTCTGTATCTGTAGGCATTCTATCTGCTCTGTGTGAAAAGGTCATGGTAAGGTTGCTCCATGACACTTCCCAATTTCCCGGTTTTCTAGGATTGGAGATGTTAAAACATAAGAGGGACCTATCCACATGGTATTGGTGGAGCTTCAAACTAGGAGGGCTGGAGATGTTAAACCTCCGGTCCACCGGTCTCCCACCACTTAGCTCAAGTACTTCCCCTAACGTTAAAGGAAATGGTACTAGCCCTGATTTGCTGTGACCCTGAGGTACTTGAGAGCATACCCAACAATCTGTTTGGTTCAACACGTTACCCACTAGAGAGTGATAGTCACTCAATGGATGCCGGTCCATATGGATATTAAAACTAGATTGGCATTGCTTTATGCATCCATCTTCAACCAGATTACCACAGAGCCTACAGATACAATTTTCCTCAGCTAACAATCCATCACAATTTCTTCTATCGGATCGTTTTCTGATACTCGCCTTTGCTTGTTGGATTGGTTGATCTTGGAAAACTACGCCTCCATCATCATAATCGGAACCCATTCCAGAACCTCTCTCGACCTCTATGGTACTCTCGCCGGAACAGACTGCTCTGGTCAACATCATGGTTAACATCAAAATCCGGATCACAGTCTCTTTGGGCAAGTCCATCTTTGAGGAGGAAATGGAGAAGAATGAGAAAGGGGAAAAAGAAATATCAAGGGAGAAGGGATGGGAAGTGGAGAAAAACAATAAAAGGGAGAAGGGAGTCGACAACTGCTTTCGATCTTCAAGGCTCAGGTGCCGCCTCAGTCCTCCTGGAACAGACACTCCAGTGATACAACCTCTACCGTCTGTTCCTTATCACGGGACTTCTCTGGGTCAGCAACCTTCTTGCAGTGGGATGAATGGACCCAAGTCTCTCTCTCAGCAACCTTCAATGCTGTGGTGCTAGTCAATAAGACCTGGTATGGTCCTTCCCATCTATCAATAAGACAACCTGAGCGTAGAAAATTTCGTATCATTACATAATCCCCAGGTTCAATGTCATGACAATTACTATCTGGTAAATCAGGAATCACCAACTTCAGATTATCATTTTGACTCCTCAACTGCTTACTCATGTTAATCAAGTACTTTACAGTTACTTCATTGTTACATTTCAAATCATCCTGAGGGTTAATCATGACATGCGGTTGTCGACCAAACAGAATTTCAAAAGGAGACAGATTAAGAGGGGACCTGGGAGTGGTTCTGATGCTATATAAAACAATGGGTAAAGCTTCTGGCCACGTCAATCCTGTCTCTGCCATTACTTTACTCAATTTATTTTTAATAGTGCTGTTCACTCTTTCGACCTTCGCACTCGCCTGTGGACGGTACGGAGTGTGCAGCTTGCTATCAATTCCCATCAACTTACACATTCCTTGAAAGACATCACCTGTAAAATGGGTACCCCTATCACTTTCAATGATTCTAGGGATACCATATCTACATACAAATTCCTGCACAATTTTCTTAGCTGTAAACATGGCGGTATTTGTAGCTGCTGGAAAAGCTTCGACCCAATTCGAGAAAACATCTATACAGACAAGTACATACTTTAAGTTTCTACATGGGGGCAATTGGATGAAGTCAATTTGTATTACTTGGAAAGGGCCGCCGGCAGGTGGGATATGGGAGGGTTCTGTAGGTATTGCCTTTCCAATATTCTTTCTCAGACAGGTAAGGCATGACATTGCTCTTTTACCAGCATGAGAGGAGAATCCTGGGGCGCACCAGTATGCTCTTACCAATTTGCACATCCCCTCCTTGCCTAGATGAGTCAGCCCGTGAGCTGCTTCAGCCAGACATGGAAGGTATGCCCTGGGGGCCACTGGTTTACCATGTCCATCCGTCCAGAGCCCTGAGGGCTCCTGGCCATATCCCTTTGCCTTCCAGACTGCTCTCTCTTGAGTGGAACAC
The DNA here is from genome assembly GCF_028390025.1 of Pseudophryne corroboree. Lineage (NCBI taxonomy): Eukaryota > Metazoa > Chordata > Amphibia > Anura > Myobatrachidae > Pseudophryne > Pseudophryne corroboree. The sequence continues at coordinate 185,917,450 of NC_086445.1, forward strand.
AAATTCTGCATCTCACACAACTTCTGTGTGTTGATGGTATTAAATACCATCAACTGTGTGGTGTCTGTCCGTATGGGGGTAGCAGCTGCAAGCTTTGCAGCTTCGTCTGCTCGGCTGTTACCAAGGGATACTGGGTCTTGGCTATACGTATGTGCTTTACATTTGATAACAGCCACTCTGTCGGGTTCTTGTATCGCTGTTAGAAGCCTTTTTATATACGCTGCATGCGCTATCGGTGTGCCAGCTGCCGTCATGAAATTTCTGAGCCGCCATAGGGCTCCGAAATCATGGACTACCCCGAACGCGTATCTAGAATCGGTGTAGATATTGGCAGACTTACCCTTAGCCAATTCACATGCTCTGGTTAGGGCGACCAGTTCAGCAACCTGGGCTGAGTGAGGTGGGCCTAGCGGTTCCGCTTCTATGGTGTCTTGGTCATCTACGACTGCGTATCCAGTACACAAGTCTCCCGAGTCTGACTGTCTGTGACAACTACCGTCCGTGTAGAACGTGAGTTCTGCATCTTCTAGTGGATTGTCACTGATGTCAGGCCTTGCGGTAAAATTTTGGGTCAAATATTCCATACAATCATGTGCATCCTCCTTTGTATAAAATCCTCCTTCCCCATCACTCTCACCTCCCACCCTTTGTGCCTGTCCAGGCACACCTGGGAGAAATGTTGCAGGGTTTAATGCGCTGCATCTCCTTATGGTGATGTTTACTGGGGCCATTAATGCCAATTCCCATCTCGTAAACCTTGCTGATGAGACATGTCTGGTTTGGGCAGAATTTAATAAGGCAGATACTGCATGTGGTGTATGGATTGTGAGGTTGTGGCCTAGCACGACATCTTCGCTTTTCGTCACTAGCAATGCTATCGCCGCAACGCTACGCAAGCATGTGGGGAGGGACCGCGCTACCGTATCTAGCTGAGCGCTGTAGTATGCAACTGGCCTGCTGGCGTCACCGTGTTTTTGTGTTAGTACACCTGCTGCGCACCCAGCACTTTCTGTTCCGTATAGTTCAAAGGGTTTCCCATAGTCTGGCATACCTAGTGCAGGTGCCTGTGTTAGACACTGTTTGAGTCTCTCAAATGCCGTTTCAGATTCGTCTGTATGCGAAATCCGATCAGGTTTGTTTGAGGAGACCATTTCCTGCAGAGGTAGTGCCAATATGGAAAACCCTGGGATCCAATTACGGCAATACCCACACATTCCTAAAAACGTTCTGATCTGTTGCTGGGTTTGTGGTAGTGTCATGTCTCTAATGGCTTGGATTCTATCAGCGGTCAGGTGTCTCAGTCCTTGTGTTAGACAGTGTCCCAAATATTTTACCTTAGCTTGGCATAATTGCAACTTGTCTTTGGAGACCTTGTGACCTGTGTCTGAAAGGTGAAACAGGAGCTGTTTCGTATCTTTCAGGGATGCCTCCAATGAATCAGAACACAGTAGTAGATCATCCACATACTGTATCAACACTGATCCACTTTCCGGTTGGAAAGACTGTAAACAATCATGCAAAGCCTGAGAAAATATACTTGGACTATCTATGAAACCTTGGGGTAATCGAGTCCACGTGTATTGGACTCCTCTGTATGTGAATGCAAACAAATATTGACTGTCAGGGTGCAGAGGTACCGAAAAGAAAGCGGAGCAGAGGTCAATAACAGTGAAAAATTTAGCAGTGGGAGGAATTTGCATTAGGATGACAGCTGGATTAGGCACTACGGGGAACTGACTCTCGACTATTTTGTTAATCCCCCTTAGATCCTGCACTAGCCTGTAACCCCTCCCCCCACTCTTTTTAACAGGGAAGATGGGACTATTTGCTGTGCTGGACGTTCTTACTAGAATGCCCTGTTGTAGCAAGCGCTCTATTACGGGAAAAACTCCTAACTCCACCTCTGGCTTCAGAGGATACTGTGGGATTTTTGGAGCTATCCTACCATCTTTTACTTGCACTACTACTGGAGCTACGTTTGCCATTAATCCAGTGTCTTGTCCATCTTTTGTCCAAAGTGAATCTGGTATCTGAGATGTCATCTCTTCTACCTGGGATGGATTCCTATTTGTCATAATGGAATGTGACATTAATTTTGATGGGGAATCTAACATATCTCGTACTTCTTGAGCGTGATTCTCAGGTATGTCCAAGAATACACCTTCAGGAGTACAATAAATGACGCAACCCATTTTACATAGTAAGTCTCTTCCCAGGAGATTGGTCGGTGCCGATACAGCCAGCAAAAAGGAATGCTTGGTGTGCAGAGGCCCTATTGTAATCTCGGCTGGTTTGCTAACAGGGTAGTGCTGGACTACTCCTGTTACTCCTATGGCTGGAACTGTCCTACCAGTGGTTCTCATGCCCACTGTCGAATTTATCACTGACTTGGCCGCCCCTGTGTCTACAAGAAAGTTTAAAGTTTTACCAGCCACATTGATTGCAATCTCTGGTTCGCTTCCAAGACTGGCAATCAATTTAACTGGTTGCAGATTACAGGTATGGCCACACCCCTATTGGGTATGGTGACCTCCCTGAATCCCAGTGGCAGCAACTACTTGTGGGGGAGTTAGCTGGGAACTACCAGAGGCGTGCCAATCTCTGTTCGGGGGGTATCTTTTTGTTTCCCCTGTATGTGGCTCAAAACTCCGCCTCTGTGGACCCTGCTCCCAATGTCGTGTGTGGTGTTGTTGTCTGGGGGGTTGAAAAGATCTTTGTACATTCTTTGATCTACATTCTCGTGCAAAATGTCCTGGTCTGTTACAAGAAAAACATGTTATTCCACTTGCCTTACCCACAGGATTCGGTGGTACATACGCAGGCTGCCTTGTGGTCAGCGCCTGTATACTTACGGACATCAACTTATCACTTTGCGACTCCCTGTGCCTAGTGATGTTTTTGTCGTGATCAACAGCAGCCTCTCTCAAAGTGGACACTGACAGACCTCGCCAGCATGGCTGCGTGGTCTGTACCCTAGCCTTTAATGTTTCTTTCAAACCATCCATCAGTACAGATACTGCTACTTCTCGATGGTTTGGGTTGGTCTTTATGTCTTCTATACCAGTGTATTTTGCCATTTCTGATAATGCCCGGTGGAAATATTCTGCTGCCGTTTCAGACTCCTTTTGTTTAATGGAGAATAGTTTATTCCATTTAGCAACGGCTGGGAAATATTCTTTTAGCTGCAAATTTATCCTTTTTACATTATCCTGGTCGTACACATCTGTAAGTGGTACCTCTTTGTCTAGTCCACAATCAGCCAAGAATTTAACTGGGTCGACACTGGGGGGTAAGCAAGCTCTTAGCACTACCTGCCAATCCTTATTATTGGGCTCTAAAGTGTTTCCTAGATCCCTGATATATTTTTGGCTTGCCACTAAATCCTTTCTGGGGTCTGGGAATTCAGACACTATGGTCCTTAATTCCATTCTAGTGAACGGGCAATACATGGCGATGTTCCTGATGGGTGTGACTCCTGATGCATCTGTTTTCCCATTGGGAACTACTATCACCTTAACTGGATTAACTCTTATAACTTCACTCTGTGTAGATTCTACAGCTTGGGGTGTAAGTGTTTCAGTGTAATGCATGGTGCCGTACTTACCTGATGACACGACCTCACCTATCCCTCCGCTAGGGGCCTTCACTAATCTCGTGGCTGTTGATGTGCCTACTGTAGTCTCTGAAATGGTGGCTGCAAGAGAGAGAGCTGAAATTGTTGATGGATCGTCTTCTTGATCACACTCCTGGGGAAGGTTCAAAACAGGGTACAACTTGCACGGGTTAATACTTGCATGGGTTATTTGGTTAACATCATTAACATTAACATGGTTACTAAGAGTTTTAGTTTTACAACCCAGTGCGTCTTTCTCCGTAATCAACTTCTCTCCTGATATATATGGTGGAGGAGGAGCTGTGGCTATCAGTTTCCTTACTGCCCCAGATCCTGCCGCCAGAGCCAAACCTCTCTGTATCTCACCTTCCTGGTGCCACAACTGTAAATAATCATAATGCTGAATTCGTCTCTTTGTTGGTTTTACGAGACATATCCTCCTCCTTAAATTTTGTAACACTTCCGGGCTGAAACTACCTATTCTTGGGAATTTGTCCCTGTCTTGTACAGTCATTCGTTCCCATTCATCACATAAAACCTCTGTGTGACTACCGTATTTTTCACACATAATGTATCTTGCCGACCCAACTGGTCGGTTCACAGAATCAACCTGAACCAGGGTTGATCGCCCCCTACCTGAGCAACTGGCCCCCATCGTCTGTAGGTGTTGCTTAGTCCTCCTTGGATTTTCTGTATCAAGGTTTTCAGCAAGCCTTTACAGACAACCAAATTACTCCGCAGTAGGCCGGCGGTGGCGGTTTACCGAGTACCCCACTCACTCGCCCACCTCGACCAATACGACCTGATCACACCGATATGGTGCTGGCGTACTCGATACAGGGCCCCTATGGAACCTTCAGTTTACTGGAACATATGAGGGATACCCGCAGGACACTTACTCTTTCCAGTAAACGTTGGGGTTGTTAGATAGTTCCTGAGTGACCAGCGAACTTCCCTTCCAAAAATAAAAAATTACACAAATCACGTCAGAATGTACAAATAGCGTTTATGACCTTCGTACACAAATAGTACCGGTCAGGTTTACTAATGCACACAATTACGTGCGGTACAATCGTTCAGCACATAAGCAACTAATCTTATGTGCGGAGCGACCAGTGGAATCGAAAATTTCGGCTGCGAATTCCTTCAGCCAGAGCTTAATGGCCTATATGGGTTCTGCACCAACACCCCAGGCGTTGTGCCACTGGACTTTTATAGCGGACCTTTTTACCTTATGACCTCCTGGTCTTGTTACCTTATGACCTCCTGGTCTTGTTACACCTTATGGTCCGCTATACTCTAATGCTCAAATATTTATTTAACCAGAGATGCCTCCCTAGCCACCGTATATGTCACTTACACGTATGTTCCTTGACGAGTACTCGGCTTTCCTTTTGGTTCCCCCTTTAAAATTGTATAAACACACTCACTCAACACATGTACACTTTTGTTTCTACCTCTATTTCTGCGCAGAAATTGTCTTCAGGCCAAGAGTGTTACCAATTAGGAGCAGGATCTGTTAAACTAAATTTCAGATTTTCCAAAAATAGATTTGCGTTATTTACCGCGTCGCGTTATCTACCGCTGTGCGTTACTTATCGCCTTTGCGCCACTTATCGCTTTTGCGCTACTTATCGCTTTTGCGCTAATTCAACTTTATCACAACTTGAGCTACGTGGGCGTAACCAGACGCTACGTTGCGTAATGTACGCTGCGTGCGTCTGCCTTTCGGATTGCGTACGCTAGTCTTTGTTAGCGACACGTGTACGCAATGCAGAGGATCCACCGTAACACAATATTTATCAATGTAGATGATCCCTGATCATCCACCGCAATCCACACTGCACACTGGCTGCCTCGTCTCTAAGACAAAACCGTGTTCTATACTTTAATTATTACTTTTACTATTAAATAACAGCAAATCTCTTTTTGCACTTTCTATCAACTATAAAATTGGCAAACAGGAATAGTGATATACGAAAAATGAAATATACAAGTGGAAAGAAATGCAGGTATATGCGTGCGTACGCAAGACAAAAGAAAAATAAACAGTTTTAAAAGACACAAGCGTTTTGTTCTTACTTCCGGTTACCGGGTTCCTTCAGCACTCTTTACCTAAGCGAAGCAGACGCTTATCCCGTCAGCAACTGTGAGACAACCTCCCACCCTTTTGCTGGGGGATAAAGTCTGCTGATCTACCTAGTGCAGATGTGAAAAGGACCGGGCGAGCCCGCAATTGACAATGCTAAATTCCTATGTCGTATAAACAACCCTTATGAAGCTAAGAACACTGTACGCTGTTTACTTAAGAAATACCGTAATGGTACGCTATTTGCGTAACGATCGCTCAGCCGTAGGCGAGACGCTCAAGCGTCACGTTCGCTCACGGCCCAGCGATCACAGGACACGTTAATGGTTATGTCTAGGGGAAAGATTCGCTATGGCGTAGCATACACTCGAGACCACGAGGAGGTCACCAGCGATGCAGACGCTCACAACACTATACCTTGATATTAAACCTTATACCGACGAAACACACAGAATACCTTTAATGTGAGTACAGGGTGTAAATGCAACTTTGTGTAGCCTGACTACCTACAAAGCTGTTTGAGCGTCACCGACGCTCAAGTGAACACTTAACACTATAGTAAATACACAGATACTGTTTTAGGGTTCCGAAGCCTATTATCTGTATTATATCTAGTATACTTGTAAAAGAGTAACACAGTACAAATGATACACTACAATATAACAAAGACTTCCTAACCAAACACCTAACTAAGGGATAAACTACAATACTATCCTGGCCTAACACAATACAATACAATACTATAAAGTTTAGTCTAGGGGAGTTACGAGAGAAAAGAGAAAATAGAGAGAGAGAGATAGACACAGAGGGAGAGAGAGGAATTGGCTCACAGAAAGACAATGATTACGGAGAGAACTTACGCACAAAGGGTATGATCGCCTGCGCCTCGATATCCAGCTCCCGATTATCAGCAGATAACCGTTGATGAGAGAGTGAGAGCTGGATGTGGTCGGCCTGCCTATTTATGCCCCACACACAATGCAATCTCCTGGTCCTACAATCCTTCAGTTTATTGGACACAGGAATTCGGCCCTGTACTGTAACCAAAGGTCATAGGTTGATTCATACAGGTGGGCTGTGCTGAGTTTAAACGGCTCAGGTGGGTGGGAAACTGGGTTTCCCGCCGCATACCTGAGTATGGGTAAATAATAGAAATGGACATAAACTTCTTATGTTCATAACTATTCGCACGAGCGATTAATACGCTCCAAACCAACACCGGAATATTGCTAATTAAATACTCTTCCGATGGGTACCAAATACTGCTGTATGACTCCTGTTAGACCCTTCGTACAATACAAAGAGGGATTCCTCCGCTCAGGGACATTCTATCTAAACCAAACTTACAGAAACTATTGAGGGGAACATGATCTATAAACGACATTAATTGTGAACTTTTGTAACGAATGAGTCGCACGCTACGATCACATAAACTCTACCGTAAATGCGCATACTGCGCGTGCGAGTGCACGCTATTGCGGGTATGCGCTTCCACGGGAGAGCGTACGCATGCGCAGCACGGACCAGTGTGCGGTGCAAATATGGCAGTGTGCATTGAGACATTTTTCTGACTTCGACAGTTCGGTAGCAGTTTTTAGCAGCCATGCAAACGAATTGTCGCCGCCCACCAGGGAGTGTATTTTCGCTTTGCAGAAGTGCGAGCGCCTATGCAGCAGAGCGCCTGCAAAATCTTTTTGTGCAAAACAAGACCAGCCCTGTAGTTACTTATCCTGTGCGTTGATTCTAGCGATGGAGGCACGGCTTTTGACGTCACACACCCGCCCAATGAACGCCCAGCCACGCTTGCGTTTTCCCCCGACACGCCTGCGTTTTTCTAAGCACTCCCTGAAAACGGTCAGTTGACACCCAGATACGCCCTCTTTCTGTCAATTACCTTGCGGCCATCTGTGCGATTGGAATCATCAGTACAACCAGTGCAAAACCACAATGGACTTTGTACCCGTACAACGCGTGTGCGCATTGCGGTGCCTACGCATGCGCAGATTAGCCATTTTTGACACTGATCGCTGCGCAGCAAACAACGGCAGCTAGCGATCAACTCGGAATGACCCCCATATTACAGAGACATGGGGCTTAATTCAGAGTTGATCGCAGCAGAAAATTTGTTAACAGTTGGGCAAAACCATGTGCACTGCAGGTGTGGCAGACAGGGCCGTAACTACGTGTGTGCCAAGTGGGCTTGGCACACAGCGCAGTTGCCCTGAGGGCGCATGGCTAGCGGCATGTAATGAGTCAAATTGACTCATTACATGCCGCCTCTGAAGTCAGCGCCGTGCGCCGCAGCCGCGCTGGAGGAGAGAGAAGCGCCGGAGGCAGCTGAGAAGGAGGAGGAGGGAGGGGGACTGGAGCCACAACAGCGCTATTTCATTGGTAGTAAGCGCCGCTGCAGCATCCCCCTCTCCTTCCGTATAGGCTGCCCGGCGCTGCTGTGGATGCTGGGATGCGGTTCCTCCATCCCAGCATCCACAGCAGCGCCAGGCAACCAATACGGAAGGAGAGGGGGATGCTGCAGCGGCGCTTACTACCAATGACATAGCGCTGCTGCGGCTCCAGTCCCCCTCCCTCCTTCTCCTTGTCCGATGCCTGCACACTGCACAGAGGGAGATGCCAGCACGAGGAGCCTGTCAGCGGGGAGAAGGTAAGTATATCCCTCTCTCTTTTCTCTCTCTCTCTCTCTCTCTTTCTGGGGGACACCGTCTGCCATAATGTGTAAAAAGGGGTCCTGGCTGCCGCAATGTGTAAAAAGGGGGCCTGGCTGCCGCAATGTGTAAAAAGGGGGACTGGCTGCCGCAATGTGTAAAAAGGGGGCCTGGCTGCTGCAATGTGTAAAAAGGGGGACTGGCTGCCGCAATGTGCAAAAAGGGGGCCTGGCTGCTGCAATGTGTAAAAAGGGGGACTGGCTGCCGCAATGTGTAAAAAGGGGGACTGGCTGCCGCAATGTGTAAAAAGGGGGCCTGGCTGCTGCAATGTGTAAAAAGGGGTCCTGGCTACCGCAATGTGTAAAAAGGGGTCCTGGCTGCCGCAATGTGTAAAAAGGGGTCCTGGCTGCCGCAATGTGTAAAAAGGGGGACTGGCTGCCGCAATGTGTAAAAAGGGGGACTGGCTGCCGCAATGTGTAAAAAGGGGGACTGTCTGCTGTAATGTGTAAAAAGGGGGACGCTGTCTGCTGTAATGTATAAAAGGGGCTCTACCTGGTGTAGTGGCGCTACTGTGCAGCGTAATTTGAATAATGGAGACTACTGTGCACCGTAGTATGAATTGCTATTATTTTGTGGCCACGCCCCTTCCCCCATGAAGCCACGCCCGTATATATTTTTCACGCGCCTGCGGCGCGCACGGCCCCTATCTTGCATGGGGGGGCGCCAATGTCGTTTCTTGCACACAGCGCTAAAATGCCTAGTTACGGCACTGGTGGCAGATATAACATGTGCACAGAGCATTAGATTTGGGTGGGGTGTGTTCAAACTGAAATCTAAATTGCAGTGTAAAAATAAAGCAGCCAATATTTACCCTGCACAGAAACAATATAACCCACCCAAATCTGTCTCTGCAAAAATGTTATATCTGCCCCCCTGCAGTGCACATGGGCCCTCATTCCGAGTTGATTGCTCGTTAGCTATTTTTTGCAGTTTCTGAGAAGCCCTTGCGATCACTTCAGCCTGTCCGGTCCCGGAATTGACGTCAGACACCCACCCTGCAAACGCCTGGGCACGCCTGCGTTTTCCCTATCACTCCCAGAAAACGGTCAGTTGACAACCATAAACGCCCACTTCCTGTTAATCTCCTTGCGATCGGTTGTGCGAATGGATTCATCGCTAGAAGCATTGCACAGCAACAATGCTGTTTGTACCTGTACGACGCGCGTGCGCATTATGGTGCATATGCATGCACAGTAGTAACCTGATCGCTGCACTGCGAAAAACGTCAGCAAGTGATCAACTCGGAATGAGGGCCATGGTTTTGCCCAACTGCTAACAGATTTGCTGCTGCGATCAACTCTGAATTATCCCCATTGTACTAAGCTGAGCATAAGAGCACATCTATTACAGAGACACAGTACTAATTGGAATCACCAAGTGTAATTTGCAGAGACTGTCTTCTTTAATACTGTTAGGTTCGAAAAAAGGGATTAAACAACCTGAGTGACAATTTACCAACCTTTCTGAAGACTACAAACCATTGTGCAACAAATTACTTCAAACCTCAGCCAGCCTATGCAAAGGCCTAGTCAGGCTATCCTCAGCTACAAAATTAACCTTTTTTTTGTGCCATATTTAACAATTGAGCTCCAACGTTGCCGATCCGTGGAGATTAGGACATTAATTAGGAACAGTGGGCCTGATTTATTACAGATCACATCCACGATCCTCTTTGCAGATCCCCGCTGACCCGATCAGCGCATGTGCAGAACGGGTCCTGTGATTGCGGCGCAGATATACGAACGCCTCTACATTATTGAGGGATGGGGCGGCCGGCATTGGGCAAAAACGGGAGTGTTGCCCCCGTTTTCTAGGAGCGGTGAGGCCAAGGACTGCGTCTCAAGACACAGTTTTCTTGACCCCACAAGCCGCACTGCGACGGCAAAGCTGAAGCTTACTCAGCCTGACATCATAGAACATAGAAACATAGAATTTGACGGCAGATAAGAACCACTTGGCCCATCTAGTCTGCCCATTTTTTTTATCCTTTAGGTAATCGCAACCCTTTTTGAACCTTAATTCTTTGAAAGGATATTCATATGCCTATCGCAGATGAACATCGCGACCATTGGTGATTTGCGATCGCAAATGCAGGTAGGACGTGGTATGCACTTCCTCTTGCATTTACATTGCTAATGACTGCAAATGCAAATCTTCTGAGAGCAGCTTTGCATTTGCAATCCTTAATTAATGAGGCTCAGTGTAATTTGAATAGTAGGTCGAGGATAGTCCCTGTAAAGGTTTTTGTGTAGCAAAATTCAACTCAGACTAATCGCTACTTGATATTTAATTGAACTTTAGAGCTCCACTATTATTCGATTGAAACTGCCATGTTTTTGATCATTGTCCTTTTGAACCAGAGTACATATTGAGTATGCATACGCATATTACGTAAAGTCTTGAGTACTCCTTTGTAATGTGAGCTGTACAACGGATTATGCCTATTGCACTGTTTTCCATTGTTTTCATATTGTCTTGTTGAATTAAACAAAATAACCTTTTGAAGATTTAGCAGTAAAAATAAACGCCCTCCCCACGGAGGCTGCCAGTGGCTAAATTCCTGTGTGCGTATAAAACGAGTTTTATGGTAAGAACTTACCTTTGTTAAAACTCTTTCTGCGAGGTACACATGGGCTCCACAAGGAATAGACATAGGGGTGTAGAGTAGGATCTTGATCCGAGGCACCAACAGGCTGAAAAGCTTTGACTGTTCCGAGAATGCATAGCGCCGCCTCCTCTATAACCCCGCCTCCCTGCACAGGAGCTCAGTTTTTAGTTAACCAGCCCAATGCAGTAGCAGGAAAAGAGACGACAACGGTTAGTAGCCACATACACCACACTCTCACGACAGGAGAAGTGTCAGCGGCTAATGCCATACCAACCCAAAGAAGCTAAGTGCGTCAGGGTGGGCGCCTTGTGGAACCCAGTGTACCTCGCAGAAAGAGTTTTAACAAAGGTAAGTTCTTACCATAAAACTCGTTTTCTGCTGCGGGGTACACTGGGCTCCACAAGGAATAGACATAGGGGATGTCCTAAAGCAGTTCCTTATGGGAGGGGACGCACTGTAGCGGGCACAAGAACCCGGCGTCCAAAGGAAGCATCCCGGGAAGCGGCAGTATCGAAGGCATAGAACCTTATGAACGTGTTCACAGAGGACCACGTAGCCGCCTTGCACAATTGTTCAAGGGTCGCACCACGGCGGGCCGCCCAAGACGGTCCAACAGACCGAGTAGAATGGGCCGTAATGTGAGCAGGAGCTGACAGACCAGCCCTCACATAAGCATGTGCAATCACCATTCTAATCCATCTGGCCAAAGTTTGCTTGTGAGCAGGCCAGCCCCGTTTGTGAAATCCAAACAGCACAAAGAGAGAATCAGATTTCCTAATAGAAGCAGTTCTCTTCACATAGATACGGAGAGCCCGTACCACATCCAAAGACCGCTCTTTGGGAGACAGATCAGGAGAAACAAGTGCCGGAACCACAATCTCCTGGTTAGGGTGGAATGAAGAAACCACCTTAGGTAAATATCAGGGACGAGTCCTAAGAACCGCCCGGTCACGGTGAAATATCAGATATGGGGAACTACAGGACAAGGCACCCAAATCCGACACTCTTCTAGCTGAAGCAATAGCCAGCAGAAACACCACCTTAAGGGAAAGCCACTTAAGGTCAGCTGAACCAAGAGGGTCAAACGGAGACTCTTGTAACGCCTCCAAAACCACCGACAAGTCCCAAGGAGCCACAGGCGGGACATAGGGAGGTTGGATACGCAACACGCCCTGAGTAAAGGTATGCACATCAGGTAAGGTCGCAATTTTTCTCTGAAACCACACCGACAAGGCAGATATTTGAACCTTGAGGGAGGCCAGACGCAGGCCTAAGTCCAGGCCCTGCTGAAGAAAAGCCAACAACTTGGCTATACTAAACTTGGAAGCGTCATAATCGTTAGATGCGCACCAAAGAAAGTAAGAATGCCAGACCCTATAGTAAATCCGAGCTGAAGCCGTTTTCCGGGCCCGCAACATAGTTTGAATGACCGCCTCAGAAAACCCTTTAGCCCTTAAGACGGAAGCTTCAAGAGCCACGCCGTCAAAGACAGCCGGGCTAGGTCCTGGTAGACACAGGGGCCCTGAACAAGGAGGTCTGGGCGTTGTGGAAGTATAATTGGACGCTCTGACGATAGGCCTTGCAGGTCTGAGAACCAGTGCCGTCTGGGCCACGCTGGAGCTATGAGAAGCAGAATTCCTTTTTCTTGCTTGAACTTCCGAATTACCCTGGGCAGGAGTGACTCCGGAGGGAACACGTACAGCAGCCGAAACCTCCACGGTACCGCCAGCGCATCCACGAATGCTGCTTGAGGATCCCTTGTCCTTGCTCCGAAAACCGGAACCTTGTGATTGTGTCGAGACGCCATCAGATCTACGTCTGGAAGGCCCCACTTTTCCACTAGGAGTTGAAACACTTCTGGATGGAGGCCCCACTCGCCGGCATGTATGTCCTGACGACTCAGAAAGTCTGCTTCCCAATTCAGGACTCCCGGAATGAATATTGCTGATATGGCCGGTAGGTGGCGTTCTGCCCAATGTAGAATCCGTGAGACTTCCTTCATTGCTAGGCGGCTTCAAGTGCCGCCTTGATGATTTATGTAAGCCACTGTGGTGGCATTGTCCGACTGTACTTGAACAGGACGGTTCTGAATTAAATGCTGGGCCAGGTTCAATGCATTGAAGACCGCCCGCAACTCCAGAATGTTGATTGAGAGGAGGGACTCCTCCATGGTTCACCGACCCTGAAGGGAGTGTTGCTCCAGCACCGCTCCCCAACCTCTGAGACTGGCATCTGTCGTCAACAGGACTCAGTCGGATATCCAGAAGGGACGGCCCCTGCACAATAGTTGGTCCTGGAGCCACCAGTGCAGCGACAGACGGACCTCCGGAGTCAATGAGATCATGTGAAACCTTATCCGGTGAGGCAGGCAGGCCGTCCCACTTGGCTAGAATTAGCCTCTGGAGGGGGCGAGAATGGAATTGAGCATACTCCACCATGTCGAATGCTGAGACCATGAGGCCCAGCACCTGCATTGCAGAATGTATCGACACTTGCGGACGAGAAAGGAAGCAACGAATCCTGTCCTGAAGCTTCAGGACTTTCTCCTGAGACAAGAACAACCTCTGGTTGTGAGTGTCCAATAGCGCTCCCAGGTGCACCATGCTCTGAGCAGGGACCAGGGAGGATTTCTTCCAGTTGATGAGCCACCCGTGGGCTTGTAGAAACCGGACCGTCATATCCAGATGACGTAGGAGAAGTTCTGGGGAATTTGCCAGGATTAACAAGTCGTCCAGATACAGCAGTATCCTGACCCCTTGACGGCGGAGTACCACCGTCATCACCGCCATGACCTTGGTGAAGACTCGCGGAGCCGTAGTTAAACCAAAAGGTAATGCCCGAAACTGGTAATGGAGGTTGCCAATCGCAAACTTCAGGTATTGCTGATGTGACGCTGCTATAGGAATATGCAGGTAAGCATCCTGTATATCCAGGGAGACCATGTAGTCCCCAGGTTCCAAGGCCAGAACTATAGAGCGAAGGGTTTCCATACGGAACTTGGAAACCTTCACAAACCTGTTCAATGCCTTGAGGTTGAGAATGGGCCGGGAGGACCCATTCGGTTTCGGGACTAGAAACAGCGGAGAATAGTACCCCCGGCCTCTCTGCGCAAGAGGCACCTGTACTACGACTCCTGTATCCAGGAGGGTCTGTACTACCGAATGTAGAGTGTTTGCCTTTGTCTGGTCCAACGGGACGTCTGTCCGGCAAAATCGATGAGGGGGTCGGTTTTTGAAGGCTATGGCGTAACCTCGAGTGACGACTTCCCGTACCCAGGCATCTGAAGTGGTCTTCAACCATTCCTGGGTATACCCTAGAATCCAGCCCCCCACCCTGGGATCCCCCAGGGGGAGGCCCGCCCCGTCATGCGGCAGGCTTATCGGTCTTGGAAGCTGGCTGACGGGCCGCCCAGGCTCTTTTGGGCTTTGGCTTACCAGGTTTGGAAGTGCGGGTCTGCTTGTTGTACGCCTGACCTTTTGCTTTACCTGAAGGACGAAAGGGGCGAAAGGAAGTACCTTTAGCCTTCGACACAGAAGGAGTGGTACTTGGCAGACAGGCAGTTTTGGCAGTAGCCAAGTCAGCCACTATCTTATTTAAGTCCTCCCTAAACAGAATATCTCCCTTGAAAGGTTTTTTTAGAGTCCAGATCCACAGACCAGGATCTCAGCCACAATATCCGGCGAGCCAGGACTGACGTAGTAGAGGCCTTGGCTGCTAGGATACCGGCATCAGAAGCCGCCTCTTTAATATAGCGAGAAGCTGTGACAATATATGACAAGCATTGTCTAGCTTGGTCAGAAGAGATTTCAGCTTCTAACTCCAAGGCCTATGCTTCAATAGCCTCTGCAGCCCATGTTGCTGCAATAGTGGGCCTTTGTACAGCACCCGTGAGGGTGTAAATCGCTTTCAAACAACCCTCCACACGTTTATCCGTAGGCTTTTTTAGAGACGTGATGGTAGTGACAGGTAGAGCTGAGGAAACCACCCTCCTTGTCACATGCGAGTCTACTGGAGGAGGCGTTTCCCAATTCTTAGACAGCTCTGGCGCGAGGGGATAGCGATCCAGCATCTTCTTTTGAGGCACAAACTTCTTACCCGGGTTTTCCCAGGGTTCCAGACGTATATCCACTAGGTGGTCAGAGTGAGGTAAAACTTGTTTAACCACCTTCTGACGCTTGAACCTATCTGGTTTCTTAGGAGGGACGGATGGCTCGGGATCATCCGTAATCTGTAAAATCAACTTAATAGCCTCCAAAAGATCAGGAACATCCACATGTGAACTACCCTCCCCATCAGCAGTATCTGTATCAGAATCTGTGGGGTCAGTGTAAGTGCCGTGTTCATCAGACGAGGTGTCAGTGACAGCAGTGGATTGTGAGGAGATAAGAGCTCGCTTAGAGGACCCCTTGGGCTTGGGCGAGCGAGGGTCAGACTTTTTAGTAGTCAGGGACTGGTTCAACTTCTTCAATTGAGCAGATAAGTCGTCCGCCCGCGGCGGGATAGCTGCGGGGACCACATACGGTTGTACCGGCATAGGGGGTCCCATAGGGGGTGTTAGTTTATTAACTAGCGTATGTAGAAGTGTGGAAAAAGCGTCTCACGGTGGGTCATTAAGTACCTCCGTTGCCACAGTCCCACTGGGAGGCAAGGAGCCTCCAGAACCAGAGCCTACAGCTGCTATATTCTCCTCATAGGGATCTGTGGCTTCAGCAACACCGGCGGTGTGTTCAGCCCCAGAACCGTTACCCTCAGAAGCAGACATGATGTAATTTGCAGTATCAGGTAACACAGTACAATTGGCAGCAGCACAATACCTCTTACCCAAACCCCTGCGCAGTGTAGTCAGCACTCGCAGAGATAAAGGAGAGATATGGTGACTAAAATCACAGAGAAAAATCCGTATTAAAGTATATCTTTGTGAAAATCCTATATAAATATAAAACCTGACGCACCAAGCCCACTCAGGTTATAGAATATAGGGATAGAAAGCTGAGTGAGAGACACGAAATGGACACCACTCAGCTAGCTTATGCACACACAGATAGTCACAGTTTGTACAATGCAGAGGTTATTACTAACAATAATACTGCACTGGACTAGCTTTTATATATATATATATATATATATATATAGCTATGTAGTCAATAGATATAACACTGCACAGTAAGAACTGGATGTATATCACAGGGTAATTGTACTAGAAAACCCTGACTAAATGCACTCTTTCTTAACTAACACTGTCTAAAAAGGCAGATAGAATACTTAAGTGTCATGTAAAGTCACAGCACTGACAACCAGGCGGCTTTACACAGGAGGATTTGCCCAAGCAGTCCCAGGAACAGTGAAGCTGACAGAAATGGCGCACAGACACTGACAGGGAGTGAGGGAGAGACAGATATGCAGCTCCAGGGCAGGAACATTTGCGGGAAATGGGGCCCTGGGGCTGGAGGAGGGGCTTCAGGTCTAAGCCTTATCCCCCTGCTGGCAAAACCACCGGGTACTGTGGGCTACTATTAAAATGGTTTAGAGAGAAAACCTGACCTGCGCCCATGCCCTGGTGATCTAGTGGGATCGCCTGTACTGCCACAGTGTTCACCGCCAGCGTGCGCGGCCCACTGACCGCGCAGGATCACGATAAAGTACGGGTCCCGCAAGCGGTACCCACTCTCCACCTCCAGAACCGGAGAGCCCCCGTCGTGTGTGCCTGACCATGAAGAAAACCGGAGCCTCCTGCTGTAGTTACCCGGCAACCAGGGCTCGGGAGTGTACAGCGCCGCTGGGGAGAGCTGGAGCTGCAGCAGTGTATGTCTCTGACATTTACACACCACTGCTGCCCCTGCAGTCTTCACTTTTCTTCAAAAAAGCTTTTCTTAGGGCTGCCTGGAGCAGCCCCTCTGTTATGTGCCTGCTATCTGCGGCACCAACTACAAAACTGAGCTCCTGTGCAGGGAGGCGGGGTTATAGAGGAGGCGGCGCTATGCATTCTGGGAACAGTCAAAGCTTTTCAGCCTGTTGGTGCCTCGGATCAAGATCCTACTCTACACCCCTATGTCTATTACTTGTGGAGCCCAGTGTACCCCGCAGCAGAAATCTTCCTTACCTCTCTGTCCAGATCACATCGAACAAGGGGGGTAATTCAGAGTTGATCGCAGCAGCAAATTTGTTAACAGTTGGGCAAAACCATGTTCACTGCAGGGGGGGGGGGGGGGGGGGCAGATATAACATGTGCAGAGAGAGTTAGATTTGGATGGGGTGTGTTCAAACTGAAATCTAAATTGCAGTGTAAAAATAAAGCAGTTAGTATTTACCCTGCACAGAAACAAAATAACCCCCCCAAATCTAACTCTCTCTGCACATGTTATATCTGCCTCCCCTGCATGGTTTTGCCCAACTGCTAACAAATTTGCTGCTGCGATCAACTCTGAATTAGGCCCAAGGTACAGGAAAAATACTAAAGGGGGAAGGTCTGTCACTAAGCCACCTTACATCTGTGATACATATCCCTAAACTTCATACACCCGCCATCCCGGGGGTGTTACATAAGCAGACTACTCGATTTGTTTCCATATTTATAGAATCTATAATCTTTCCGAAAAGAGTACTAAGGAATAAATTTACTAAAATGGTAGTTCTATTTAAGATGGGATGCTGCCCATAGCAACCAATCAGATTCCAGGTATTATCTTCCAGAAAGTGCTAGATAAATGAGAAGTAGAATCTGATTGGTTGCTATGGGCAACATCCCATCTTAAATAGACCTCCCATTTTAGTAAACTTACCTCTAAGGAGTGTATTCAATAAGAGTCGGAAGCTGCCGTCTTGTCGGAAAGATGACAGATTTTAGGTCGGAAGGGGTTCCGACCTATTCAATAGGGGCTGATTTTTTCCGACAAGTCGGGAATTCCCGACTTGTTGGAAAACACGTGGTTCAGTGGAATAGTCGCCGATCCGCGTGCTTTTGTCAGAAACGGGGCCATATCCATCAGGATTTGGCCCCGTTTCCGACAACCTCAATCCGACTTTAAAAAAAGTCGGATTGAGGTGAGGAGATGGAGGAGCGGGGCAAGGCAGAGACAGAGTGCTTACCAGCGGGCACGGCTCTCTCCAGGGGCACCCTCTGGCGTGTCCCTCCAGCAGCACGCTCAGGCTTGTCCCTGCAGCGGCTCCCTCCGGTGTGTCCCTCCATCGGCACTCTCCGGCTTTTCCCTCCAGCGGCTCCCTGTGAAATCATACCCGCGGAGCTGTTGAGAGCAGCAGGGACAGGGCACAGGGAATGGCCAAATCCGACAGTCGGATTTGGCCTCTCATTGAATAGGGCATGTTGGATCCATTTTTCGACAAATGCATGTTGGAATGGATCCTACTCTTATTGAATACACCCCTTAGAGTCTAGGCCATCAAAATCATATTTAGCTCCAACATATCGGGCTTTAGAGGCTGGCATCTGTCAATACCTGCTGGGTTTGAAGATAATCTGACTGTAAATTCTTACACACAGAAGAAGTGTAGGAGATAATCTCCCTGTGGACCACTGTTTTTGAAGCTTGCCAAAACAAATTGGGTTATCCGTGGCCGTGGTCAGATTATTAATCCTGTAGTCTTCCCATACTTTATTACGAAATTTAAGCCATTGTGAGAGTTAAAGGGAAGCGCCACTATCGGTACTGCCCTCTCTCCGAATTAACATTCAGTTTCAGCCACATCACCGCATGGTCTGACATTGTAATAGGTTCCATTTCCACTTGAGATAATCTCGAGAATAATGAATGGACAAATAGGAGGTAATTCTAGACAGGGTACCTACCACATGCTGCTGATAAACATGAAAAATCCCTTTGACCCGAATGGAGTACTCTCCACTTATCTAACAGTTGCAATCTACTGTACGTGCAAACAGAGGAACACCTAATTTAGGGGATTTACTCCCACCCTTATGTGGGAATTGCTTACCCAGTTGGACAATTGAAATCAAATTATGGGGCTAATTCAACAAGGATCGCAAAACTGCAAAAATTGCGAAAATGCGTAAAATTTGAGACAAAAAATACAAGATCTGAGCCAAAAAATACAACTTCTGAGATGCCGCAAAAACTGCGTATGCATTACGAAAACTAGGCGTGCAGGGGGCGTACTAAAGGGCTGAACTCGCAAACACTATGAGCAGGGGCGTGTTGTGGGCATATGCAGATTTTCGATAGGCGGGGCATACGCATTTTTGCAATTGAACGCACATTTATGGTGTGCAGTTTCTGAGTGACTACAGGTCTACCTTAAAATCTGCACAAGCTGATCTCAGTTGTAGAATGTTCGATCTATACCGCCAGTGCCGTTTCCTGCGGCGGGCGAGCCGTGCAACCGCACCGGCACTTCCTGAGCACTTTCAAACCCCCCTCTCCTCCTGAGTGCCCAGCTCGGGAGGCGGGGTTTCGCGGAATGACGCGTTTGCGTCGTGACGTCACGATGCAATCGCGTCATTCCGTGAAACCCCGCCTCCCGATCTGGGCACTCGGGAGGAGGGAGAAGGGGGAGCCAAGCCGGCCAGCGCTGCGCAGACGAGGGAGAGGCGGCTGAAGAGCGGGAAGAACCGCTTCAAATGTAAGTCAGCCCCTCTCCCTCTCTCTCTCTCCCTCCCCCCCCACCACCACATGCCGTACTGTGTAAAATGGGGAAACCTGTCTGCTGGAATGTGTAAAATGGGGACACTTGTCTGCCGGAATGTGTAAAATGGGGACGCTTGCCTGCCGGAATGTGTAAAATGGGGACACCTGTCTGCCGGAATGTGTAAAAATAAGATTTTACTCACCGGTAAATCTATTTCTCGTAGTCCGTAGTGGATGCTGGGAACTCCATAAGGACCATGGGGAATAGACGGGCTCCGCAGGAGACTGGGCACTCTAAGAAAGAATTAGATCTACTGGTGTGCACTGGCTCCTCCCTCTATGCCCCTCCTCCAGACCTCAGTTAGGGAAACTGTGCCCGGAAGAGCTGACACAATAAGGGAAGGATTTGGAATCCCGGGTAAGACTCATACCAGCCACACCAATTACACCGTACAACTCGTGATACTATACCCAGTTAACAGTATGAATAATAACTGAGCCTCACGAACAGATGGCTCATAACAATAACCCTTTAGTTAGGCAATAACTATATACAAGTATTGCAGACAATCCGCACTTGGGATGGGCGCCCAGCATCCACTACGGACTACGAGAAATAGATTTACCAGTGAGTAAAATCTTATTTTCTCTGACGTCCTAGTGGATGCTGGGAACTCCGTAAGGACCATGGGGATTATACCAAAGCTCCCAAACGGGCGGGAGAGTGCGGATGACTCTGCAGCACCGAATGAGCAAACTCTAGGTCCTCCTCAGCCAGGGTATCAAACTTGTAGAATTTTGCAAACGTGTTTGATCCCGACCAGGTAGCAGCTCGGCAAAGTTGTAAAGCCGAGACCCCTCGGGCAGCCGCCCAAGAAGAGCCCACCTTCCTCGTGTAATGGGATTTGACTGATTTAGGATGCGGCAGTCCAGCCGCAGAATGTGCAAGTTGAATCGTGGAGCAGATCCAGCGAGCAATAGTCTGCTTAGAAGCAGGAGCACCCAACTTGTTGGGTGCATGCAGGATAAACAGCGAGTCAGTCTTTCTGACTCTAGCCGTCCTGGAAACATAGATTTTCAGGGCCCGGACTACGTCCAGCAACTTGGAAGCCTCCAAGTCCTGAGTAGCCGCCGGCACCACAATAGGTTGGTTCAAGTGAAACGCTGATACCACCTTAGGGAGGAATTGGGGACGCGTCCTCAATTCTGCTCTGTCCATATGGAAGATCAGATAGGGGCTTTTACAGGACAAAGCCGCCAATTCTGACACCCGCCTAGCCGAAGCCAAGGCCAAAAGCATGACCACTTTCCACGTGAGATATTTTAATTCCACGGTCTGAAGTGGCTCAAACCAATGTGATTTTAGGAAATCCAACACCACGTTGAGATCCCAAGGTGCCACTGGGGGCACAAAAGGGGGCTGAATATGCAGCACTCCCTTAACAAACGTCTGAACTTCAGGCAGTGAAGCCAGTTCTTTTTTAAAGAAAATAGACAGGGCCGAAATCTGGACTTTAATGGATCCCAATTTTAGGCCCATAGTCACTCCTGACTGTAGGAAGTGCAGAAATCGACCCAGCTGAAATTCTTCTGTGGGGGCCTTCATAGCCTCACACCAAGCAACATATTTTCGCCATATGCGGTGATAATGCTTTGCTGTCACCTCTTTCCTAGCCTTTATCAGTGTAGGAATGACTTCAACCGGAATGCCCTTTTCCATCAGGATCCGGCGTTCAACCGCCATGCCGTCAAACACAGCCGCGGTAAGTCTTGGAACAGACAGGGTCCCTGTTGTAGCAGGTCCTGTCTGAGAGGCAGAGGCCAAGGGTCCTCTGAGATCATTTCTTGTAGTTCCGGGTACCAAGTCCTTCTTGGCCAATCCGGAACGATGAGTATAGTTCTTACTCCTCTTTTTCATATTATCCTCAGCACCTTTGGTATGAGAGGAAGAGGAGGGAACACATAAACCGACTGGTACACCCACGGTGTCACTAGAGCGTCCACAGCTATCGCCTGAGGGTCCCTTGACCTGGCGCAATATCTTTTTAGCTTTTTGTTTAGGCGGGACGCCATCATGTCCACCTGTGGCCGTTCCCAACGGTTTACAATCAGTTGGAAGACTTCTGGATGAAGTCCCCACTCTCCCGGGTGGAGGTCGTGCCTGCTGAGGAAGTCTGCTTCCCAGTTGTCCACTCCCGGAATTAACACTGCTGACAGTGCTATCACGTGATTTTCCGCCCATCGGAGAATCCTTGTGGCTTCTGCCATTGCCATCCTGCTTCTTGTGCCGCCCTGACGGTTTACATGGGCGACCGCCGTGATGTTGTCTGACTGAATCAGCACCGGCTGGTTTTGAAGCAGGGGTCTTGCATGACATAGGGCATTGTAAATGGCCCTTAGTTCCAGAATATTTATGTGTAGGGAAGCCTCCTGACTCGACCATTGTCCTTGGAAGTTTCTTCCCTGCGTGACTGCCCCCCAACCTCGGAGGCTTGCATCCGTGGTTACCAGGACCCAGTCCTGTATGCCGAATCTGCGGCCCTCTAGAAGATGAGCACTCTGCAGCCACCACAGCAGAGACACCCTGGCCCTCGGGGACAGGGTGATCAGCCGATGCATCTGAAGATGCGATCCGGACCACTTGTCTAACAGATCCCACTGAAAGATCCTTGCATGGAACCTGCCGAATGGAATTGCCTCGTAAGAAGCTACCATCTTTCCCAGGACTCGCGTGCAGTGATGCACCGACACCTGTTTTGGTTTCAGGAGGTCTCTGACCAGAGATGACAACTCCTTGGCCTTCTCCTCCGGGAGAAACACCTTCTTCTGTTCTGTGTCCAGAATCATATCCAGGAACAGCAGACGCGTCGTAGGAACCAGCTGCGACTTTGGAATATTCAGAATCCAGCCGTGCTGTTGTAGCACTTCCTGAGATAGTGCTACTCCGACCAACAACTGCTCCCTGGGACCTCGCCTTTATAAGGAGATCGTCCAAGTATGGGATAATGAGAACTCCCTTCTTTCGAAGGAGTATCATCATTTCGGCCATTACCTTGGTAAATACCCTCGGTGCCGTGGACAGACCAAACGGCAACGTCTGGAATTGGTAATGGCAGTCTTGTACCACAAACCGGAGGTACACCTGGTGAGGTGGGTAAATGGGGACATGCAGGTACGCACCCTTGATGTCCTGTGATACCATGTAATCCCCTTCTTCCAGGCTTGCAATAACTGCCCTGAGCGATTCCATTTTGAACTTGAACCTTCTTATATAAGTGTTCAAGGATTTTAAATTTAGAATGGGTATCACCGAACTGTCTGGTTTCGGTACCACAAACATTGTGGAATAGTAACCCCGTCCCTGTTGAAGGAGGGGAACTTTTATTATCACCTGCTGGAGGAACAGCTTGTGAATTGCCGCCAGCACCACCTCCCTGTCCGGGGGAGTAGCTGGCAAGGCTGATTTGAGGTAACGGCGAGGGGGAGATGTCTCGAATTCCAGCTTGTATCCCTGAGATACCACTTGTAGAACCCAGGGATCCACCTGTGAGCGAACCCACCAGTCGCTGAAGTTCCGGAGACGGGCCCCCACCGCACCTGGCTCCATCAGTGGAGCCCCAGCGTCATGCGGTGGATTTAGTGGAAGCAGGGGAGGATTTCTGTTCTTGGGAACTGGCTGTATGGTGCAGCTTTTTCCCTCTACCCCTGCCTCTGGGCAGAAAGGACGCGCCTTTAACTCGCTTGCCTTTCTGGGGTTGAAAGGACTGTACCTGATAATACGGTGCTTTCTTTGGCTGTGAGGGAACCTGGGGTAAAAATGTCGACTTCCCAGCTGTCGCTGTGGAAACGAGGTCCGAGAGACCATCCCCAAACAATTCCTCACCCTTGTAAGGCAAAACCTCCATGTGCCTTTTAGAATCCGCATCACCTGTCCACTGCCGAGTCCATAATACTCTCCTGGCAGAAATGGACATCGCATTTATTCTAGATGCCAGCCGGCAAATATCCCTCTGTGCATCTCTCATGTATAAGACTACGTCTTTAATATGCTCTATGGTTAGCAATATAGTGTCCCTGTCAAGGGAATCAATATTATCAGACAGGGAATCAGACCACGCTGCTGCAGCACTGCACATCCATGCTGAAGCAATAGCAGGTCTCAGTATAGTACCTGAGTGTGTATATACAGACTTCAGGATAGCCTCCTGCTTTCTATCCGCAGGCTCCTTTAAGGCAGCCGTATCCTGAGACGGTAGTGCCACATTTTTTGATAAGCGTGTGAGCGCTTTATCCACCCTTGGGGATGTCTCCCAACGTACCCTGTCCTCTGGCGGGAAAGGGTACGCCATTAGTAACTTTTTAGAAATCACAAATTTTTTATCGGGGGAAGCCCACGCTTCTTCACACACTTTATTTAACTCATCTGAAGGGGGAAAAACCACTGGTTGCTTTTTCTCCCCAAACATAATACCCTTTTTAGTGGTACCTAGGTTAATGTCAGAAATGTGCAACACATTTTTCATTGCCGTAATCATGCAACGGATAGCCTTAGTGGAATGTACATTAGTCTCGTCGTCGTCGACACTG
Source organism: Pseudophryne corroboree (assembly GCF_028390025.1). Classification (NCBI taxonomy): domain Eukaryota; kingdom Metazoa; phylum Chordata; class Amphibia; order Anura; family Myobatrachidae; genus Pseudophryne; species Pseudophryne corroboree. The sequence goes on from NC_086445.1 coordinate 185,941,667, forward strand.
GAGTCAGACTCCGTGTCGACATCTGTGTCTGCCATCTGAGGTAGCGGGCGTTTTTGAGCCCCTGATGGCCTTTGAGACGCCTGGGCAGGCACTGGCTGAGCCGGCTGTCCCACAGCTGTTATGTCATCAAACCTTTTATGTAAGGAGTTGACACTGTCGGTTAATACCTTCCACATATCCATCCACTCTGGTGTCGACCCCGCAGGGGGTGACATCACATTTATCGGCATCTGCTCCGCCTCCACATAAGCCTCCTCATCAAACATGTCGACACAGCCGTACCGACACACCGCACACACACAGGGAATGCTCTGACTGAGGACAGGACCCCACCAAGTCCTTTGGGGAGACAGAGAGAGAGAGTATGCCAGCACACACCACAGCGCTATATAACACAGGGATTTACACTACACAAAGTGATTTTCCCTATAGCAGCTATAATACACAGTATTGCGCCTAAATTTGGTGCCCCCCCTCTCTTTTTTACCCTATTGAGCCTGGAAACTGCAGGGGAGAGCCTGGGGAGCGTCCTTCCAGCGAAGCTGTGAAGAGGAAATGGCGCCAGTGTGCTGAGGGAGATAGCCCCGCCCCTTTTTCGTCTGGCTCTCCCGCTCTTTTTATTAATATTATGGCAGGGGATTTTTACACATATATAGTTTATTAGACTATATTATGTGTTTTTTGCCATTTTTAAGGTAATCTAATTGTAGCCCAGGGCGCCCCCCCCCAGCGCCCTGCACCCATCAGTGACCGGAGTATGTGGTGTGCATGGGGAGCAATGGCGCACAGCTGCAGTGCTGTGCGCTACCTTAATGAAGACCGGAGTCTTCAGCCGCCGATTTTCTCCTCGGAATCTTCCGTCTTCTGGCTCTGCAAGGGGGACGGCGGCGCGGCTCCGGGACCGGACGACCGAGGCTGGGCCTGTGTTCGATCCCTCTGGAGCTAATGGTGTCCAGTAGCCTAGAAGCACAAGCTAGCTGCAAGCAGGTACGTTTGCTTCTCTCCCCTAAGTCCCTCGTAGCAGTGAGTCTGTTGCCAGCAGATCTCACTGAAAATAAAAAACCTAATAAATACTTTCTTTACTAAGAGCTCAGGAGAGCCCCTAGTGTGCAACCAGCTCGAGCCGGGCACAGATTCTAACTGAGGTCTGGAGGAGGGGCATAGAGGGAGGAGCCAGTGCACACCAGTAGATCTAATTCTTTCTTAGAGTGCCCAGTCTCCTGCGGAGCCCGACTATTCCCCATGGTCCTTACGGAGTTCCCAGCATCCACTAGGACGTCAGAGAAATGGGGACAGTTGCCTGCCGTAATATGTAAAATGGGGAGTCTTGTCTGCCGGAATGTGTAAAATGGGGACACTTGCCTGCCGTACTGTGTAAAATGGGGACACCTGTCTGCCGGAATGTGTAAAAGGGGACACTTGCCTGCCGTAATATGTAAAATGGGGACTCTTGTCTGCCGTACTGTGTAAAATGGGGACACTTGCCTGCCGGAATGTGTAAAATGGGGACACCTGTCTGCCGGAATGTGTAAAATGGGGACACTTGCCTGCCGCAATGTGTAAAATGGGGACACTTGCCTACCGTGCTGTGTAAAATGGGGACACTTGCCTGCTGTAATGTGTAAAATGGGGACTTTTTATTTTTTTTTATCCTGTGGTGGCCGTGATGATGAGATCAGATGAGGCCACGCCCATCTTAACAAAGCTACACCCATTTTAACGAGGTCACGCCACCTTGCCGGGAGCGCGCGCGCCTGGGGCGCGCGCATACTTTTCCTCTTTATATCTATGGGGGGGGGGGGGCACATTTTTTCTTATGTGAATGGGGGGGTGGCGCATTTTTAAATCTCGCACTGGGAGCCAAATTGGCTAGAAACGCCCCTGTATACTGCAATCATTGCTTCATTACACCCAGCTGAAGCAGCTCACACTGCTGACCACAATTCAGTTTGTTCAGTAGCATTGAAACGTAACAACATGTAAGGGAGCTTTAAACTATTTAACACATGTATTACTCTAAAATATATGTTAGTAGTAACCTAATCATTCTTTAAGTTAATAACAATGCAGGTTTGTCAAGAACACACTTGTTTTCCTACAAACATGTACAATAACATTTACAAGCAAGGTTTTTTTTTTGTTTTTGTTTGGTTAATGGCTTTTTGTTTAAAAGCGGAGCTTTTTTCTGATTTAATGCAACAAACAATTATTATCTTAAAAAATCATACCCACATACATGTGTAAGTTTTTTTGTTTTTTTTTCCCCCTCTTGACAAAGAAACATATGTTCATTAACATCACCACAATAATTGTGATTTTGTGGACATTTTAATTATGCACCACTTTATTTTTATAAATATTTTCACATTAAACAATAACATAAGGAATGTTAATAATAACAAAGAAACATCAATATGTCATGCATGTAAACTTTCAACACCAAAAAAAATGTTGTTTTTTTTCCTTTTTCCGCCTGCATTTGTGGATTCACCAACGGAAGTAGCTCGTCTTGTTGTTCGACGCATCCTGTCAGTAGGCATGGTTGGCTCAATGTTATGTGTGGCTGATGTTAAATTGTGACATCAGAAACCTTTACGCAAAAAATGCGACTAAGTGTAAGTTTTTTCGCAAAAAATACAGAATTTTAAATCTCATTGCAAAATTAGCAAATTTGACAAGTTCACCTTTTTTTTGTAACATTAAATTAGTGTTGCAGATTTTCCGTTTGGGCATGCTTTCGCAATTTTGCGATTGATCGCAGTTTTTGCTAATTTGTACTTTTTACGATCCTTACTGAATTAGCCCCCATATCTCCACACACAAGTAGCGGAAGATCACTATAGGGAGTGAGGAGAGCCAATAGTTTCTGAAAAAATACTTTAGAATATGTCTTTGGAGCATAAACATAGCATAATAAATAAGACTGTTTATCTATTACAACCCGGCATAACCCATAGCGACCCTCTGGGTCTGACACAGTAGACGTAATTTCTAGGGGAATATATTGTTTCGCGAAAATAGAAACACCCCTTACCTTGGAATTAAAGGAAGCGGAAGCTATTGCTTTCCACTTATATTTCAGACAACCTACAAGTGTGAATTCCTATTTCACTTTCGGCCCCTTGTGGTGCAAATTACACAACTTAATACACTGGCTCATTCTTTTGATATGTAAACTGCATACAAGACATTTGGACCTACTCTACTGGAAATAGGGGGTCATTCCGAGTTGATCGCTCGCTGCCGTTTTTCGCAGCGCAGCAAACAGGTTACTACTGCGCATGCACCGCATTGCGCGCGTCGTACGGGTACAAAGCGGATCGCTGCTGGGTGATGGATTTAACAAAGAATCCATTCGCACAGCCGATCGCAAGGAGATTGACAGGAAGAGGGAGTTTATGGGTGGCAACTGACAGTTTTCAGGGAGTGATTGGAAAAACGCAGTCATGTCCAGGCGTTTGCAGGACGGGTGTCTGACGTAAATTCCGGGACCAAAAAGACTGAAGTGATCGCAAGGGCTGAGTAAGTCTAGAGCTACTCAGAAACTGCAAAAAACTTTTCGTCTCGCTCGGCTGCACGCGCTTTCGCACACTTGCAAAGCGAAAACACACTCCCCGTGGGCGGCAACTATGCGTTTGCATGGCTACTAAAAGTAGCTAGCGAGCGATCAACTCGGAATGACCCCCATAGTCTTATTAGCCACATCCTCTGAAGCTAAATTAGTTCTTGCATAAATGTAGACACTCCGGCCTGCTAGAAATTTAGCTGAACATACAAATCATTTGGTTAGCCGATTGAATTTAAATATATATACAGTGGATCATAAGTCTGCAGATCATAACACATGCTGTGACCAACACCATTGTTAATATGCCCATTTTGATATAAAATGGGCTTTGTCATTACACTCTATATGAGCCCCTCCCTGTATACACAAACCCCTATTCAAATTAAAAAAAAAAAAAAAATGACAACAGATGCTTTGAAACATAAGGGCTCTTTCACACAGACATTTTGGGAAAAATAAGATTTTACTTACCGATAAATCTATTTCTCGTAGTCCGTAGTGGATGCTGGGACTCCGTCAGGACCATGGGGAATAGCGGCTCCGCAGGAGACAGGGCACAAAATTTAAAAGTTTGACCACTAGGTGGTGTGTACTGGCTCCTCCCCCTATGACCCTCCTCCAAGCCTCAGTTAGGATACTGTGCCCGGACGAGCGTACACAATAAGGAAGGATTTTGAATCCCGGGTAAGACTCATACCAGCCACACCAATCACACCGTACAACTTGTGATCTGAACCCAGTTAACAGTATGACAAACGTAGGAGCCTCTGAACAGACGGCTCACAACAATAACAACCCGATTTTTTTTTTGTAACAATAACTATGTACAAGTATTGCAGACAATCCGCACTTGGGATGGGCGCCCAGCATCCACTACGGACTACGAGAAATAGATTTATCGGTAAGTAAAATCTTATTTTCTCTGACGTCCTAGTGGATGCTGGGACTCCGTCAGGACCATGGGGATTATACCAAAGCTCCCAAACGGGCGGGAGAGTGCGGATGACTCTGCAGCACCGAATGAGAGAACTCCAGGTCCTCCTTAGCCAGGGTATCAAATTTGTAGAATTTTACAAACGTGTTCTCCCCTGACCACGTAGCTGCTCGGCAGAGTTGTAATGCCGAGACCCCTCGGGCAGCCGCCCAAGATGAGCCCACCTTCCTTGTGGAATGGGCCTTGACAGATTTAGGCTGTGGCAGGCCTGCCACAGAATGTGCAAGTTGAATTGTGCTACAAATCCAACGAGCAATCGTCTGCTTAGAAGCAGGAGCACCCAGCTTGTTGGGTGCATACAGTATAAACAGCGAGTCAGATTTTCTGACTCCAGCCGTCCTTGAAATATATATTTTCAATGCTCTGACAACGTCCAGCAACTTGGAATCCTCCAAATCGCTAGTAGCCGCAGGCACCACAATAGGCTGGTTCAGGTGAAACGCTGAAACCACCTTAGGCAGAAAGTGAGGACGCGTCCACAGTTCTGCCCTGTCCGAATGGAAAATCAGATATGGGCTTTTATACGATAAAGCCGCCAATTCTGAAGCCAGGGCCAGTAGCATGGTTACTTTCCATGTAAGATATTTCAAATCCACCGATTTGAGTGGCTCAAACCAATGGAATTTGAGAAAATCCAAAACTACATTAAGATCCCACGGTGCCACTGGGGGCACAACCGGGGGCTGTATATGTAGTACTCATTTTACAAAAGTCTGGACTTCAGGAACTGAAGCCAATTCTTTCTGGAAGAAAATCGACAGGGCCGAAATTTGAACCTTAATGGACCCTAATTTGAGGCCCATAGACAATCCTGTTTGCAGGAAATGTAGGAATCGACCCAGTTGAAATTCCTCCGTCGGGGCCTTCCTGGCCTCACACCACGCAACATATTTTCTCCAAATGCGGTGATAATGTTGTGCAGTCACCTCCTTCCTGGCTTTTACCAGGGTAGGGATGACCTCTTCCGGAATGCCTTTTTCCCTTAGGATTCGGCGTTCAACCACCATGCCGTCAAACGCAGCCGCGGTAAGTCTTGGAATAGACACGGTCCCTGCTGAAGCAGGTCCCGTCTTAGAGGTAGAGGCCACGGATCTTCCGTGAGCATCTCCTGAAGTTCCGGGTACCAAGTTCTTCTTGGCCAATCCGGAGCCACGAGTATCGTTCTTACTCCCCTTTGCCGTATAATTCTCAGTACTTTTGGTATGAGAGGCAGAGGAGGAAACACATACACTGACTGGTACACCCATGGTGTTACCAGAGCGTCTACAGCTATTGCCTGAGGGTCTCTTGACCTGGCGCAATACCTGTCCAGTTTTTTGTTGAGGCGGGACGCCATCATGTCCACCATTGGTCTTTCCCAATGGACCACAATCATGTGGAAGACTTCTGGATGAAGTCCCCACTCTCCCGGGTGCAGATCGTGTCTGCTGAGGAAGTCTGCTTCCCAGTTGTCCACTCCCGGGATGAACACAGCTGACAGTGCTAACACATGATTTTCTGCCCAGCGGAGAATCCTTGCGGCTTCTGCCATTGCCCTCCTGCTTCTTGTGCCGCCCTGTCTGTTTACGTGGGCGACTGCCGTGATGTTGTCCGACTGAATCAACACCGGCTGACCCTGAAGCAGAGGTTTTGCCAGGCTTAGAGCATTGTAGATTGCTCTTAGCTCCAGTATATTTATGTGAAGAGACGTCTCCAGGCTTGACCACACGCCCTGGAAGTTTCTTCCCTGTGTGACCGCTCCCCAGCCTCTCAGGCTGGCATCCGTGGTCACTAGGACCCAGTTCTGTATGCCGAATCTGCGGCCCTCTAACAGATGAGCACTCTGCAACCACCATAGCAGAGACACTCTTGTCCTTGTGGACAATTTTATCCGCTGATGCATCTGCAGATGCGATCCGGACCATTTGTCCAGCAGATCCCACTGAAAAGTTCGTGCATGGAATCTGCCGAATGGAATCGCTTCGTAAGAAGCTACCATTTTTCCCAGGACTCTTGTGCATTGATGCACAGATACTTTTCCTGGTTTTAGGAGGTTCCTGACTAGATCGGATAACTCCCTGGCTTTCTCCTCCGGAAGAAATACCTTTTTCTGAACAGTGTCCAGAATCATCCCTAGGAACAACAGACGTGTCGTCGGGATCAGTTGGGATTTTGGAAAATTCAGAATCCACCCGTGTTGTTGGAGCACTACTTGGGTTAGTGCTACTCCGACCTCCAGCTGTTCTCTGGATCTTGCCCTTATCAGGAGATCGTCCAAGTAAGGGATAATTAAGACGCCTTCTCTTCGAAGAAGGATCATCATTTCGGCCATTACCTTGGTAAAGACCCGGGGTGCCGTGGACAATCCAAACGGCAGCGTCTGAAACTGATAATGACAGTTTTGGACCACGAACCTGAGGTACCCTTGGTGTGAAGGACAAATTGGAACATGAAGGTAAGCATCCTTGATGTCCAAGGACACCATAAAATCCCCTTCTTCCAGATTCGCTATCACTGCTCTGAGTGACTCCATCTTGAACTTGAATTTTTGTATGTACAGGTTCAGAGATTTTAGATTTAGAATCGGTCTTACCGAGCCGTCCGGCTTCGGTACCACAAATAGCGTGGAGTAATACCCCTGTCCCTGTTGTAGGAGGGGTACCTTGACTATCACCTGCTGAGAATACAGCTTGTGAATGGCCTCCAATACCGTCGCCCTGTCGGAGGGAGACGTTGGCAAAGCAGACTTTAGGAAACGGCGAGGAGGGGACTTCTCGAATTCCAACCTGTAACCCTGAGATACTACCTGCAGGATCCAGGGGTCCACCTGCGAGTGAGCCCACTGTGCGCTGAAATGTTTGAGGCGACCCCCCACCGCCCCTGAGTCTGCTTGTAAGGTCCCAGCGTCATGCTGACGCCTTTGTAGAAGCCGGGGAGGGCTTCTGCTCCTGGGAAGGAGCTGCTTGTTGCAGTCACTTACCCTTTCCTTTGCCTCGGGGCAAATAGGAATGTCCTTTTGCTCGTTTGTTCTTATAGGAACGAAAGGACTGCGGCTGAAAAGCCTGCGGCTTTTTCTGCTGGGAGGTGACCTGGGGTAAAAAGGTGGATTTTCCGGCCGTTGCCGTGGCCACCAGATCCGATAGACCGACCCCAAATAATTCCTCCCCCTTATACGGCAATACTTCCATATGTCGTTTGGAATCCGCATCACCTGACCACTGGCGCGTCCATAAACTTCTTCTGGCAGATATGGACATCGCACTTACTCTTGATGCCAGAGTGCAAATATCTCTCTGTGCATCTCGCATATAAAGAAATGCATCCTTTAACTGCTCTATAGTCAGTAAAATACTGTCCCTATCCAGGGTATCAATATTTTCAGACAGTGACTCCGACCAAGCCACGCCAGCACTGCACATCCAGGCTGAGGCAATTGCTGGTCTCAGTACAACACCCGTATGTGTGTATATACTTTTTAATGTATTCTCCAGCCTCCTATCAGCTGGATCCTTGAGGGCGGCCGTATCAGGAGACGGTAACGCCACTTGCTTTGATAAGCGTGTGAGCGCCTTATCCACCCTAGGAGGTGTTTCCCAGCGCGCCCTAACCTCTGGCGGGAAAGGGTATAATGCCAATAACTTCTTTGAAATTAGCAGTTTTCTATCTGGGGTAACCCACGCTTCATCACACACTTCATTCAGTTCCTCTGATTCAGGAAAAACTATCGGTAGTTTTTTCACACCCCACATAATACCCCTTTTTGTGGTACTTGCAGTATCAGAGATATGCAAAGCCTCCTTCATTGCCGTGATCATATAACGTGTGGCCCTACTGGAAAATACGTTTGTTTCTTCACCGTCGACACTGGATTCAGTGTCAGTGTCTGGGTCTGTGTCGACCGACTGAGGTAAAGGGCGTTTTACAGCCCCTGACGGTGTCTGAGACGCCTGGACAGGTACTAACTGGTTTTCCGGCTGTCTCATGTCGTCAACCGACTTTTGTAGCGTGCTGACACTATCCCGTAATTCCATAAACAAAGCCATCCATTCTGGTGTCGACTCCCTAGGGGGTGACATCACCATTACAGGCAATTGCTCCGCCTCCACGCCAACATCGTCCTCATACATGTCGACACACACGTACCGACACACAGCAGACACACAGGGAATGCTCTGATAGAAGACAGGACCCCACTAGCCCTTTGGGGAGACAGAGGGAGAGTTTGCCAGCACACACCCAAGCGCTATAAATATATATAGGGACAACCTTAATAAGTGTGTTCCCTTTATAGCAGCTCAAATATTATAAATATCGCCAATAAGTGCCCCCCCTCTCTGTTTTTACCCTGTTTCTGTAGTGCAGTGCAGGGGAGAGTCCTGGGAGCCTTCCTCGCAGCGGAGCTGGGCAGGAAAATGGCGCTGTGTGCTGAGGAGAATAGGCCCCGCCCCCTTTTCGGCGGGCTTCTTCTCCCGGTTTTTTTGGAACCTGGCAGGGGTTAAATACATCCATATAGCCCCAGGGGCTATATGTGATATATTTTAGCCAGAATAGGTATATTACATTGCTGCCCAGGGCGCCCCCCCCAGCGCCCTGCACCCTCAGTGACCGCTGGTGTGAAGTGTGCGGAGAGCAATGGCGCACAGCTGCAGTGCTGTGCGCTACCTCATGAAGACTGAGACGTCTTTTGCCGCCGGTTTCTGGACCTCTTCTCTATTCGGCATCTGCAAGGGGGTCGGCGGCGCGGCTCCGGTGACCCATCCAGGCTGTACCTGTGATCGTCCCTCTGGAGCTAGTGTCCAGTAGCCTAAGAAGCAAATCCATCCTGCACGCAGGTGAGTTCACTTCTTCTCCCCTAAGTCCCTCGTTGCAGTGAGCCTGTTGCCAGCAGGACTCACTGAAAATAAAAAACCTAACAAACTTTTTCTAAGCAGCTCTTTAGGAGAGCCACCTAGATTGCACCCTGCTCGGACGGGCACAAAAACCTAACTGAGGCTTGGAGGAGGGTCATAGGGGGAGGAGCCAGTACACACCACCTAGTGGTCAAACTTTAAAATTATGTGCCCTGTCTCCTGCGGAGCCGCTATTCCCCATGGTCCTGACGGAGTCCCAGCATCCACTAGGACGTCAGAGAAATATAGTATACATTTTGATCCATTTATAAAATACTGTATTGCATTTTTACCTGGGTACAGTGTGAATGGGGTCGACCCAGGAATTTCTCAGGTCCAAGGTGTAGTGTGAAAGGGGGTCTCTAGTTGAAAATCCCGGGTCTGAGCTGGGAAATTCCTGGGTCGTATGTCTGAAAGAGGTATGAAAGGCCTGAACACGACTGAGAGACGTTCTTGATTGATCAATTTTTAAACCTGTCCGATCTACCCTTTTATTGAGTCAACTTCAGGTTTTAAATGGAGATTGCCGCCATACATTGTGTATATGGTGGCCAATCCCGGGATCGGGATCGGCGGGATCCCGGGATTTAGGGCCAAAAACGGCCGGGATTCAATCCCGGGATAGGAAGGTCCAATCCCGGGGATTGAGGGATCAGTGTTGAGCGTCCACAGGACGCTCAGACGCTGCCTGGCTTCCTCCTTCCGGCTCCCCCGGCAGCGCATAAGGCATGGCCGTAACTACGGGAGGGCTAGGGGGGCATGTGACCTGGGCGCAGGATAGGAGGGGGCGCAGAAAGGATCAGTTTAATCCCCCTAATACCCCCTCCCTATGCGCTGCGGTTCCTTAGAGCCGACGGAGCACAAGATCCAGACTCTACTAGCTGCCGCGGCCGCATTGCTGTGATTAAACTGAAAATAAACTACAGCTCCCAGCAAGAGCTGTAGTTTACAATCAGTTTCTTCTGGTCACGTGTAGTGCCTGCCTCGGCAGAGCCGGTTGAAGAAGGGGCACAGGGAACAAGATGACTCCCCAGCCTCCCCCCCGCTGCCATTACTCATCGCAGCAGTGCACTACTATAGTGCACTGCTGAGCTGGAAAAGAAGAGGCAGCCGTAGGTCCGAAAAGGGGGCGGGGCTACACGGCACTGTGCTGTACACAGTGCCAGGCCAGCCAGCAGCATCATTGGGAGAGCTCACTATCCAGGACAAGGAGCAGAAGAGCCTAAATAGTGAGTGTAAGGGAAGGGGCACTGTGTGTGTGTGACTACCAGTACCATATACAGTATGTGTGTCTCTATGAGTGTGTGCATGTGTGTGACTGTATGTGAAAAGGTGTATGACTGACTACATATCTGTATGTGTGCTTGTGTCTCACTATATGTAAGTATGTATATATGTTTGACTCTATATATGTATGTATACAGGTGTGTGACTATGTGTATATATATGAGCGAGTGAGTGAATGTATGCATGCATGTATATATTCAGGTGTGTGACAGTATGCATGTGTATAGGTGTGTGATTTTATGTATGTTTCAAGGTATGAGTATTTATTTCCCTTTTTTTATTTATCCCTAGCCCAAATAAATTTCTAGCCATCCCCTCAATAAAAATCTTTACAGCAGCTACCAGTCCTTATGGATCACACACACACACACACACACACACACACACACACACACACACCAGGATGTGTCCTGCTCAGGTACCTTCTCCAGGGAGGTCACCCCTCCACGATATGATTGGAGGCTGTCAATCACAGAAAACGTGTAATGGTGCAATCAACGTTTCGGGGACCACCTCCCCTTCAACAGGATGATTGCATCATTACACGCTTTATGTGATTGACAGCCTCTGAGTGCCGCCTCGTTTTTCCAAGCACAATATATATATATATATATATATATATATATATAAATATATATATATCATCAGGAAGGCAGATAGGGCAATCTGCTACCGGGACCGTGATCGCCGTACAGTCTGTTGTCTCCCGGGTGCTCGGGTATGGCACATCGCGGACCGGGTAGATAGATTGTTGGGAGGGGCTGGGAAAGACCCGGCGGTCTTGGTGCACGTTGGCACCAATGACAAAGTTAGCGGAAGGTGGGATGTCCTTAAGAAAGACTATAGGGACTTAGAAAAGAAACTGAAGGCAAGGACATCTAAGGTAATATTCTCGGAATTATTACCCGTGCCACGCGCTAGTCCAGGGAGGCAGAGGGAGATTAGGGAGGTAAATGTGTGGCTGAGGGATTGGTGCAGGAAAGAGGGGTTTGTGTTCCTGGAACACTGGGGGGACTTCTCAGTCAGGCGCCATCTCTTTTGTCGTGACGGATTGCACCTGACTGAGGAGGGGGCAGCGGTGCTGGGGGGAAGGATGGTTAGAAGGTTGGAGGAGATTTTAAACTAGGAGCCTGGGGGGAGGGTTTAGCTAGAAACTACGGGTCATGCAGTGAGAATAGTGGGGATGGCGGTAGTAAACAAAATGGGGGAGAAGTTTGGGGGAGGGTAAGAGCAGGCGGTAAGGTTACTAACATGGGTACTAAAAGAGATTTTACCAAAGCACTAACCAATGACGATTACAGGTCATCATTGCTACATAAGGTGAAAGATGTCCCTAACGCAAGGGAAAATACTTATCTTAGTTGTATGTATGTAAACGCTAGAAGCATTACTGGTAAAAAGGGCGAACTAGAAATACTTGCAGCAAGCAAACAGTATGATATTATAGGCATTGCTGAAACTTGGTGGGATGAATCTCATGATTGGACAGTCAATCTAGAGGGCTATACACTGTTTAGGAGAGACAGACTAAATAAAAAGGGTGGAGGGGTGTGTCTTTACGTAAAGCCGTTTTTAAAACCTGATATACGGGAAGATATTCAGGAGGGGACTGTAGACACTGTCGAGACATTATGGGTAGAAATTGCATGCGGGGGAAAAGGAATAAAAAAGTTAATATTGGGTGTATGCTATAGGCCGCCTGGTATCAACGCATCTGATGAGGAATTGTTACTAAAGCAAATTGAAAGAGCAGCAGGAGTAGGAAACATAGTAGTGATGGGAGATTTTAACTATCCAGAGATAAACTGGAAAAACGATTCATGTGATACTGCTAGGGGCAATATGTTTTTAAACACACTTAATGATAACTACTTAGTCCAACTAATTGAGGAACCAACTAGGTACAATGCAATCTTAGACCTGGTATTAACAAACAATGGGGATTTGGTATCAGGTATTATAGTAGGGGAACCCATAGGAAACAGCGACCACAATATGGTTACATTCAATATCAGTTTCCATAAACAGCCCTATACTGGCTCAACTAGGACTCTAAACTTTAGCAAAGCAAATTTTGAAAAGATGAGGGTATTTTTCAGGGATATTGAATGGGAAGGTTTGTTTTTAGGAAAAAATACTACGGAGAAATGGGAGGTACTAAAATTCCTGCTAGCTAAAAATACACTCAAATTTATTCCTATGAGCAGCAAAAAAAGGAATAAAAATCATAAACCGATGTGGCTTAACAAAAAGATTAAGGAACTTATGGGCAAGAAAAGGCGAGCATTTAAAAAATACAAATCTGACGGGGAAGCAGAGTCATTTCAGCACCATAAGGAATGTAACAAAATTTGCAAAAAGGAAATAAGAGCGGCTAAAGTAGATACTGAAAAACTAGCAAAGTAGCAAAGGAAAGCAAAGCGAATCCCAAAAAATTATTTAAATACATTAATAGCAAGAGATTAAAGAAGGAGAGTATAGGCCCTTTAAAAGACAAGTTGGGAGTCTTAATCAAAAATGATAATGACATAGCGGACACACTAAATGAGTTTTTTTCAACAGTATTCACCAGAGAGGACCCAATTCAGGGACTGACACACAATCTCAATAATGAGAATGTCCCACTGATAGGTACTTATTTAAGCGAGAAAGTAGTCTGTGACTGATTAAAACATTTAAAGATAAATAAATCACCAGGGCCCGATGGTATTCACCCAAGGGTTCTAATGGAGCTTCACTCTGAACTGGCAAAACCGCTATCTTTGATCTTTAAGGATTCAGTTATATCAGGTATGGTTCCCAAAGACTGGCGTATAGCGGAAGTAGTGCCTATATTCAAAAAGGGAAGTAAAGCTGAACCAGGTAATTATAGACCAGTTAGTCTTACATCTATAGTGGGGAAAGTATTGGAAGGTATTCTAAGAGATAGTATTCAGAAGTTCCTTGAAGTCAATAAGGTCATTAAAAGGAATCAACATGGGTTTATGAAGGACAGATCCTGTCAAACCAACTTACTTGGCTTTTATGAAACAGTAAGCGCAAACCTAGATCAGGGTAAAGACATGGATGTAATCTTTTTAGACTTTGCCAAAGCGTTCGATACTGTACCACACATGAGACTTATCTACAAGCTACAAGAATCAGGGCTAGGAAGCACAATATGCACTTGGGTCAAAAACTGGTTAGATAATAGGGAGCAGCGCGTTGTGGTTAATGGATCTTTTTCAACTTGGACTGAAGTGCTAAGTGGTGTGCCGCAAGGCTCAGTATTAGGACCGCTATTGTTCAATATTTTCATTAACGACCTAACAGAAGGTCTAGAGAGCATGGTGTCAATTTTTGCAGATGATACCAAATTGTATAAGGCTATAAATACAGAGGAGGATGCCGAGTCTCTTCAGAACGACTTAGTTAAATTAGAAGCATGGGCAGCCAAATGGAGAATGCGCTTCAACACAGACAAGTGTAAGGTAATGCACTGTGGTAACAAGAACAAAAATTACACCTACCTACTAAATGGGGTAAAATTAGGGGATTCTGTACTGGAAAAGGACTTAGGTGTCCTCATAGATAGCAAACTAAGCAGTAGTACCCAAAGTAGGACTGCAGCAAAGAAGGCTAATAAGATATTAGCATGCATAAAACGGGGTATTGATGCTAGGGACGAGAGTATTATACTCCCATTTTATAAATCACTAGTGAGGCCACACCTTGAATACGGTGTACAATTCTGGGAACCGTACTACAAAAAGGATATCCTGGAGCTAGAAAAGGTTCAGAGGAGGGCGACCAAACTAATTAAGGGCATGGAGACGATGGAATACAAGGAAAGGCTTGAAAGACTAGGCATGTTTACATTGGAAAAGCGGAGACTAAGAGGGGATATGATCAACATCTACAAATATATAAGGGGACAATACACAGAGCTTGCGCGGGACCTGTTTTTGGTTAGATCAACACAGAGGACTCGTGGACACTCGCTCAGGTTAGAGGAGAGGAGATTCCGCACAATACGGCGTAAAGGCTTTTTCACGGTAAGGACAATACGTGTTTGGAATTCCCTGCCTGAGGGAGTTGTAATGGCGGAATCTGTCAACACCTTTAAGAATGGGTTAGATTAATTCCTAATGGATAAGGATATCCAGGGGTATGGTGCATAGTCATGCATTATAGTTACTATAAATAGGGATAAAATGCAACGGCTGACAGCAGCATCAGTCAGAAATTTTAGTCAAATCATCATGCATAGGAGACCACAAATAGGTTGAACTCGATGGACAATTGTCTTTTTTCAACCTCAGATACTATGTTACTATATATATATATATATATATATATATATATACACTCACTCACACTCTTACAATGAAGGGGAGGGAGGGCGCCAACTTACTGTTTTGCCCCAGGTGTCAAAGATCCTAGTTTCGGCCCTGCATAAGGTCACGCTGCGCCGTCAGCCAAGCACTGAGGGAGTGCAAGAAGAGATCCCTACCTGCCCGCCCTTGGTATACGGTTAGTAATGTGTGCGGGGCGGGGTGGGGCGAGGGGGCGGCCACACACTTAAAAGCCAATCCTGGGAATCCTGGGATTGGCCATTTTTCAATCACGATACTCAGGATAAAAAAAAATGGCCCGGGATTGGCTTCCCTAATTGTGTAGTGAGCCTGATTTAGGTTTACATTCTAATCCGATGTTTGTGGATCTGCGCATGCACAGGACCCGTTCTGCACATGTTCAGCATAGGTCCTGCGCGATTGCTTGCTGCATATGATGTGCTGCACATCAAATCTGACAATATCGTTGGTGACAACATGTGAAGGACAGATCCATGATCATTCCACCCTTCATTAACATCGCTCAACGTGTACCCAGGTTCCAATATGTCGACCAATCTGGCCGACATATCGGCTGGGTACCCCACTCCAGTTTTTTCACCATGAAATCTCTTATAATTATGCCTTGTCCCTACATACAGGTACCTCCCAACATGATCTATTCTATGAGGGAAAATATGCTCTGTTCTTGGACTTCGCTCTTAATTTATGATTGCCGTCACCTGTGGTGAAACACCTTTCTTATCAAATACCTAGTTCATCACAGGTGACAGGTATCATAAATTAAGAGCGAAGTCCAGGAACAGAGCATTTTCTCCCTCCCGCAATGTGTCATGTTGGGAGGTTTGTCCAAATGTATAACCAGTAAAAATGTTACACAAGACTGATACTATCATATTCTTAATAAATGCCATATAAAGCTGAGGATATCTGCATGGGATACGGTTGTTAGGTCGACACAGCTTAGGTCGACAGTCATTAGATCGACATGGACAATAGGTCGACATGGTCATTAGGTTGACAGGTCATAAGGTCAACATGAGTTTTTCACATTTTTTTCATTCTTTGGATTTTTCCATACTTGACAATCCACGTGGACTACGATTGGAACAGTAACCTGTGCTGAGCGAAGCGAGGCACCTTGTCCGAAGCATGGTGAGCGAACATGGTGCACTAATTGGGGTTCACCGTCACTTTACAAAGAAAACTACACCAAAAAAGTCCAAAAACTCATGTCGACCTTTTCACCTGTCGACCCAGTGCATGTCAACCACTGTTACACAGACCGCAAGTCTGAGTGTACTTTTTTCAGCTAGAGCACACTGAAAAAAAGCCGTCACCAAAGCCGGATCCTGAGCAGTTACGGAGCGCAGCTCGGCGCACGGGAGACGCGGCAGGAGTGAGCGGCGCTACGAAGCAAGGGAACCAAGCCACACGGAGAATCAGTCCACGTCCCACCGCCAGTGAAAACAAGGTGGGTAGTATGGGGACAGATAGAGCTGGAACTGCTACCAAACACTTCTCCCTTTTTTGGCAAACATTGGAACCCGCACATATACAAAGGACTACAGAATCACTTAAAAGAGCTGTAAACATTTTTCAAACTAACCCTTTCTTTCAACAGGTATTGCACTAATACACTTGGCAACTTTGTCTCCAGCAATTGTTGCAAAAACATTGTTACAAGCGCCTTGCCCCATATAAAATAAGAATTTACTTACCGATAATTCTATTTCTCGGAGTCCGTAGTGGATGCTGGGGTTCCTGAAAGGACCATGGGGAATAGCGGCTCCGCAGGAGACAGGGCACAAAAAAGTAAAGCTTTAGGATCAGGTGGTGTGCACTGGCTCCTCCCCCTATGACCCTTCTCCAAGCCAGTTAGGTACTGTGCCCGGACGAGCGTACACAATAAGGGAGGAATTTTGAATCCCGGGTAAGACTCATACCAGCCACACCAATCACACCGTACAACTTGTGATCTAAACCCAGTTAACAGTATGATAACAGCGGAGCCTCTGAAAAGATGGCTCACAACAATAATAACCCGATTTTTGTAACTATGTACAAGTATTGCAGATAATCCGCACTTGGGATGGGCGCCCAGCATCCACTACGGACTCCGAGAAATAGAATTATCGGTAAGTAAATTCTTATTTTCTCTATCGTCCTAGTGGATGCTGGGGTTCCTGAAAGGACCATGGGGATTATACCAAAGCTCCCAAACGGGCGGGAGAGTGCGGATGACTCTGCAGCACCGAATGAGAGAACTCCAGGTCCTCTTTTGCCAGGATATCAAATTTGTAGAAATTTACAAACGTGTTCTCCCCTGACCACGTAGCTGCTCGGCAGAGTTGTAATGCCGAGACCTCTCGGGCAGCCGCCCAAGATGAGCCCACCTTCCTTGTGGAATGGGCCTTAACCGATTTAGACTGTGGCAGGCCTGCCTCAGAATGTGCAAGTTGAATTGTGTTACAAATCCAACGAGCAATCGACTGCTTAGAAGCAGGCGCACCCAACTTGTTGGGTGCATACAGTATAAACAGCGAGTCAGATTTTCTGACTCCAGCTGTCCTGGAACATATTTTCAGGGCCCTGACAACTTCTAGCAACTTGGAGTCCTCCAAGTCCCTAGTAGGTGCAAGGCACCACAATAAGCTGGTTCAGGTGAAACACTGACACCACCTTAGGGAGAGAACTGGGGACGAGTCCGCAGCTCTGCCCTGTCCGAATGGACAAACAGATATGGGCTTTTTTGAGAAAAAACCACCAATTTGACACTCGCCTGGTCCAGGCCAGGGCCAAGAGCATGGTCACTTTTTATGTGAGATGCTTCAAATCCACATATTTGACTGGTTTTAAACCAATGTGATTTGAGGAATCCCAGAACTACGTTGAGATCCCACAGTGCCACTGGAGGCACAAAAAAGGGTTTTGTATATGCAATACTCCCTTGACAAACTTCTGGACTTCAGGAACTGAAGCCAATTCTTTCTGGAAGAAAATTTACAGGGCCGAATTTGAACCTTAATGGACCCCAATTTGAGGCCCATAGACACTCCTGTTTGCAGGAAATGCAGGAAACGACCGAGTTGAAATTTCTTTGTGGGGCCTTCCTGGCCTCACACCACGCAACATATTTTCGCCACACGTGGTGATAATGTTGTGCGGTCACCTCCTTTCTGGCTTTGACCAGGGTAGGAATGACCTCTTCCGGAATGCCTTTTTTCCCTTAGGATCCGGCTTTCCATCTCCATGCCGACAAACGCAGCTGCGGTAAGTCTTGGAACAGACATGGTACTTGCTGAAGCAAGTCCCTTCTTAGCGGCAGAGGCCATAAGACCTCTGTAAGCATCTCTTGAAGTTCCGGGTACCAAGTCCTCCTTGGCCAATCCGGAGCCATGAGTATAGTTCTTACTCCTCTACGTCTTATAATTCTCAGCACCTTAGGTATGAGAAGCAGAGGAGGGAACACATACACCGACTGGTACACCCACGGTGTTACCAGAACGTCCACATCTATTGCCTGAGGGTCTCTTGACCTGGCGCAATACCTGTCCCGTTTTTTGTTCAGACGGGACGCCATCATGTCCACCTTTGGTATTTCCCAACGGTTTACAATCATGTGGAAAAAACTTCTCAATGAAGTTTCCACTCTCCCGGGTGGAGGTCGTGCTGAGGAAGTCTGCTTCCCAGTTTCCATTCCCGGGATGAAAAACTGCTGACAGTGTTATCACATGATTTTCCGCCCAGCGAAAAGTCCTTGCAGTTTCTGCCATTGCCCTCCTGCTTCTTGTGTCGCCCTGTCTGTTTACGTGGGCGACTGCCGTGATGTTTTTCCCACTGGATCAATACCGGCTGACCTTGAAGCAGAGGTCTTGCTAAGCTTAGAGCATTATAAATTTACCCTTAGCTCCAGTATATTTATGTGGAGAAAAGTCTCCATACTTGATCACACTCCCTGGAAATTTTTCCCTTGTGTGACTGCTCCCCAGCCTCTCAGGCTGGGCTCCGTGGTTACCAGCATCCAATCCTGAATGCCGAATCTGCGGCCCTCTAGAAGATGAGCACTCTATAACCACCACAGGAGAGACACCCTTGTCCTTGGATATTGGGTTATCCGCTGATGCATCTGAAGATGCGATCCGGACCATTTGTCCAGCAGATCCCACTGAAAAGTTCTTACGTGAAATCTGCCGAATGGAATTGCTTCGTAGGAAGCCACCATTTTTACCAGGACCCTTGTGCAATGATGCACTGTTTTTAGGAGGTTCCTAACTTGCTCGGATAACTCCCTGGCTTTCTCTTCCGGGAGAAACACCTTTTTCTGGACTGTGTCCAGAATCATCCCTAGGCACAGCAGACGTGTCGTCGGGATCAGCTGCGATTTTGGAATATTTAGAATCCACCCGTGCTGATTGTAGCAGTATCCGAGATAGTGCTACTCCGACCTCCAACTGTTCCCTGGACTATGCCCCTATCAGGAGATCGTCCAAGTAAGGGATAATTTAGACGCCTTTTCTTCGAAGAAGAATCATCAATTCGGCCATTACCTTGGTAAAGACCCCGGGGTGCCGTGGACAATCCAAACGGCAGCGTCTGAAACTGATAGTGACAGTTCTGCACCACGAACCTGAGGTACCCTTAGTGAGAAGGGCAAATTTGGGACATAGAGGTAAGCATCCCTGATGTCCCGGGACACTATATAGTCCCCTTCTTCCTGGTTCGTTATCACTGCTCTGAGTGACTTCATCTTAATTTGAACCTTTGTAAGTGTTCAAAAAATTTTTTTTAGAATAAGTCTCACCTAGCCTTCTGGCTTCAGTACCACAATATAGTGTGGAATAATACCCCTTTTCTGTAGTAGGAGGGGTAATTTAATTGTCACCTGCTGGGAATACAGCTTGTGAATTTTTTCCCATACTACCTCCTTGTCGGAGGGAGACTTGGTAAAGCAGACTTCAGGAGCCTGCGAAGGGGAAACGTCTCGACATTCCCATCTGTACCCCCGGGATACTACTTGTAGGATCCAGGGGTCCTGTACGGTCTCAGCGCCATGCTGAGAACTTGTCAGACGCGGTGAAACGCTTCTGTTCCTGGGAATAGGCTGCCTGCTGCAGTCTTCTTCCCTTTCCTCTATCCCTGGGCAGATATGATCTTATAGGGACGAGAGGACTGAGGCTGAAAAGACGGTGTCTTTTTCTGCAGAGATGTGACTTAGGGTAAAAAACGGTGGATTTTCCAGCAGTTGCCGTGACCACCAGGTCCGATGGACCGACCCCAAACAAGTCCTCTTCCTTTATACGGCCATACTGTGCCGTTTGGAATCTGCATCACCTGACCACTGTCGTGTCCATAACATCTTCTGGCAGTTATGGACATCGCGTTTATTCATGATGCCAGAGTGCAAATATCCCTCTGTGCATCTCGCATATATAGAAATGCTCTATAGTCAATAAAATACTGTCCCTGTCAAGGGTATCAATATTTTTAGTCAGGGAATCCGACCAAGCCACCCCAGCTCTGCACATCCAGGCTGAGGCGATCGCTGGCCGCAGTATAACACCAGTATGTGTGTATATACTTTTTATTATATTTTCCAGCCTTGTCAGCTGGTCCTTGAGGACGGCCCTATCTATAGACGGTACCGCCACTTGTTTTGATAAGCGTGTGAGCGCCTTATCCACCTTAAGGGGTGTTTCCCAACGCGCCCTAACTTCTGGCGGGAAAGGGTATACCGCCCATAATTTTCTATCGGGGGGAACCCACGCATCATCACACACTTTATTTAATTTATCTGATTCAGGAAAAACTATGGTAGTTTTTTCACATCCCACATAATACCCTCTTTTGTGGTACTTGTAGTATCAGAAATACGTAACACCTCCTTCATTGCCTTTAACGTGTGGCCCTAATAAGGAATACGTTTGTTTATTCACCGTCGACACTGGATTCAGTGTCCCTGTCTGTGTCTGTGTCGACCGACTAAAGTAAACGGGCGTTTTAAAACCCTTGACGGTGTTTTTGAGACGTCTGGACCGTACTAATTGTTTGTCGGCCGTCTCATGTCGTCAACCGACCTTGCAGCGTGTTGACATTATCACGTAATTTCCTAAATAAGCCATCCATTCCGGTGTCGACTCCCTAGAGAGTGACATCACCATTACAGGCAATTGCTCCGCCTCCTCACCAACATCGTCCTCCTACCTGTCGACACACACGTACCGACACACAGCACACACACAGGGAATGCTCTGATAGAGGACAGGACCCACTAGCCCTTTGGAGAGACAGAGGGAGAGTTTGCCAGCACACACCAAAAACGCTATAATTATATAGGGACAACCTTATATAAGTGTTTTCCCTTATAGCATCTTAATATATATATATAAGCATATCGCCAAATTAGTGCCCCCCCTCTCTGTTTTAACCCTGTTTCTGTAGTGCAGTGCAGGGGAGAGCCTGGGAGCCTTCCCTCCAGCCTTTCTGTGAGGGAAAATGGCGCTGTGTGCTGAGGAGATAGGCCCCGCCCCTTTTTCGGCGGCCTCGTCTCCCGCTCTTAACGGATTCTGGCAGGGGTTAAATATCTCCATATAGCCTCCGGAGGCTATATGTGAGGTATTTTTAGCCAAAATAGGTATTCATTTGCCTCCCAGGGCGCCCCCCTCCCAGCGCCCTGCACCCTCAGTGACTGCCGTGTGAAGTGTGCTGAGAGGAAAATGGCGCACAGCTGCAGTGCTGTGCGCTACCTTTAGAAGACTGAGGAGTCTTCTGCCGCCGATTCTGGACCTCTTCTTACTTCAGCATCTGCAAGGGGGCCGGCGGCAAGGCTCCGGTGACCATCCAGGCTGTACCTGTGATCGTCCCTCTGGAGCTGATGTCCAGTAGCCAAGAAGCCAATCCATCCTGCACGCAGGTGAGTTCACTTCTTCTCCCCTAAGTCCCTCGTTGCAGTGATCCTGTTGCCAGCAGGACTCACTGTAAAGTAAAAAACCTAAGCTAAACTTTTCTAAGCAGCTCTTTAGGAGAGCCACCTAGATTGCACCCTTCTCGGCCGGGCACAAAAATCTAACTGAGGCTTGGAGGAGGGTCATAGGGGGAGGAGCCAGTGCACACCACCTGATCCTAAAGCTTTACTTTTTTGTGCCCTGTCTCCTGCGGAGCCGCTATTCCCCATGGTCCTTTCAGGAACCCCAGCATCCACTAGGACGATAGAGAAATAATAATAGTGTTTTAGTTTTTTCCAAGGCTGCTCAACCACTCAAATCCCGGCATTAGCGCGGTTGTTCCCTTTCTGTGTATACCATGTCAACCTAATGCCCATGTCGACATAATGACTGTCGACCAAAGTTGAGTCGACCCAACGACCCGTACCAATCTGCGTGGCCAATCCGGTTACCAGTAATACTTGTGACATTCCAGTAACCACAACAGTCCCAGTTAACTACGGCGGGACAATGAATGATCAGGAGCAGGAGTGATTTGACGGCACGGCGCGCATGAGCAGAAGGAAGACGCCGTACACCGGCCCTAGTGATTAACCTCACCCGCTGTATTATCTGTATGTGCGTATGTAACTATGCGATAAAGGAGGTTACCAGGAAGTTTACTTTGGGCGAGGCCTCGTTGGTAGGCGGGACTCCCCGGAGCAACTCTCGGAAAGGAACATGAAAACTAGCCAATCAGAATGTTGATGGGCGGAGCCAGGAGTGTAAATAGTCCAAAGCTTCCCGGAAGAAGAAATAAACGAGTCACGGCTCAACGGGTAACGGTATTGGGCGTACCGGGGAGAGGACCGACAGCAGGTGCGTACTGTGTCCCCCACCCAGCCACATCCCAATACACGTGCCTCTTTATGTACTCAGCTCGCACGGTCCTGGCCATAGCTATATATGTGTATGTCATTAGGACCGACACTCCGATTAAAACCTGTAACTGGTGCCAGGTGCAGATAGTAATAAACACGGAGAGGATGTATCCCGCACACCCGGGCTCACAGGACAACGTGTCTCTCATGTCGCAAGAGTTGTGCTGTGCTCCTGCCATCATCAGTGCCATATAGTGATCTTCGTGCGTTCGTCGTACATAGCACTGTGATAGGGGAGGGGGTGCTCCCACATGTCACTCTTATGCCCACGTTGCTACCTCCATATACAGTACTGCAAGAACCCAATCGCAGAACACTGCATCGATCATCACATATATAATACAAGTAGACGTCATGTGATGATCGATGCAGTGTTCTGAATTGGTCTATCACCTAATTACTATGTAGCTCATATATAGTTGCGTTACGTATACTCCTAAGAAATGGCGTAGTGCAAGTATTTGTCCACTGCATGGTACTAGCCACACCCATTGTACTATACTGCCATATATTCTGTACTGCCAAAGATGCCATGCATGCCTTCTCTCCTGAGAGGTATATGATTAGAAAAGCTCATTTAGCAGCTGTAAAATCGGATGTGCAATGCTTCTTTTAGATATGTTTGTGTACATACTTTCCCATTTAGTGCATTTCTTGGTGCTCACCTATGGCACAAGTGTTTGGGATTGTCCCTAGAAAATGTGCATACTTTCACATTAGGATGTACTCTTTTTAATGTAAATGTTCATCGTTTCTGCTAAGCAGCGCTCAGTTTAGACTCATTTAGATCTTAGGGACCCATTTATCAAATAATTGCAGCAAATATTAAGTATCCCCTGAATTTATGAAGGAGGGACTGAAGTAGATATGGGAGATATCAGCTGTGATCTCTCCATTACTGCCAGCATCCGCATCCCCCATAGGTCCTGCCAGGTTTACCAGTATCGGGGATTCCGCAGCATTCCCGATATTGCTCCCTGTGGCCCGTTGTAGCCTAA
Organism: Pseudophryne corroboree; assembly: GCF_028390025.1. NCBI lineage: Eukaryota > Metazoa > Chordata > Amphibia > Anura > Myobatrachidae > Pseudophryne > Pseudophryne corroboree. The sequence continues at coordinate 185,965,580 of NC_086445.1, forward strand.
GGATTGCAGCTGTAGTTCTAGCAGGGTTCTCCAGAAACTCACCTCTGGAAATGGCTCCTGTGCATGTCAATCAGCCTGACCGTGCACGCGCAGCAGCCCCGGCACCACACTCAGCACATCACAGGGATGGCCTCCTTTCGGAGCACCTATCCCTACTTGTGTCCTGGGTGATACATTCACCAGAATGGTTGAAGGGGGGGGGGGGGGGGGGTTTGAGGTCAAGGTGTTCCTCGCAAGGCTCCCTGCAACGGCTAGCCTGAGTAAGCTCAGCTGGCAGTCTGAGAGGAGCATTGCGTGTTGATACCAAGCTGCGACACGGTCGCAGAGCTGGGATCGCAATACAGCAAGGAGGGGTTGAACACCTACTGCATTTGCAATACTATGGATCGAATTTGCAAAGCTGCCAGTGAGCAGCTTTACAAATGCGATCCATGCGCTGAATGAGGGCCAAAATATAAAAAATTGCGGCTCTCAATAGAAATATATTGAAATGAATGGTCGGACAGTGGACCCTATTCAGCTTCAGTTGCAATTTTTTTAATTTAGCAAAACTGCAACTGGTGATGATCGCATGCTGGGGGCCAGCACAGGGCAAGGACGCCCAGCATGCTAATGGCTGCCAGCTATGCATTCAAATTAAATTGTGATCGCATTGCTGAATAAGGGAAGACCCCCTCCCCCGGGTGCCCAGAAAAAACTGTTACGACCCAGCCCACATATGTCACCATGCCCCCACAACGCCACGCCGCCGTTTCTGACTGCCCCATGAATGGTGTTCGCATCAATGTGATTGCATTACCCTGCCCACGCAGAACGGGCCCTGTGCGTGCACACTGGGCAGGAAATCAGCACACTGCACGTTTTTCATACTGAATAAGGAAGGCCCAGTGTACCTAAGAGCATCAAAATTGCTTTGTGAATTGGGTGCAAATGCTCTTTGTATGTACAGGCTTCCCTGTCCCCAGTTGAGCAGGAATCAGTCTTTGTGTGAAAAATGAGGGGTCCTTGCAGTATAAAATGTCTTTTCAAACAGTACTTGGGCCCCTATTGATTTTTTTTTTTTTAAGGCCAATGGTAGCATATATCCTTCCCAAAGAGAGAACTCCTCACACCACACCCTGTGTAAATACTGCATACATGACCTTTGATCCTACACCTGACTAGTGTACATTCTGTGACTGTAAAAAGAAAGTGTCTCCTCCCCCCTCATTGTTGTGTTTTGTGTACTTCATAATAAAGAGGATAATATAATGAAAATATCTTTGGCTATCTAAAGGGTCTCTTCATGAAGTAGTGAAAAGAACTGTTTAACTGAAAAAGGGGCTTTTCAGTGGTTCGCTCTATTCATACAGGAGGTTACTGTGGGGAAGTTCTGTATCTCTCCAGCGGTGCTTCCTGCCTGGATCGCTTCCCCATACAGCAGTATGGAGAGAGCAACTCATAGCTTTCCGGTCCGCTGCTCGGTACAGATTGGCCATCTCATGATGCCATAACCTGTACATCAAAATGAAAAGAACAGGGAAGCTGAATACTTGTTTCCTTGCAGTCACCTGTCACTTGCTCCACCCCCTTTCTATACCAGCAGGCATTGCAGCTGCTATGTAGTAACCTGCTGTTCACAGATGAATAGGGTTTTTACAGGTTTACCCAACAATGTTAATGTATCATATATATTTATTTACGAAGTATAATTCATTGTAAAAATATATTTTTTTAGTTATCCACTAAAAAAACTTCCTCTATGTAATTACTACAGAAAAGTCTTTGATGTACACAATACCAGCTGGACATGGCGGCTTTTGTGTACACAAGAAATACTGTACAATGCATGTCTTTGTATACCATTCTCCTGGGATGTCACAGATATCCCAATAGGAATCACAAGAAGTAGGCAATTCTTCTGAAAGGACGCTGCCTTTCTGGAAAGTGGTGCAGACGTGCCATGATGGCACAAATCTCATCTTCCTATCGCGCCCACCTCATGGAACGTCAAATGACAAAATTAGCGTGGTCCTATGCATTGATGCAAATGGTGACACATAGCTACTCTATCCACGTATACTTCCCTTTTTTTAAATGTCTGGGAAACAGGTCCTGAAAACTAGAAAGTACTGTATGCAATGCAGTTGTGGTTGAGTGGTTTTAGCCTACCCCATGCTTTTGTAATGCTTTCCCTCCATTGATTTTCTGTGGCTATCAATTGGCTTGTCTAAGAACCTTGCTTGCCTCTTAAATTTACACACAATACATCCTGTCAGGTGTTCTGTACTGATCATCCCATAACTAGAAGCTGCCCCTTATGAATAGTGGGTGTTTGCTCCTGAGCCAAGACATGGGAGTGTTTCCATCTTCACTGTTATCTGCACTGATTCAGCTCTACAGTTTGCAAATGTGCTTCTCTGACTGATGTACTGTGTTGGTTTTTTTTTTTTCTCTTTGAAGTATTTGTTAATGTCTACTCTACATCTTAGCACCTTGTTGGCTCCTATGTTGCTTATTCTTTCAGCACCTTTCTGTGTGATGTGTATCCAGACTCGACCAGCTTCCAATTTACACAAACACGTTATTCCTGGAAGTTTGCATAGCACAGTTTACACACCCTCTTATATGGACACCACATACTTAACGCTCTTAATAAGATTTGGGCAGGTCAGCTGTCCTGGCATTTATGGGCGGGAATATAATAAGATCGAATTAGTCTCTTTTTATCACATTGATTTACTTTGTTCATCATAACCTGTGAGACTTTACAGTTATTAATTGACCTATTGAGTGTAACTCTTGCTAAAATAACGTATTACTCTACTTGAATAAAATTGTACCTTGTTTCTGTAAGTGGAGCCAGCATCAGTCAAGCAAAGTGGTTGAATATTGTATATTCCATGTACAAAACCCAGGCTTGACTGGACTTTTCTTTTTATGTCTAGAAATAACAAGTAATCTTGGGCCAGGAAATGTGGAATCCAAACGCACCGGGTATGTAACTTTTATTTATTCACTTCATAACTATACACTGACCACTTTATACAGCGCTCGTTAAATTCAGTTTATCTTCTCAGACCATGGGTTTAATTTAATAGCCTGCAAGAAGCAGGAAGTGTGGGATTTTGTGCAAGAGATTCCTTTATTTTTAGGGTTCTCTAGGGCAGGAATGGGGAACCTTTGGCCCTCCAGCTGTTGCTGAACTACACATCCCAGCATGTCCTGCAAGTTTTAGCATGAACACATTGCAAAACTGTTGCAGGGCATGCTGGTATGTGTAGTTCAGCAACAGCTGGAGGGCCGAAAGTTCCCCATCCCTTGCTCTAGGGGGTCAAGTCAACGTGAATTGAATAGCGCTGAGAAGTAGGGAGGCCAATCCCGGGCCATTCTTTTCAATCCCAGGAATCGGAATTGAAAAATGATCAATCCAAGGATCCCGGGACTGAACTGTTCTTAAATTTACCTCTCACCCTGCCCCCGCCCATTTCAAGTTCAGAAGAAAAAAAAATCACTATGGAGTAAAGGAGTCCAGAGGCAGGCAGCAGCTCAGTCTGGTGGCGTCCTCCTCCATTTAAAATGATGGCGGGCTGGCTGGTGGCAGACGCACTGAAGAGCAGATCCGGAGGGCAAGTATGGCGATGCGCAGTGTGACCTCGCTGACGTCACGCCACACACAGCCAAAAAAATACCAAAACAATAATGCGCATTCACAGTTTAATACTGGGATTGGATGCTCCAGTCCTGGGATTAAAATCCCGGCATTTTTGGCCTCTAATCTCGGGAATCCGCTGATCCTGATCCCGAGGATTAGCCACCCTACAGGGAAAGAATCACATCATCATCTTGTCTATCTATGCCACCTCTGTGATGCTGCTTCAGATCATGGCATTGCACCACAGGGCGTAGGGCTGTGAAGACCTAATACACCCCACACCCATTGTCACCACTTTACTGGGAACTCTCTATCATTAAGTAAGATGTAACTGACTTATTTTGGTAGATTCTAGGTATAGACTCCCTCCCCCCCCCCCCCCCCCCCCCCACACGACAATTTACCCTGACCACATTGCAGCCCTTATTGGGAGTCTTTCAGGGCATGACTAAGACAGTGGTGTCATGTGACAACCTGTTCGGTCAGGTACACCATGACGTTTGTGATTTTGCTGTTGAAAACTGCTGACATTTAACTGTTAACATTTTTTTTTACGGTTTATTGTCTTATCACTGTGCTGTAAGCTAGATATCTATTTAACTTAATAAAATTTTATAGCAATAAGTATGTGCGTGGTATTTCTTCGGTCTAACATCCTCTATTCAGGTGAGCATGTGTTGGGCTCTTAACAGAATAGTCAATTTATTGTTCCTTTTGACAGCCGTTTCTATGCCTATGGCATTTTTAATGAGGATGCTGCAGGTGCATCAACTGCATTATTTTTCTTTTTTTCTTTTCTCTCCTTCATCTGGGGCACACTTCAGATACATGGGGGTGAGTGAGGGTATATAAGCTCCTCCCCTCCTCAGGCTTTAAGCGCTGAAGGAGTAGGTCAGCACAGAACAGCTGTCTCTTCACTTTCCATTCTTCTCGACCCCGGTTTATCATTGCTGTGTGACCATATCATACAGCCCACCAGGAACCTTTGGAATCTGGTGGACGACTCTGCAATAGATAGCACCTATCTTTGTGTATCCATGCCTATTTCCCTATAGATTGTAAGCTTGCGAGAAGGGCTCTCCTACCTCTGACTGTTTGTTATTACCCAGTTTTGTTATATCATTGTTATTTCCAATTGAAAGCGCAATGGAATTTGCTGCGCTATGTAAGAAACTGCTAATACATTTTATATATATATATATATATCAACCAAAGAATAGGCGGCACTCGGAGACTGTGATAATAATCATAATATATTGGTGCAAAAAGAAATCAACGTTTCGGGGACCAGTTCCCCTTCTTCAGGATAAGTGTTAATACAGCACTACACACATTTAAATACTTAGAAGAAGTACTTACCCCCCGCAACACACCCAATCACCTGGCGTCTCCACTCGGTCACGCCGCCGAACTCACCGCCCGGCGCCCCCGGGCGCGTCTGTCGCAGCCGGAAGTGACGTCGCGGGAGTAAGCCGCGTTACCATGGAGACGCTGGCAATACAAAATGGTAAAAACACATAACACATCGTTTAAAAATACTGTGCCAAATGAGAACTGGTAAATTGCTAGTGCAAATCATTATTAAAGTGCTGATGCCAATCTAAAAACAGTGTTTATACACATTTAAATCCGTGCACACATAAACATATTACATACTACTGCTATTACCCCATGCAGCTACTGTCCGTCCTGCTTCTAAACCGTGTCACTCATGTAAGTGTAATATATCAAATGTTACAACATATGAAGAATATTTACCGGGAACTGAACCCTGGCCATATATTAGCCTAATCCTCCATTAACCTCGTCACTACAGGCAGGATGATCTAAAAGAACCCGCTGGCCTGCTGTGTAATAAATTACGTCCATCTGACTCCTCCTCGGCTGTCACTACTGTGACACTATTGAAGTATCTTCTGCCCTGGACTCACCCTCTAGCACATTATGGACCTCATGCCCCTAAAATTAAGGAAGATTAAAGAAAATTAATGAGCCCTAAGTTCTCATTAAGACCCCCCGGTTTCAGGGTTTGCAGTCTATGGATCCACATGGATTCTAGCTGCAGAAGTTTTTTACCCCTATTCCCCCCCGGGGGGATTCTGGCACATGATCAATGATCCGATGTTTAAATGTCGCCATGCTATGTCTGAACTCCACAAAATGTTTGGCCACCGGCTGTTCACCTCTACCGGCCGCCAAAGCATTCCTGATAGCTTGTCTGTGCTGGGCCATTCGCACTTTGAACTGGCACTCAGTCTTCCCTATATAATACCGGCCGCATGGGCAAATAATGGCATATACGACAAACTTGGTGCTACAGGTCAAGGGCCACCTGATCTTAAAGCTTTTACCTGAAAAAGGGTGGGAGATACTGTCACCTGGGGACATATGTGCACAGGTCGTGCAGCCCGTGCATTTGTAGCACCCATTTTTTCTACTCAAAAAATGGTGGGTGGGGGCCACTTTTAACTTAGCCATGTCAGTTTTGACAAGGATATCTTTGATACTACGCCCTTTGGTATAACTCGGCATAATCCGTTTATTCTTGAAAACTGCTAGCTCAGGGTCCGATGTGACTAAGGGCCACAGCCCCCGCAGTCTGTTCTTAACCTGTCCACTATTCACATCATATGCACTCACCCACGGAATACTGCTGGAGGTGTCTTTTAGGTGGTGCTGATTGGAGGGTATCTTCTCTTCTAATGGCTATGGCCTTTTTGCGGGCCTTGCGTAACAATTTTGGGGGGTACCCCCTGTCCCGCAGTCTGCCCTCCATTTCATCCAGTTGTTTGTCCCTGACCTCCACATTTGTATTGGACCTGCAGGTCCAATATTGTTACGTAAGGCCCGCAAAAAGGCCATAGCCATTAGAAGAGAAGATACCCTCCAATCAGCACCACCTAAAGACACCTCCAGCAGTATTCCGTGGGTGAGTGCATATGATGTGAATAGTGGACAGGTTAAGAACAGACTGCGGGGGCTGTGGCCCTTAGTCACATCGGACCCTGAGCTAGCAGTTTTCAAGAATAAACGGATTATGCCGAGTTAAACCAAATGGCGTAGTATTAAAGATATCCTTGTCAAAACTGACATGGCTAAGTTAAAAGTGGCCCCCACCCACCATTTTTTGAGTAGATAAAAATGGGTGCTACAAATGCACGGGCTGCAAGATCTGTGCACATATGTCCCCAGGTGACAGTATCTCCCACCCTTTTTCAGGTAAAAGCTTTAAGATCAGGTGGCCCTTGACCTGTAGCACCAAGTTTGTCGTATATGCCATTATTTGCCCATGCGGCCGGTATTATATAGGGAAGACTGAGTGCCAGTTCAAAGTGCGAATGGCCCAGCACAGACAAGCTATCAGGAATGCTTTGGCGGCCGGTAGTGGTGAACAGCCGGTGGCCAAACATTTTGTGGAGTTCAGACATAGCATGGCGACATTTAAACATCGGATCATTGATCATGTGCCAGAATCCCCCCGGGGGGGGGGAATAGGGGTAAAAAACTTCTGCAGCTAGAATCCATGTGGATCCATAGACTGCAAACCCTGAAACCGGGGGGTCTTAATGAGAACTTAGGGCTCATTAATTTTCTTTAATCTTCCTTAATTTTAGGGGCATGAGTTCCATAATGTGCTAGAGGGTGAGTCCAGGGCAGAAGATACTTCAATAGTGTCACAGTAGTGACAGCCGAGGAGGAGTCAGATGGACGTAATTTATTACACAGCAGGCCAGCGGGTTCTTCTAGATCATCCTGCCTGTAGTGACGAGGGTAATGGAGGATTAGGCTAATATATGGCAAGGGTTCAGATCCCGGTAAATATTCTTCATATGTTGTAACATTTGATATATTACACTTACATGAGTGACACGGTTTAGAAGCAGGACGGACAGTAGCTGCTGCATGGGGTAATAGCAGTAGTATGTAATATGTTTATGTGTGCACGGATTTAAATGTGTATAAACACTGTTTTTAGATTGGCATCAGCACTTTAATACTGATTTGCACTAGCAATTTACCAGTTCTCATTTGGCACAGTATTTTTAAACGATGTGTTATGTGTTTTTACCATTTTGTATTGCCAGCGTCTCCATGGTAACGCGGCTTACTCCCGCGACGTCACTTCCGGCTGCGACAGACGCGCCCGGGGGCGCCGGGCGGTGAGTTCGGCGGCGTGACCGAGTGGAGACGCCAGGTGATTGGGTGTGTTGCGGGGGGTAAGTACTTCTTCTAAGTATTTAAATGTGTGTAGTGCTGTATTAACACTTATCCTGAAGAAGGGGAACTGGTCCCCGAAACGTTGATTTCTTTTTGCACCAATATATTATGATTATTATCACAGTCTCCGAGTGCCGCCTATTCTTTGGTTGAAATATTTCGGGGGGCCCCATCAAAGCCCTTCGCGGAGGAAGGCACCGGAGCAGGACATATCCCCCAGCGGATACTGGGAGTGCCGGAGCAACAAGGTACTATATATATATATATATATATATATATATATATATATATATCTCTATCTATATCTATCTATATATATATATATATATATATATATATCACAATCGGGAACAGCCCGGCACTCCACTCCAAGATGATGTAACTGCTGCGGTGCCCTCCCGGTCAGGAACACAAGGTCCCGAATAAACAGATAGAGTAAGATAGGCGGCACTCAATACAGGCTTCACAGCTGCAGAAAACGATACTTTATTAGGCCAACATGTTTCCGGGACCAAACCCCGTCCTCAGGGCCAGACAAGGCTCACTAAACAAACACATACATTTATACACACTAAACACGACAAACATTAGTGCAGATCATACTCACCTGCTCCACGGCGCTGCCGCCCGCCAGTCCGTCCGGCCACGCTTGCACGTCGCCCACCATTGACGTCACGGCGCGCCGTGTTGCAGGAGAGTAGTCATGGCAACCAAACGAAGCCTCCGCTCGGTCACCTGAAAGTGCAGCGTGAATTAAAAATAACAATCACATATAAAACAGTTATAAAACCAACAAATACATACTGGTGATAGGGGATCTATAGCGGTCATAACTTAAATGAATACTTTATCCACAAATAGTGTATCAACTCTGTAATATTAATGGGGAGGTACATGAGCTAATAGGGGGAGTGGCTATTAGGGACAAAAATAAATGATGATGATTTAGAGGAAACACTGTAATCCTAGGTTCTCATTGAGACCCCCAGGTGACAGTGTTCCCAATTTATAAATCCACCTGGATTCCTTTTGCAATAGCGTCCTATCCCTATTACCACCCCTAAGCTTACGGGGAGCATGATCTATAAGGATGGCCCTAATGCTAGCTACTCCGTGACCCATTAACATACAATGCCGTGCAAAAGGTTGTTCACTTTCTTTTTTGTCAAATGCCTTCTTAATGGCACTCCTATGAAGCGCCATTCTCTCACGGAACTGCCTAATGGTCTTGCCCACATATGCAAGACCACATGGGCACGTGAGTAGGTACACCACATGAGTGGTGGTACAGGTTAATCGATGTTTAATGGGAATTTTACGGCCCGTAGAGGGATGGTTAAAAGAGGTGCCTACTATCAATGTATTGCATGTGGCACATCCCAAACATCGGTAAAAACCATTTTTGGCTCGTAGGAAATGGGATTCCCTATTGGTGGCCATATCAGAGATGTCCAGTTTCACAACATGGTCTCCAATGTTCCTCCCTCTAGTGTGGCTGGGCAACAATGTTGTATTGGCTAAGGAGGACATGGCTCCGTCTGTTTGAATTATAGGCCACATCTGCTTGGCTGCTTTCACTATCTGTTTGCTCTTGGTGGTATATTTGTTAACCCAAGGGAATACCTCCCTCTTAGGTTGGTGAAAGCCATGGCTAGATGTCAACGCTTGTTGGCGGCTTATATCCAAGACACGTCTTTTGGACGCCTCAAGATCCCCCATTGGGTAACCCCTTTCCCCAAATTTGTGCTTCATGGTTTCTAATGCCCTGTGTGTCTCTTGTGGGTCAGATGTGATCCTCCGTACTCGCAAGAACTGTGAGTACGGTAAGCCTCTGCGTAAGGGGGCGTGGTGGAAGCTCTGATATTTCAATACGGTGTTCCTATCCCTCTGGACTGTGAGCAGTTTATCCTTCTTGAAGCGTATTAGCTCCTGTCGGTATTGCTCCAGCTGGATTCCAAGTTTCGCTGGCTTCAAGAAGGATAAACTGCTCACAGTCCAGAGGGACTACCAGCAAAGACAAGTCTACCCATGGTTAGGAAGCACTAAACCAGGGCAGGATCGGCAACATCCTAACCGTCGACATCAATCACGTCGACGAAGAGAGCAGCAACAGGGAGTCAGCACATCGGCCAGTGACTCTGAATACACTTCTGAGATAACACCTACATCTGATACTCAGCTCCCTTTAGGGCAAGGCCCCCGGATCATACAAACTCGTTCCAATCGAGTGCCCACTCCAGGACGCGGCAGAGGACGAGGAGGTCGGGGCAAAACCAAAGGGACATCAGGGCAAAAGCCACCGAGGCCATGAAGGAGACTGTCTTCAATCTATCCTCCACCCCCCTCTCTGACATGGAACATCAAGTCTTGGCCAAGGGCCTATCTTTTATCCCTTCTAATGCTCCGGATCCACTTGAATGGAAAATTGAGATGCTTCGACTGAATAGATCTCTGAGACGAAGAGAATTTTTCAATAATAGAACATCGGGATTACCTACAGATAATATTCCGACACAACTACAGGCAATTGCTCCCCGTTCACATTTTGATCCTCCAAGCCTTAACCCGTCCATCAGGACTTTTTCACGCATGGTGGAGGCGGAAGGTAACAGTGATATGGTTACTCCGGGACATTCTAACATGTCCAGGGAAGAAAAGCTGGCACTTAAGGAGTTATCAAACAGGACTGATATAGTGATCCGGAAAGAGGACAAAGGGGGGGGCTACAGTGGTGCAAGATTTGGGTGATTATGTCAAGGAATGTGAGCGCCAACTGAATGACCCTGGCGTATATCACAGGTTAACTAAAGATCCTACTATGGAATTTAAGAAAGAATTGGACGCGTTGCTGAAAGAAGCATGTGAACAAGGGACCATTAATTCACAAGTGTTAAAAGCTCTTATGGTCGAATTCCCCATAGCACCACTGTTTTACACAGTCCCCAAGGTCCATAAAACCTTACAGGACCCGCCTGGCCGCCCTATTGTGTCGGCCAGAGGTTCTCTGTATCATCCCATCTCTACCTATCTAGATGCATACCTCAACCCCTGTGTGCAATCTATCCCGTCCTATCTTAAAGATACAACAGCCTTACTTCTCCAGCTTCAGGACCTAGGTCCCTTACCTGTAGGGCTGACTCTGTGTAGTGCTGACGTCACTAGCCTCTATACCTGCATTCCTCATGATGCGGTATGGAGGCAGTGAGGTCATTGATTGATAATAACCCCAATTATCATGGGCCGGAGGTGGTGTTTTTCTTGTCCCTGTTAGATAAAATACTCAGGAGAAATTACTTTGTATTTAATGGTAAATTTTGGCTACAGCTCTCTGGGTGTGCGATGGGGTCGGCAGTGGCCCCATCGTATGCGAACGCATTTATGTACCAATTAGAAGTCCAGATGTTCTCTATGGACCCTGAGGTATCCACTGATGTTTTCTATTACAAGCGCTATATTGATGACTTGCTCATCTTATGGCAGGGTCCCAGGGATAAACTCATTTCCCTTCTGGATAATCACAACAGAACTGGTCATCCAGTGCAGTTTACATATGCTATCCATGATGATGCTATTAATTACCTAGATGTGACCATAACCAATAGGGATAGCCGATTGACTACCTCCTTGTATGTAAAAGCCACAGATAGGAACACCGTATTGAAATATCAGAGCTTCCACCCCGCCCCCTTACGCAGAAGCTTACCGTACTCACAGTTCTTGCGAGTACGGAGGATCACATCTGACCCACAAGAGACACACAGGGCATTAGAAACCATGAAGCACAAATTTGGGGAAAGGGGTTACCCAATGGGGGATCTTGAGGCGTCCAAAAGACGTGTCTTGGATATAAGCCGCCAACAAGCGTTGACATCTAGCCATGGCTTTCAACAACCTAAGAGGGAGGTATTCCCTTGGGTTAACAAATATACCACCAAGAGCAAACAGATAGTGAAAGCAGCCAAGCAGATGTGGCCTATAATTCAAACAGACGGAGCCATGTCCTCCTTAGCCAATACAACATTGTTGCCCAGCCACACTAGAGGGAGGAACATTGGAGACCATGTTGTGAAACTGGACATCTCTGATATGGCCACCAATAGGGAATCCCATTTCCTACGAGCCAAAAATGGTTGTTACCGATGTCTGGGATGTGCCACATGCAATACATTGATAGTAGGCACCTCTTTTAACCATCCCTCTACGGGCCGTAAAATTCCCATTAAACATCGATTAACCTGTACCACCACTCATGTGGTGTACCTACTCACGTGCCCATGTGGTCTTGCATATGTGGGCAAGACCATTAGGCAGTTCCGTGAGAGAATGGCGCTTCATAGGAGTGCCATTAAGAAGGCATTTGACAAAAAAGAAAGTGAACAACCTTTTGCACGGCATTGTATGTTAATGGGTCACGGAGTAGCTAGCATTAGGGCCATCCTTATAGATCATGCTCCCCGTAAGCTTAGGGGTGGTAATAGGGATAGGACGCTATTGCAAAAGGAATCCAGGTGGATTTATAAATTGGGAACACTGTCACCTGGGGGTCTCAATGAGAACCTAGGATTACAGTGTTTCCTCTAAATTATCATCATTTATTTTTGTCCCTAATAGCCACTCCCCCTATTAGCTCATGTACCTCCCCATTAATATTACAGAGTTGATACACTATTTGTGGATAAAGTATTCATTTAAGTTATGACCGCTATAGATCCCCTATCACCAGTATGTATTTGTTGGTTTTATAACTGTTTTATATGTGATTGTTATTTTTAATTCACGCTGCACTTTCAGGTGACCGAGCGGAGGCTTCGTTTAGTTGCCATGACTACTCTCCTGCAACACGGCGCGCCGTGACGTCAATGGTGGGCGACGTGCAAGCGTGGCCGGACGGACTGGCGGGCGGCAGCGCCGTGGAGCAGGTGAGTATGATCTGCACTAATGTTTGTCGTGTTTAGTGTGTATAAATGTATGTGTTTGTTTAGTGAGCCTTGTCTGGCCCTGAGGACGGGGTTTGGTCCCCGAAACATGTTAGCCTAATAAAGTATCGTTTTCTGCAGCTGTGAAGCCTGTATTGAGTGCCGCCTACCTTACTCTATCTATATCTATCTATATATTTATATATATATATATATATATATATATATATATATATATATCGTGCGGTATGGCCCGGCACTCCTTACGCTCCCCAGCGTTATTGGAAACTTGCCCCCGTGCCTTCACCTCCTGGAAGAATTCCCCATATACCGATAGCAATGAGAGCGGCACTGGGAGACGTGGTATACAAGTTGAATGAAGAAAGTGCTTTTATTAAATCAACGTTTCGGGGACGCAGCCCCTTCGTCAGGATACAGTGTACAACAATATTCAGTGTTTAAATACCTGTGCAGGTAGAGGTTACTCACCGCCTCCAGCCGTCACGCCGCCCAGATCCCGGAACCGACGTCACTCCCCTCACAGGAAGTGACGCGTCACCGGTCCGTCTAGCCGGCGTTCTCGGGCTGTGGGAAATAGGTAACCATGACAACGTCAACAACACTCGTGAAATTAAAAGACAAAACGGTACGTAAAGTGCAGTGAAAAAAATTGTTCAAAACTCGTTGTCATTGTTACTTACTTGTGCAATCAATTATACAACAATATAATAATAATGTTCATGGATGATACAGCTCATTACAGTAATTTAAAAACGATGAACTGCCCATTCAAATACATGGTAAAAGTGATATAAATGAAAAATAATGCTTTTTAAATAAACACTTATAAGTTAAATATTAGAGGACCACGGCTAACTTTCGTGTGGACAGGTTCAAGCAACCTCTGTCCCCACTTCTTACTATTACAAAGTACTTAGATTTAATCTAGTTGGTGCATCACAGTGATAAATTTACAAGAAGCATTTCAAGCTTAACATCTCATTCAGTCCCTTCGGATATACTGTGTTGAGCGTGGAGATCCACTTTGCCTCAACCTGCAATAATTTCTTAGATCGATCACCACCACGTAACGATGGTGGGACATGGTCGATAATCTTATAACGCAGGGTGGCCATACCGTGTTTAGCTGCCACAAAGTGGCGAGCCACCGGTTGGTCGCTAGTCCCCGCCTTATAAGCCTCCCGTATAGCATACCGATGCTGTGCCATCCTTGTTTTGAATGCACATTCGGTTTTGCCGATATATGTCAAACCACAGGGACACGTCAACATGTAAATGACGAATTTAGAGTCACAAGATAGTGGGTACATAATGCTATATTTCCTGCCTGTATGGGGATGCTGAAAAAAATCCCCTGGTGTCAAGTAACTGCAGGTGGTGCACCCACTACATTTGAAACAGCCATTTTTACGTTTCAAGAAGTTTTTGACTGGGATGTCTTTACCAAATTTAGATATGTCTGTCTTTACGACATAATCCCTAATATTCCTACCCTTGGAATAACTATTAAGGAGTCTGGATTGGTGTACTTATCCCAAATCCTTATCGGTGGCCACAATCGGCCATAATGCTTTAGTTCTAGAAGCTATGCACTTGCTGCTGGTGCTATATTGTGTTACCCAGGGTATCCTACTCTTAAGTTGTTTTGGAACCTTAGGGATCAGTAATTGATGTCTTGTTATCCCTAAGGCTTTGCGTTTGGCCTGTTCCAAGAGCTCAAGTGGATAGCCCCTTTCTCTAAACTTAATGGTCATTTTTTCCAATTGTTTATCGCGTTCTGTCGCTACATTGGTAATGCGACAGACCCGTAAAAATTGGGAGTATGGCAAACCCCGGGTAGTGGCTCTTGGGTGAAAACTATCAAATCTTAACAGGTTGTTTCTATCTGTCACCTTAGTATACAATTTGGTATCAATCACCCCATCAGTAACAGTGATACAAACATCCAAGAAATTAATCTGTGTATCATCAATCATCACTGTAAATTTGATGGGACTTACCGAACAATTATGTTGATCAATCAACTTGGTTAGTTCATCTCTAGGGCCCCCCCAAAAAATCAATACGTCGTCTATGTACCGCTGATATAAACATATTTGCGACGTAATTCTAGTGTCCTGTAAAAACAACTCTCTTTCTAGTTCCCACATGTACGTGTTGGCGAATGCCGGGGCCACTGCCGACCCCATGGCACAGCCAGTGCATTGAATATAAAACTTCTTATCGTACATGAAGTAATTATGTACCAGTGTGAATTCTAAAAGAGACAGAAAAAATTCTATATCGGGACCAGTATAGAGGGGATTGTTGGTTATTAGTCGCCTGTACACCTGCCCCATGAGGGATGCAAGTGTATAGGCTCGCCACGTCTACGGATGCTAGTGTCACATCATGTGGGAGTGTCCCTAATTTCTCAAGTAGACGTAATAGGGCAGATGTGTCTTTAAGGTGAGTGGGAGTATTTTGTATGCACGGCTGCAAATAACTGTCACAGTAAACAGATATTACCTCACACAGTGAGCCTCTGGCCGAAATTATAGGCCTACCCGGTGGATTCACTGCATCCTTATGTATTTTAGGAATCACATAGAATATAGGAACCACCGGGCAGTCAACACACAGAGCTTTGCTAACACCTACTGAGATGCTACCATTATCCACAGCCTGTGCCAAAATAACTTCCAACTCCTTTTTAAATACACTAGTTGGATCACTGGATAATTTAGCGTATGTATGTACATCAGATAATAAACGTTCACATTCATTCTTATAATTTGATGTGTCAAGAACTACAATACCCCCTCCCTTATCAGCCTGCCGTATAATGATGTCGTGCATACAAAATACTCCCACTCACCTTAAAGACACATCTGCCCTATTACGTCTACTTGAGAAATTAGGGACACTCCCACATGATGTGACACTAGCATCCGTAGACGTGGCGAGCCTGTACACTTGCATCCCTCATGGGGCAGGTGTACAGGCGGTCAGGCGACTAATAACCAACAATCCCCTCTATACTGGTCCCGATATAGAATTTTTTCTGTCTCTTTTAGAATTCACACTGGTACATAATTACTTCATGTACGATAAGAAGTTTTATATTCAATGCACTGGCTGTGCCATGGGGTCGGCAGTGGCCCCGGCATTCGCCAACACGTACATGTGGGAACTAGAAAGAGAGTTGTTTTTACAGGACACTAGAATTACGTCGCAAATATGTTTATATCAGCGGTACATAGACGACGTATTGATTTTTTGGGGGGGCCCTAGAGATGAACTAACCAAGTTGATTGATCAACATAATTGTTCGGTAAGTCCCATCAAATTTACAGTGATGATTGATGATACACAGATTAATTTCTTGGATGTTTGTATCACTGTTACTGATGGGGTGATTGATACCAAATTGTATACTAAGGTGACAGATAGAAACAACCTGTTAAGATTTGATAGTTTTCACCCAAGAGCCACTACCCGGGGTTTGCCATACTCCCAATTTTTACGGGTCTGTCGCATTACCAATGTAGCGACAGAACGCGATAAACAATTGGAAAAAATGACCATTAAGTTTAGAGAAAGGGGCTATCCACTTGAGCTCTTGGAACAGGCCAAACGCAAAGCCTTAGGGATAACAAGACATCAATTACTGATCCCTAAGGTTCCAAAACAACTTAAGAGTAGGATACCCTGGGTAACACAATATAGCACCAGCAGCAAGTGCATAGCTTCTAGAACTAAAGCATTATGGCCGATTGTGGCCACCGATAAGGATTTGGGAGAAGTACACCAATCCAGACTCCTTAATAGTTATTCCAAGGGTAGGAATATTAGGGATTATGTCGTAAAGACAGACATATCTAAATTTGGTAAAGACATCCCAGTTAAAAACTTCTTGAAACGTAAAAATGGCTGTTTCAAATGTAGTGGGTGCACCACCTGCAGTTACTTGACACCAGGGGATTTTTTTCAGCATCCCCATACAGGCAGGAAATATAGCATTATGTACCCACTATCTTGTGACTCTAAATTCGTCATTTACATGTTGACGTGTCCCTGTGGTTTGACATATATCGGCAAAACCGAATGTGCATTCAAAACAAGGATGGCACAGCATCGGTATGCTATACGGGAGGCTTATAAGGCGGGGACTAGCGACCAACCGGTGGCTCGCCACTTTGTGGCAGCTAAACACGGTATGGCCACCCTGCGTTATAAGATTATCGACCATGTCCCACCATCGTTACGTGGTGGTGATCGATCTAAGAAATTATTGCAGGTTGAGGCAAAGTGGATCTCCACGCTCAACACAGTATATCCGAAGGGACTGAATGAGATGTTAAGCTTGAAATGCTTCTTGTAAATTTATCACTGTGATGCACCAACTAGATTAAATCTAAGTACTTTGTAATAGTAAGAAGTGGGGACAGAGGTTGCTTGAACCTGTCCACACGAAAGTTAGCCGTGGTCCTCTAATATTTAACTTATAAGTGTTTATTTAAAAAGCATTATTTTTCATTTATATCACTTTTACCATGTATTTGAATGGGCAGTTCATCGTTTTTAAATTACTGTAATGAGCTGTATCATCCATGAACATTATTATTATATTGTTGTATAATTGATTGCACAAGTAAGTAACAATGACAACGAGTTTTGAACAATTTTTTTCACTGCACTTTACGTACTGTTTTGTCTTTTAATTTCACGAGTGTTGTTGACGTTGTCATGGTTACCTATTTCCCACAGCCCGAGAACGCCGGCTAGACGGACCGGTGACGCGTCACTTCCTGTGAGGGGAGTGACGTCGGTTCCGGGATCTGGGCGGCGTGACGGCTGGAGGCGGTGAGTAACCTCTACCTGCACAGGTATTTAAACACTGAATATTGTTGTACACTGTATCCTGACGAAGGGGCTGCGTCCCCGAAACGTTGATTTAATAAAAGCACTTTCTTCATTCAACTTGTATACCACGTCTCCCAGTGCCGCTCTCATTGCTATCGGTGTATATATATTACTGCATACAGCGCTTTTCTCAAGGCTGTATGCAGTAATATTACTGCATACAGCCTTGAGAAAAGCGCCCTGCGTGGCGCTGAAACGTTGGCGGAGTTATGCCACTTTTTTGATTAATTTGTTTATTACACTTCGTTATTCACAAGTCCTCTGGAGTGCTGCCTGGTTTTTCATGGATTGAGAGTGGAGATGCATACCCCTCTCTAGAAGACCATCAGTTTGTATATATATATAATAGATAGATTTATATAATTTTTTACATTTTTTTTTTTTGTGTGCTCTCCTCTCTGCCCTCCCAGCTTTACCCATGTGGCTTGGGGAAACCCATACTACAGCAGGGATGGCCATCGGTGTGGTTGCTAAGATGACAATATGGAAGGTAACCATCAATGGCTGCCAACTATGCAGTGGATAACCATCAATGGTCATCCCTGGTTTTTCTTTGACTGGCCCATGGGCCAATCAGAATACAGGGACGGGGCTATGCGCAGTGTCCCTGTATACCTTTCCATAAATGGAGGGAAACCTCTAGTTCTCCCCCCATCGATGGCAAAAGTATTCTACATCTGGCGTAAACCATCAATGATTTTGAATCATTGATGGCCATCCCTAGACTAGAGGCAGCTAGTAACCCTCTCCTTACCAGAATCACAATGGTGGCTCCAAAGTCATCTAGTCCCGGGCAGCCGAGTATCTGCAGCAGGTGCTGGTGGCTGAAAGGTGAGCAGTGGCTACTTTGCAGGGGCCAGAGCTTGGGAAGTTTTAGCAGCAGAGAAGGAGGCAGGCAAGGCGTGGACACCGCAGCAAGGTCCCCTGGACCCAGTGGGGATGTGCAGCCGGACGCCTGCATACCAAACAGTGCAGTTGCGGCAGGCTGAGAAATGCGCCCGTTCTCAGATGCTGCTGGCGGCCAAGGGGCTCCTCTCTCGCCCTAGACAAAAGGGTTTATAGTAGGGGCAGATGCGCTCAGTGCCTATCCTCATAAAAAGGGTAATGCGCTGAGGTAAGACCCCGGCTGGAGGTGGGGGGGGGGGGGGGGTGATGGGCTGCGTACATCCAGAGATTTCTTGGGTAGGTGCCGGTTTACAGTCATTCATAGACCAGTGGAGGGTATCTTACACATAACAGACATAAAAGAGAAGTTTGTTATAAGCATCTCTGGTCCAACTCAAAAAAGTTTTTTGCAACAAGATGGCCGAACGACAGACAAATGTATAGACTTAAATCAGCCCGTAAAAAGCCTGATTCAGGTCTAGAACATGGGACCCCATTATGCAGCATAACCACCACCCCAAGGCATCACCCTAGAAAGAAGTAACCATTTAAGGCTGGGCACACACTAGACGATGTGTAATAAAAGGTGCTACAATACGGAGACTTTCATTGCCACAAAGAAACAATGCAAAATGCAGGTGTACACTCGAAGCACTAAGAAATCTGGTAATCAGAGTAATTATAATAAAATCTAGTGTCTTCACCCCCCACCACCACCACCATCAATTTTGTGTGGAACAAAATGCTGAAAAGTAAGAATGCTTTCAAAAATAGAAGTGTTAATTTATTTTTATCAATTAACAAAATGCAAAGTGAATGAACAGAAGAGAAATCTGAATCTAATCAATATGATGTGGCCACATTTCAAAACAGCATTCTTTTAGGTACACTTGCACAAAATCAGGTTTTTTTTTAGGATTATAGTCAGGTGTATGATTAACCAATCATACCAAACAGGTGATAATGATCACTTTCATATGTAGGCTGAAAGTCATTAACTGAAATAGAAACAGCTGTGTAGGAGGCCTAAAACTGGGTGAGGAACAGCCAAACTCTGCTACAAAGGTGAGGTTAAACGCATTCTTACTTTACAGCATTTTTTTCCCACACCTGCCTAAAACTTTTGCACAGTATTGTATATTCAAACATTTAGAGCTTTTAGGATTGTTTTATGTCTGAATGATGCACCTGGATGTACCTTAACCTGTTAGGTACATGAGCACTAGGACTGTGAGGGTAATGTGGGCACACTGAATGTATTAATCTGCAAGGTCCATACATTCTGTTGCAAACTCTATTATATTTCGCGTGTTAACTTTTGACATGATTTTTATTTTTATTTTGTAACAGGGCAAGCTGGTTACCCACCAAATGCAGGCTATCCTCCTTCCATTAATCCGGCATACCCTCCAGGTACAGTGCTTCCTGGGCAGCCTGGACAGCCTGGCTACCCGGTGGGTCAACCTGGATATCCTTCTGGGCAGCCTGTCTATCTGCCTGGTCAGCCTGGATATCCTGTGGGACAACCTGGATACCCTGGGTACCAACCTGGCTGCCCACCATATTCTGGCACCTATCCACCTGGTATACCAGGGCAACCAATAAATCCCATGATGCCTGGATACCCTATGGATAAGAAAGCAAGAAAGAAGATGGAGAAGGCACAGAGGAAAGCTTATAGACGCATGCATGGGAGGGTACGTATGAGTGCATATTGATGTATTCTGGTTTGATTATTTGTCTTGATATATAAGACATTGTAACCTTGTTTGGCTTAAAGTATTGTAGTGGGTTTTTTTTTCTGTCATAAAGGAACCCCAAAGTGTCAATTTGAGACCGTGCTTTTGGCTTTATGGAATGGAACTTGAACTGATTGGCCACATGATGACCACATCTCTATGCCAGCATAACAGTCCCTTACTTGGTGTGCCCTTACCCTTAAGTGGGGACACACTGGCGATGGAACGTTTGTTGATATGAAGAACAATATATCTCGAGCAGCTCGGCACGAGGTGTGTACACCCGATATGTCTGAACGACATAATTCACTGACATATCGGGTCATCCCTACAGCACAGCCGATGCCAATATATCAGCATGTCTAACAGAGTGTACGGCCGACTGTCCCATGTGCCGGCCAATGAACTGCTGACGTTACAGCTGGGTAGACAGATTCAAATGCCTGCCCAACTGTGATGTCTGGACTGACATATCAAGCTGATGATTGGTAAGTGTGTATGCTTACCTTTTATAGGCCACTTTGTTGGCGAACATGTTGCCCTGGTGTGTAACCAGCTTAAGACCTGGACACTGCTACAACATCTGCTTTTTGTTCGCAGTGTGAGAATATTCTAGAAGTTGTGTTTACACTATTGAAGAATTGAGGCCACTGCAGTGCATGCTGGCTAACTGCAGCAGGGAGAGTGACCCCATTTTGGAGTTCAGCTCTTGAGGAGGAGTAATAATAGCCTCAAAGTTGCTTTACAGACATCAGAAACGTACATTTTACAAGGAACTGGCATTTCAGGAAAAAAAAACCCCACAGAAATATAGAAAGCACAATATTACAGGATTGGTGCAGACATTTTGGGTAATAACTTCCCTGTGTTATATATTCCACCCACAAAAGGTACCAGATGAAGCAGCTGTCTTGTGTGAACTACGTAGATTACCCTGGGTGGAATAGGTCACACCTAGAAGAGATGACACACAAATTGTGGTTGCGGCGTCCTAACGCTAGGAGTAGGGACACAACATAACATTTGGTACATGTAATTTATTTTTATTTTTTTATCCAGATGAGGCAACCATTTTGGGGCACTGCATAGGTTACACTGTGGGAGATGACCAATACAAGGACCTGAGGCATATATGACAACTGACGTGTGGTATTATGATATACCCAGTATGAATAGTTGCACGTGAAGTACATCCTATCCACGGAGGATGCACTTCAGTGGAGGTATAGCAAACGGTGGGGTGGAAATAAGTTTTAAAGGCAGGGAACGGCCAATGGTGGGACTACGTGCTGACTGATGGCGGTTGTAGGATCAGACAGGTATTGAAACAGAGTTAAACAATGTACAAAACGAATTAGTAGCATTCAGCAATTTATGGTAGACTAGCCCCTGTAGGGCACTGAGATGATGCTGCAGCCCCAAAGAAGAGACTGCTGGTGCAATTAGTAGGAGCTACTGTGGTCTGTACATACTTCCAGATGCGGCAGTTGCAAATGTCCATGTGCAGTGGGGGCAGAGGGTGTCTGGAGAGAAGGACAACCAAATTTCTGGTTTGACGTTCAGCATGATAGTGAGCCCCTTTTGTTCTTACCTCCTGGGCACAGCCACAAGGGGTCCGGCGCCAGAAGCAAGCGGGAGCCGGTAGCAAGTGTGCGGTGGCAAGATGGCTGCAGTACAGCGATTGGCTCCTTCCTCGACTACTTGCTCACTTGACCTCAGGGGCAGTTGGTGGTGGGCATCTTCAGGGAGCTAAGCTCACAATGTTGCGGTCAGTGGACGTCTCCGCGGCATTTGTAGTCACTGCTGAAGCAGTGCCCCTGTGTCTGAGGTGGAAGCTGAGGAATGCAGGGGACTGTGATTTGTGGAGCTGGGTATGGGAGTTCTGAGAGCATGTGACCATCCTCGGCCCCTAACGCATACATACTAGGCAGCAGATTGAGACATATTGATGTGTTACAAACGGGCATGTTAAGAGGGACTCGCTACATCATATATGATAAAACTGATTTACCATAGGCTCAATGATGCCTCAAAATCATGTTAATCTTTAATAGCAGCTTGAATAAAAAACGGTTAACTTACCGATTGTCTGTCTGATGTCACAACTGGGCAGGCATTTGTGTGTTCGCCCAGTAGTGATGTCATTGCCGGCGGTCTCTACAGCAAGTGTACACAGAGCGCGATGCGCTGATCAGCCATTGGCTATGCTGCAGGGCTGATGCAATGTGTGTGAACATCATTCAGACATATTGCGGGTACACAGTGGCCAACGGGCTCTCAATATATCAGCCGCTCATTTGAACAGCTGATACAATAGTGCTTGACAGATGTGAACCTCTCAGAATTTTCTATATTTCTGCTAAAAATTTTCCTAAGATTTTCCTAAAAGTAGATAAAGGGAACCAAATCAAACAAAGGAGACAAAAAAATTAGACATGCTCATTTTTTTGTATTGAGGAAAATTAACCAATATCACATATCGGAGTGCCAAAAGTATGTGAGTCGGGTATTTTCAATCTATGGGATGACAATCTGGTGTAAATGGGCACCCTGTCTTTTTAAAAGAACAGGGATCTATCAAAGTCTGATGTTCACAAAACATGTTTGTGGAAGTGTACTATGCCATGAACAAAGGAGTTTGAGGACCTCAGTATAGACTGAAAAAGGTTACAAAACCATCTTTAAAGAGTTTAGACTCCACCAATCAACAGTCAGACAGATTGTATACAAATGAAGGAAATTTCGGACCATTATTACCCTCCTCAGGAGTGGTCGACCAACAAAGATTACACCAAAAGTAAGGCGTCTTAATAGTTTGCAGAGTCACAAAGGAACCCAAGGTAACCTCTAAGCAACTAGAGGCCTTCCCACATTAGATATTGTTAATGTTCAGGAATCCACCATCAGGAGGACACTGAACAACAATGGTGTGCATGGTAGGATTGAAAGGAGATAGGCGCTGCTCTCCATTGCTGTCCGTCTGCAGTCTGCTGAAGATCACCTGGACAAGCCAGAAGGCTATTGGAACAATCGTTTGTGGACAGATGAGTCCAAAATACAGCTTTTTGGATTAAATGAGAAGCGTTGCGTTTGGAGACAGGAGAACACTGCATTCCAGCATAAAAACCTCATTCCATCTGTGAAATGTGGTGGTATCATGGTTTGGGCCTGTTTTTGCTGCATCTGGGCCAGGATGAATTTGCCATCATTGATGCTGGAAAATAAATTCTGAATTATAACAGAATATCTCTAAAGGAAAACTGTCAGGACATCTGCCCATGAGCTGCATCTTAAGAGAACGTTGGTCATGCAGCAAGACAACAACCCAAAGCACACAAGTAATTCAACCAAAGAATGGTTAAAAAAGAATAAATGTAAAGTTTTGGAATCGCCAATTCGACGTCCTGACCTTAATCCAATCAAAATGTTATGGAAGGACCTAAAGCGAGCAGTTCAACCCACAACATAACAGAGTTGAAGCTGTTTTGTACGGAGGAATGGGGTAAAATTCCACCAAGCCGATATTCGGGACTAAACAATTACCGGAAACGTTTACATGTTATTGCTGCACAAGGGAGTCATACCAGATACTGAAAGCAAAGGGTCACATACTTCTGCCACTCACAGATATCTGATATTGGATTATTTTCCACAATAAAAAAATGAGCAAGTCTAAATGTCTCATTTGTTGATTTAGTTCTCGTATATCTACTTTTAGGACTTGTTTGAAAACTTTAGTCAGTTTTAGGGCAAATTTCATCAGAAATCTAGACCATTCTGAAGGGTTCACAAACTTTCAAGCACCACTGTATATAGGCCAATGTGTACCCAGCATTACTATAACAGGTTGAAGCCCAGTAAAATTTCAGATAGCGAAACCCCTTTTCTTACAGAATTCTAAAGTCTTCTACGCAGATTTTCTAGACAACCCATTGCTGTAACTGACAAGATTAAAAAGAGGGTCTTCTTTTAATGTGCATTACATGCGGTTAATAATGCATTAAGAGTGCTCAGATGTGAGCGAGTAAAAAAAACGCAAGTGTCCAGTTTTCAGTGCATTTCTACATATATAATGGTTATTGTACTGGCCTTTGCATTCCATTATTTCTGAACACTATTTATATAGGTGATACAATATGGTGAGCAGAAAATCATAGCATGTTAAGAATTGGGGCGATTGAAAGAGATATATGTAATAGTAAGGTGCACTTCACTATATAAAATCATACCTATTGTAGCTTGTGAGCTATTGACCTAGTTTATCTTATCCTAGTGCAAATAATATCCTGCAATATTACTGGTAGAGAGTACAGATGGAGCCATCTTCAATAGGATTAACTGAGTCAGGGCAGTCGGACTTAGTCCCCTGATGTATTGTTCTCTCTGTATTGTATTGCAACAATAGATGAAGGGCTTATGCTAATAAACCTTGGTGCACCTAGGTGCAGCAGAGAAGCCTAGATGAGCATGGCTCCATCTGTACATAAGTCGTTAATGCCCTCTGTTTGCTGACCTATGTTTCTCACCTTTCTGCAGAGAAGTTCATCCTCTTCCTCCAGCGACTAGAATAAAGAAGTACCGCTTAATGAATCTCCTCTGGGTCCAGTCCCATGCACCAGGCTGTAGCATGCGTCGAACGTCTTGGAAGATGAATTTCAGAGCCTGCTGCAGGTGCAAGGGACTTAATATGTCCACCTTAAGGATGGATGTAATCATTCCTGCACTATTGTGAATATTACTCCGCAAATGCAACACTATGCATTCCTCCTATCACTTATATTATTTTAACGTATATACAACTTAATTAACCTGCTTCAAGTAATAAAGTTATAATTTACTATATGATTAGTCCTTTTGGATTTATGCTAATGAAAACTGTGGTCATATATTTAACTCTTTGGTTAAGGTGGAATTGTTTTCCTGTTAAGATTCTCTATAGCATCTGGATGTTCTTGTTCTACCAGAGAGATGCACAGTTTGATGTGTGCTCAATGTCATCACACATGATTGGCCTAATTAAATCAATTTTAATAGTTAAGTTTAGCTCCAGGTACTAATAAATATCGGATTCTTAGTCAGCGTGGGAGTCCGCACATTTGATAGTTGGTGAGTTTGGTCGAAGAATGTCAAAATGGGTGATGAAATTGAAATCATTGGGCCAGCTTAATATAACTATACATGTTTTGTATCTCTTGTTATGAGAAAAGAAAATAGTTGCTGCTTTTGTATCATTTTGTTAATACACGCAGCCATGAAAACAAATGCCATGTAATGCGTTCGCAATTCCGGATGCCTACAGCAATTAGAGCAAGAGTCGGCGCTAGTAATGATACCTACCCCATGCTTGGCGCAGAAGATGGGACTGAAAATGCTGTGCTCACTTCGTACACACAGATCACAATAGGTCACAGCTCCTGGCTTTGGACACTTCTCTACCATTCAGCCATCAGAAGCGACTGAGATGTGTGTGTCGCGTGCGGTGCAGGTACAGTTTGCTGACCCCTGTGAGATGCAGCTGCACTTAGGCTTGCATGTGATTCTCCATTACGCCTAAAGTGTTCCTTCTTGCAGTAAGTAGGAGGTGCTCTGGTTTATGTAAATAAAAAATTAAAATAAATTGGCTTAAACTCCCTCCACAGTGACTATGTGCAAAACACGTTTTCCTGGAGAGAAGAATGTGTACGGAGTATAATACAACTTATTTTGAAAAAAATAAATCCATTACATACTTACATAGTGCTTAAAGTGCTGTCTCTCTCTGGCCTCCCACGGATGCATAGTAAATCTGCAGGCAGAGACTGCGCTCACTGCGGAGGGTCTTTTGAGCTGTATGTTTGTATAACACATTTTATGCCCCCTCCCACAGGCAGTTTAGAAAAAAATGCCCTCAGGAGAGGATGCACACTCTGGAAGCTCCAGAGGATTTTTCCTTCAGTTTATTTTAAACTTTATTATTTTCGGTATACTGTTTGTGCAACGGTATACCTGCACCGTGGGAGTTGGGGGGGGGGGGGATGGTTACCGGTCTCTGTAACGTGTCTTGGCGGTCGCAATCGCCGCACATCCCTAACATAGCCTGAAGGTGAGAAGAGTGGCGAGTGCAAACCGGGGTCCCCCGGTTCTTGGTGCGGTGCAACGAAGGGGTGGCAATACGGAACCCTCCACGGGTAGACCTGCTATAGCCCCCCTGTGTACACTGGCAGCGGTAGTGCATACTAACAGCCATTGTGACGTTTGCACAGTATTAGGAGACTTTGCCAGTATAAAGAATTGATGTAGCTCCGGCGGAGCTTACTCAGAGCGGGACCAGCGACATTTTGGCGCCTTCCTCTTGCTACAGCAGCAGCAGCAAGGACACTCGGCTCCTCCCAGGCACTCCGGGATACACGGGAAACTGGTACAGAGGTGTCGAACCGGGAGAGAGCCGCTATTGTACACAATCTAGTGTCCTGAAAAGGACAGGTAATCCAGTTTCTACTGTGATATAAATATATTCAGCCTGCAGATTTCCTGAGTCCGACAGGCTGGGGTGTGTTGTCCTCCTCTCACTCTAGGTCTCCATCTCACACACAGTAAGGGAAGGCTTGTTATTGTACTGGTTGTGTGGGTTGTTTACTGTAATTATGGTCAAACACACATTATGCAAGGTTTGTCACACCAGATTCTTCCCTTCTACAACTGGTTCCCTATCGTGTGACCAATGCAGTCAGTATTCCCAAGTTAGTGTGGAGACTGGGGGGGAGGGTCAGGAGCCATCCTGGCTCGGTGCCATAAAAACCTATGATGGTAGACCTGTCATCTCAGCTCAATGCTAATAAACAGACAACACAACAACTGCAATGTGCTGTTGCAGACCTGGCTTCCTAATTCAGGGCCACTTAAACGTGGGCTGCCTGCTCTACTCTCCGAATCTGATGAGGATATTCAGGAGGAGAGGGAGGAATTGGAACCTGATATAGAAGATTCCACTTCTGCGCATGGTATTGAGCCCCTCATTCTTGCTATCAGTAATATATGTATTAAAAATCCCTTTGGAAGAGGCTGCTGCACCGCAGTCGTTTTTTCCTACCGCAGAAAAAGCTCAGCATCCCCTTCCCCGATTCTCCGTAACTAGAAGAGGTTTTTAAACAAGCCTGGAAAAATCCTGATAAAAGATTTCAGGTTACAAATAAGTTTTTACGCTCTTTCCCATAAAAAATAATAATAATAATTATATATATATATATATATATATATGGGCCATCTCATATAATATAGGAATAGATTCACCCCATCTATATATGTGTCTATAATACGGATTTCCATATCTGCACTATTCTTTTAGCAGATTTCCATATTAGATATATTTGTCTATTTATTTATATATGTATTTGGTATACATTTAAATGTGTGTCTATCCATATGTCCTCACTCCATTTTTACTTTTTGCACTTCTATGGTTATACATCAGGGACCAAATTGGTCCGAGATATATACCATCCTAACTAATTGGGTTTCTATACCATTTCTCCTCTTAGAGTATCAAATATAGTAATAATTAACTGCAAATAATGAATCATAATTATTTGAGTCATAATTAAATGTGTGTGTGCAACTAAGTACTATTTGGACCGATACGACACCTCATTGTGGTCATAAGAGGATGTATTTTTTATATATATATTTGTTTATATTTCTCTGACGTACTAGTGGATGCTGGGTACTCCGTAAGGACCATGGGGTATAGACGGGCTCCGCAGGAGACTGGGCACTCTTAAAAGAAAGATTAGGTACTATATCTGGTGTGCACTGGCTCCTCCCTCTATGCCCCTCCTTCAGACCTCAGTTAGTTAGTATCTGTGCCCGGCCAGAGCTGGATGCACCCTAGGGGCTCTCCTGAGCTTCCTAGAAAAGAAAGTATTTGTTAGGTTTTTTATTTTCAGTGAGATCTGCTGGCAACAGACTCACTGCTACGTGGGACTGAGGGGAGAGAAGCGAACCTACCTGCTTGCAGCTAGCTTGGGCTTCTAAGGCTACTGGACACCATTAGCTCCAGAGGGATCGAACACAGGCCCAGTCCTCGGTCGTCCGGTCCCAGAGCCGCGCCGCCGTCCCCCTTGCAGAGCCAGAAGAACGAAGAGAAGTTGAAAATCGTCGGCTGAAGACTCCGGTCTTCATTAAGGTAGCGCACAGCACTGCAGCTGTGCGCCATTGCTCCCTTAGCACACCACACACTCCGGTCACTGATGGGTGCAGGGCGCTGGGGGGGGGGCGCCCTGGGCAGCAATTAGATTACCTTACTTGGCGAAAAGCACATAATACAGTCTGATAAACTGTATATGTGCATTAACCCCCGCCATTAAAGTACATAAAAGGACAGAAGCCCGCCGCTGAGGGGGCCGGGCCTTCTTCCTCAGCACACCGGCGCCATTTTCTCTTCACAGCTCAGCTGGAAGGAAGCTCCCCAGGCTCTCTCCCCTACAGTATCCTGGTACACAAAGGGTAAAAAAGAGAGGGGGGGCACATAAATTTAGGCGCAAAACTGTGTATATAAGCTGCTATAGGGGAAAAATCACTCAGTATAGTGTACATCCCTGTATTATATAGCGCTGTGGTGTGTGCTGGCATACTCTCTCTCTGTCTCTCTAAAGGGCCTGGTGGGGGAACTGTCTTCAAATAGAGCATCCCCTGTGTGTGTGTGGTGTGTCGGTACGCATGTGTCGACATTTCTGAGGTAAAAGGCTCCTCTAAGGAGGTGATAGAGCGGATAAGTGTGTGGGAGGGTGTATCCGTCAACAACGCCGACACCTGTTTGGATATGTGTAAGTGCTGAGGTAAAATTATTGCACAAAAGGTTAGGGAACAGAAAGGAAATCTACCCTGGTCTGTCCCTATGTCACAGAGTCCTTCAGAGTCTCTCTATGTTCACTATCCAAAATAACAAAGTATCGACACGGAGTTTAACTCCACTGTCGACTACGATAATGCAAAGTTACAGCCAAGAGGGCTAAAAGATATTCAATATATGATTATTGGAATAAAAGATGATTTGCATATCACAGATGACTCATCTGTCCCTGACACGAGAGTACACATGTTAAGGGGAAGAATGCTGAGGTAAATTTCCCTCCTCTCATGAGGAAAAAGAGCAGGAATCTCCAGACAAGAGACGGCAGCTTCCCACAAGAGAATTCTCAGGCTGTATCCTTTCCCCACTGGGGCCAGGATGTGTTGAGAGTATTCCCCTTGGGTGTGCTGTTTGCACTAGCTATTCTCAGGGATCCTGCAGATAGTGTGCACATTCTAGTATACTACCCAGACCGGCGATTGTGTCTGCATGGGTTTATAGCGCTGTGGCAGCGTGGACAGGTACCTTATCAGCAGAGATTGAGACCCTAGTATGCATATAAATATTTTAAGATGCTGTCTTAAGTGATAGATATATAATTATAAAGCATGCCCAAAGGGACATGAGTATACTGGGTCCTAGAGACAAAAGCTATGTCGATTTCTGCTTGACGTGTCCTGTAGAATATACATTGGACAGATGATGCCGACTTAAGAGGCATATGGAAGGCTAAGGATTGTGTGGAGAAAGGTTCTCGGGCCTGGTCTCCACAGCTATAGCTGGTAATTCTGATATTTTGCCTTATATTCCTGCACAGCCTAGGAAAGCACGACATTATTAAATGCAGCTTTTCGAATAAAGAAACAAGAAAGTCTGAGGTGCGTCTTTTCTTGTCAGAGCCGGGGGCAGAGGAAAGAAGCTGTACAACACAGCTAGTCCCCAGGAACAGAAGTCCTCCCCGGCCTCTACAAAAATCCACCGCATGTCGCTGGGGCTCCACAGGCGGAGCTAGGCCCGGTGGGGACACGCCTTCGTAAGTTCAGCCACAAGTGGATTCACTCCCTGTTAGATCCCTGGGCAATAGAAATTGTATCGCAGGGATACAGGCTGGACTGTGAGAAGATGCCCCCTCACCGAGGACCCGGCGGGCTTCCCCCCAAAAGAGGGAGCCAGTGTTAACTGCAATTCGTAAATTGTATATTCAACAGGTGGTGGTCAAGGGTCCCCTCCTTCAACAAGAGGGTGTTATTATTCGACCATGTTATAATCCCGAAACCAGACGGTTCGGTTAGACCCATATTGAATTAAAATCCCTGAACATATACCTGAAAAGGTTCAGGTTCAAGATGGAATCGCTAAGAGCGGTCATTGCAAGCCTGAAATGAATCGGGACATAAGGGATGCATACCTTCGTGTCCCCATTTATCCACCTCATCAGGCGTACCTCAGAATTGCGGTACGGGATTGTCATTGCCAATTTCACCAAGGTAATGGCGGATATGATGGTGCTCCTGCGGAAGCAAGGTGTCACTATTATCACATACTTGGATGGTCTCCTCATAAAAGCGAGATCAAGAGAGCAGTTGCTGGACAGCGTATCACCTTCTCTGGAAGTGAAACGGCAACACGACTGGATTCTATATATTCCGAAGTCGCAGTTGGTTCCTACAGCTCATCTGCCTCGCCTAGGCATGATCCTAGGCACAGACCAGAAGAGGGTTTATCTCCCGATAGAGAGAGCTCAGGAGCTCATGACACTGGTCAGGAATCCATTGAAAACCAAAACAGGTGTCAGTGCTTCACTGCACTCGAGTCCTGGGAAGGATGATGGCATCATACGAGGCCATCCCCTTCGGCTGGTTCCATGCAAGGACAATGGAACTTACTGGACAAGTGGTCCGGATCACCTCTTCAGATGCATCGGTTAATCACCCTATCCCCCAGGGCCAGGGTGTCTCTCCTGTGGTGGCTGCGGAGTGCTCGCCTTTTCGAGGGCCGCAGATTCGGCATTCAGGACTGGGTCCTGGTGACCACGGATGCAAGCCTCCGAGGGTGGGGGGCAGTTACACAGGGAAGAAAATTCCAAGGTTTGTGGTCAAGCCAACAGACTTGCCTTCACATCAATATCCTGGAACTAAGGGCCATATACAACGCCCTAAGTCAAGCGGAGTTCCTGCTTCGCGACCAACCGGTTCTGATCCAGTCAGACCGCAGAGGCTCATGTAAACCGCCAGGGCGGCACAAGGAGCAGGGTGGCGAGGGTAGAAGCCACCAGAATTCTTCGCTGGGCGAAGAATCAAGTAAGCGTACTGTCAGCAGTGTTCATTCCGGGAGTGGACACGACCTCCACCCGGGAAAGTGGTGACTTCATCAGGAAGTCTTCACGCAGTTTTGCAAATTGATGGAAACTGCCTCAGGTGGACTACATGGCGTCCCACCTCAATAAAAAGATAAAAAAGGTTTTACGCTGGGTCAAGGGACTCTCAGGCGATAGCTGTGGTCGCACTAGTAACACCGTGGGTGTTCCAGTCGGTCTATATATTCCCTCCTCTTCCTCTCAGACCCAAGGGCTGAGAATTGTAATAAACTGAGGAGTGTGAACAATATTCTTTGCTCCGGATTGGTCAAGAAGGACTCGGTACCCGGAACTGCAAGAAATGCTCTCAGAAGACCCATGGCCTCTGCCTCTCAGTCAGGACATGTTGCAACAGGGACCCTGTCTGATCCAAGACTTACCGCGGCTGCGTTGGACGGCATGGCGGTTGAACGCCGGATCCTAGCGGAAAAAGGGCATTCCGGATGCAGTTATTCCGACGCTGATAAAGGCTAGGAAAGACGTGACAGCAAGACTTTTTCACTGTATATGGCGAAAATAGGTTGCTTGGTGTGTGGCCGGGAAGGCCCTACAGAGGAATTCCAGGGGGGTCGATTCCTGCACTTCCTACAGTCAGGAGTGACTATGGGCCTAAAATTAGGATCCATAAAGGCCAAGATTTCGACCCTATCCCTTTTTCTCTCAAAAAGAACTGGCTTCACTGCCTGAAGTTCGGACGTTGTTACAGGGGTGCTGCATATTCAGCCCCTTTTGTGCCTCCAGTGGCACCTTGGGATCTTAACGTGTGTTGGATTCCTAAAATCCCACTGGTTTGAGCCACTTAAGACCGTGGAGCTAAAATATCTCACGTGGAAAGTGGTCATGCTTTTGGCCTTAGCTTGGACTAGGCGTGTGTCAGAATTGGCGGCTTTGTCATGTAAAAGCCCATATCTGATCTTCCATATGGAAAGGGCAGAATGGAGGACTCGTCCCCAATTTCTCCCTAAGGTGGTATCATCGTTTCATTTGAACCAACCTATTGTGGTGCCTGCGGCTACTAGGGACTTGGAGGATTCCAAGTTGCTGGACGTAGTCCGGGCCCTGAAACTTTATGTTTCCAGGACGGCTAGAGACAGAAAAACTGACTCGCTATTTATCCTGCATGCACCCAACAAGCTGGGTGCTCCTGCTTCAAAGCAGACTATTGCTCGCTGGATCTGTAGCACGATTCAGCTTGCACATTCTGCGGCTGGACTGCCGCATCCTAAATCAGTAAAAGCCCATTCCACGAGGAAGGTGGGCTCTTCTTGGGCGGCGGCCCGAGGGGTCTCGGCTTTACAACTTTGCCGAGCTGCTACTTGGTCGGGTTCAAACACTTTTGCAAAATTCTACAAGTTTGATACCCTGGCTGAGGAGGACCTTGAGTTTGCTCATTCGGTGCTGCAGAGTCATCCGCACTCTCCCGCCCGTTTGGGAGCTTTGGTATAATCCCCATGGTCCTTACGGAGTCCCCAGCATCCACTAGGACGTCAGAGAAAATAAGAATTTACTCACCGGTAATTCTATTTCTCGTAGTCCGTAGTGGATGCTGGGAGCCCGTCCCAAGTGCGGACTCTCTGCAATACATGTATATAGTTATTGCTTAACTAAAGGGTTATTGTATGAGCCATCTGTTGAGAGAGGCTCAGTTATTGTTCATACTGTTAACTGGGTATAGTTATCACGAGTTGTACGGTGTGGCTGGTATGAGTCTTACCCTGGATTCCAAATCCTTTCTTAGTAATGTCAGCTCTTCCGGGCACAGTTTCCCTAACTGAGGTCTGGAGGAGGGGCATAGAGGGAGGAGCCAGAGCACACCAGATATAGTACCTAATCTTTCTTTTAAGAGTACCCAGTCTCCTGCGGAGCCCGTCTATACCCCATGGTCCTTACAGAGTACCCAGCATCCACTACGGACTACGAGAAATAGAATTACCGGTGAGTAAATTCTTATTATATGTATTTTTTATATATATTAACATGATTTATGCATATAAGTGGTACAATTGATTAGAAACAGCTGGCTTAATCAGGGTATTCCTGAGAAGGACTGAATAGATGTTACCAGCAATGGTCAGTAAATCTGTGACCAATGAGAAGTCCCCGAGGGGGATAAATAGAGACTGTGCTGTTGGATTTCCAAACCTCTGAAGAAACCGCCACCCACAAAAGGCGGAGAAACGCGTCAGGTGACCTAAGGACGTCAGGTGGAACGCAGGTGGAGCACATCGGAAGCCGGAAGCTCCATCCAACCCGGAAGCCGCGGCACGCGGCCGAGCACTCCCTGCCCACTACACGCCTCGAGTGTGCTACCGCTCAGCTGGACACAGTTGCATGCCTTCAGTGTGATATAGTCCAGCCGGAGACACAAGAACCGCCGCAGAGTGGGAGGGTAAGCATTGCCCATATGAGTGTCACGACGGGGGACTAACTGATTATTTAATCCTATCAGTATCACATCCTTGACCAGTGTAAGATGGTACTATACAATATCGTCTGAGGAAAAGCTGTTACACACTAACGGACTGTGCCATCAATACTTATTAAGGGACGTTTTGTTCTCTGCAAAGAGTGTGAGTTATTCAGCATAATCAATCCTTAACCAAATACTAATACTATTAATAAAAACTCCCTGGAGGGAGAAAATAGTTCCAACGACTAAGACTGTGCTTAAGGACTGTGTCTTGTTATAACCAATCACTAACCTATTGGCATGTATGCAAATTACTAATTGCTTAAAGTCCAATTGGCCAAAGCGGGGATATATGCATATTTTTACATTGTGATTTCATTGTGATGTTCCTTTATTTTGTGATAATGTATATTTAGTTGTTTTTAAGAAATAAAAGATTTTTTTATTAAACCAGCAGCCTAATTAACCATAAATTTAACCATATGTGCGCTCACACTTGTAACTATATTTCTTAGGTGCAGTGTCTCTTATCTAGGAGGATATCCAGATCCTCCTTGTGTGAGCAGCCAATTAATATCTCAATTGTCAATATACCAAATTTTAGTGCCCACTTTGTATTGTATTTTACATCGGAGGATAGGAAACATTGGGAAGATCCCCCAGCCGTACATGTCTCGGTCTCCCGCCTCTCTAAGAAGGTGGTGTTACCGGCCCCTGGGTCTTTACACAGGGGTTGGCATATCACAAAGACCTGTGATAGGTTGCTGGATGTCTCATGCCATCCATACCTGGGCGACTCAAATTCAAGTGGGCCTTGCGGGGGATATGCCTCACCAAGCATACCTGCGGTTTGCCCTGCTGAACAATCACTACCAGTTCCAGGTGCTACCCTTCAGCCTGTCCACAGCTCCAAGGGACTTCACGAAGGTGAGGGCGGAGACTATGTTCCAACTCCAGTTCCAGGGGGTCAATGTTGTCCCTTATCTGGACGATCTCTTGATAAAAGCAAGATCCAGGGAGCTTTTATTGCTCCATATAGAACGCACTATCCAACTTCTGTCACACCATGGGTGGATCCTCAATTTACAGAAGTACCACCTGGAGCCAACTCAGCGGCTCCTGTTCCTGGGAATGTTGCTGGATACTGTGGCCCAGAAAGTATTCCTCCCAGAGGACAAAGCGAGAATACTTCAGGAGATGGTCCGAATGGTACTCCAGCCTCCGCGAATATCCATCCATCTTTGCACAAGATTGTTGGGAAAGATGGTAGCCTCATACAAGGCGATCCAGTATGGAAGATTCCATGCCGGAATGTTTCAATTGGATCTCCTGAGCAAGTCCAGATAACATCTTCAGATGCTTCGGATAATAAGGCTGTCACCTCAGGCCAGGATTTCCCTCCTGTGGTGGCTGCAGTCCTCCAACCTCCTGGAAGGGTGAAGTTTTGGGATGTAGGATTGGATTCACCTCACCAGATGCGAGTCTGCGGGGATGGGGAGCTGTCACCCAAGGGGCTCAGTTCCAGGGCAGATGGTCATCCCACAAAGCCCTCCTTCCGATCAACATTCTAGAACCGCGGTGATCTAAAATGCTCTGCTTCAGGCCTCTTCTCTGCTCAGGGATCGGGTGATCCAAGTTCAGTCAGACAACGCCACGGCAGTGGCTTACATAATTCGACAAGGAGGGACAAAAAGCAGAGCCTGCATGCGAGAGGTGTCAAAAATACTCCTCTGAGCAGAAAGAAATGCAAAAGCGACGTCCGCTATCTTCATTCCGGGGGTGGACAACTGGGAAGCGGACTTCCTCAGCTGCCGCGATTTCCACCCGGGAGAGTGGGGTCTCCACCAACAGGTGTTTCAACAGATCTCGACTCAACAAGAAGCTTCCCTGGTATTGCTCAAGGACCAGGGACCCTCAAGTGAGGGCAATAGACGCGCTGACATCTCATTGGCCTTATCAGTTGGTCTACCTGTTTCCTCCGATTCTGTTGCTCCTGAGGGTGCTCAAACCAATCAGGAATCGGGGAGTCCAGGCAATTCTGATTGCCCCGGATTTGCCTCGGAGGGCATGGTACGCAGATCTTCTGTACATGTCTGTGTCAGGCCCTTGGCCTCTGCCACTGAGAAGATCTTCTACAACAAGGACCATTCGTCTACCCGGATTTACGGCGACTTCGTTTGACGGCTTGGAAGTTGAGCGGAACATCCTAGCTCGCAAAGGCTTTTCCAAGAAGGTTATTACAACCATGGTTCAGGTTAGAAAACCTGTAACGTCAAAACTCTATCGTCCTATCTGGAGGAGATATGTCTCCTGGTGCGAGGAACGCACATATCCACCTGCAGAGTTCCACTTATGACGTTTCTAATATTTCCTACATGCTGGTTGTGGATAAGGGCTTACGTCTGGGTTCCCTTAAGGCCCAGATTTCAGCTCTCTCAATTTTCTTCCAGAAGTAGTTGACAGTGTTGCCAGAAGTTCAGACCTTCTTGCAGGGAGTTCTCCACATACAACCTCCATTTGTGCTGCCCACGGCACCCTGGGACTTGAATCTGGTGATGGAATTTCTACAGTCCTCCTGGTTTGAACCTTTAATAACGGTAGAAGACCAGTACCTCACGTGGAAGACTGTGATGTTCCTGGCTTCTGCTAGGCGTGTCTCAGAATTGGGGGCCTTATCGTGTAAAAGTCCCTACTTGGTCTTTTACGAAGCTAGAGCTCAGGACTAGACAGCAGTTCCTGCCTAAGGTCTCTGCATGCCACTTGAATCAACCGATTGTAGTCCCGTCAAGTTCTGGTACATCTGCTCCTCCGGAGTCGTTGGATGCTGTGTGAGCCTTGAAGATCTATATCAGGAGGACGGCTTGGGTTAGGAAGACAGATTCCCTGTTTGTGCTCTATGATGCACAGAAAAAGGGTTGCCCTGCGTTTAAGCAGTCCATTGCTCGTTGGATTAGGCTGACTATCCAACAGGCCTATGTGTCGGCAGCCTTGCCCGTTCCACAGTCTCTGAAGGCCCACCCTACAGGATCAGTGGGGTCTTCCTTGGTGGCTGCCTGTGGAGTCTCGGCCTTGTAACTATGCCAAGCTGCCACCTGCTCGGGGAAGAACAGCTTTGTGAGGTTCTACAAGTTTGATACCCTGGAAAAAGAGCATACCCAGTTTGGGCAGGCAGTACTGCAGGCGTCTCCGCATGTTCTCGCCTGTTCTGGAAGCTTTGGGACGTCCCCATCGTATTAAGTGAACCCCAGTATCCCCTATGGATGCTAGAGAAAACGGGATTTTAATACCTACCAGTAAATCCCTTTCTCGTAGTCCATAAAAGATACTGGGCGCCCACCTCAGTGGGTTGACTTATATGCAGGTTTTGTTCTTTTCCAAAAGTTACCTATTTAGCTGTTGCTGGTTTGTTCCAGCAGTTGCTTGTTGTTCTATGTTATGGTGTGCTGGTGTATGAATCTCACCGCATATTGGGGCTAATTCAGACCTGATCGGTGCTGTACGTTTTCGCAAAGCAGCGATCAGGCCTGAACTGCGCATGCACCGGTGCATGGCAGACAGCCGACGGCTGTCTTATCCCTGCGATCGCCTCTGCCTGATTGACAGGCAGAGGCAGTCGCAAGGCAGGAGGGGGCGGGCTGGTGGCATTTAGCCGCCGTTTAGGGGGCGCGGTCCGGGCAATGCAGGCATGCCCACACCGTTGGAGTGGGGGGAGGCGGGCCGCGGTGGCTGCGTGATGTCGCACGCAGCCGCTGCGACGGGTAGCTCCCAGCCAGCGTGCAGGAGCTGCGCTGGCTGGGAGCTACTCTTCCAGTACAAAAGCATCGCTGCTGTGTGATGCTTTGTACTTGTGCGGGGGGGTCAGCCCTGACATGCAGGGCGGACTAGCCCTGTGCTTGGTGTCCCCCCGTATGTCAGGGAAGCTGATCGTAAATGTGCTAAATTTAGCACATCTGCGATCAGGTCTGAATCACCCCCTTTGTTGTTATGTTCCTTCTCTCAAGTATGTCCTTTCTCCTTCAGGCACTATTTTATTTATAACTGCCTGTGAGAGGGGGCATAGAGTGGAGGAGCCAACTCACCCAGTTGAAGAAATTTAAAGTGCACCGACTTCTTTGGACCCCTTCTATACCCATCTTATTAAGTGAACCCCAGTATCCCTTATTGGACTACGTGAAAGGGATTTACGGGTATGTATTCAAATCCAGTTTTTTCATTCTCCTATAGATATTTTTCTATATAAAAATTATATAGTCTTGGTGTTAGAGGATGTACACTTTTACAACTGGAGGAAGAGAGATGCAGATGCACACTCTTAGCACTAAGTACACTGATAGTAAAAATAATTGAAATAAACCCTCACAATTAACATGGAGTATAATTGAAGTTCTTAGCACACATTTGCGCAAATATGCGGCCCATGTACCGCGGCCAGGTGACTTCATCACATGGGTCCGTAACATCCCTAATATTATCACATTCTATAAATGTATTCAGGACTTACCTCTAAATAGGGCCTTATCAATGTGTGATCTGAAATGCAGGAACCCAGCTAATTAAAACATCTGAGGGTGAATGGGAGGAGTGCCAA
The DNA here is from genome assembly GCF_028390025.1 of Pseudophryne corroboree. Taxonomy (NCBI): domain Eukaryota; kingdom Metazoa; phylum Chordata; class Amphibia; order Anura; family Myobatrachidae; genus Pseudophryne; species Pseudophryne corroboree. Next base: position 186,004,079 of record NC_086445.1, read on the forward strand.
TCCAGAGGAAGGAAGCCTTGCCTTCCAGTGTACAATATATACACAAATATAGTGAAAAGGGGGGGGACCTGGATTGCACACCCTATTACTAAAGATATCAAGAAGTGCTATGCTGAGGCTTCTAATACTATGGTGGATGAAGAGAGATGCAGATGCACACTCTTAGCACTAAGAGCGCTGATAGTAAAAATAATTGAAATAAACCCTCACAATTAACATGGAGTATAATTGAAGTTCTTAGCACACTTTAGCGCAAATATGTGGGCCCGTGTATCGCGGCCAGGTGACTTCATCACATAGAAACATAGAATTTGACGGCAGATAAGAACCACTTGGCCCATCTAGTCTGCCCCTTTTTTATTTTATCCTTTAGGCAATCTCAACCCTTTTTTTGGTCACTAACATTCCTAATACTGTCATATTCTATAAATGTATTCAGGACTTACCTCTAAATAGGGCCTTATCATTGTGTGATCTGAAATGCAGGAAACCAGCTAATTAAAACACCTGAGGGTGTTAGATACTGCACCCTTTAAATATGCCATTAGGTAACTAGGCCGCCCCCTCTGTCCCTCCTACCCGATACTTCCTCCATTAGCTGAATGAAGTCCTGTCCCAATGTTTTGCCAGTCGGAGTAGTTAATGGCTTTGTGGACGAAACGCTTTCTAACTTTTCAATTAGCTGGTTGTGCAATGCATGCAATGTCTGATTGGACTGGCCAGGCTCCTGTCCAATCAGGTAGTACATCAGTTAGACAGTTATACTGCCTTCCTATCCATTCTGACAACTATATGGTCTGTTCAGCAGTTTAAATCTTTATAGAATACCTTCAAACTGTAAAGGGGGGTACTCACGGGAGAGATGTGTGCTGAGCGATCTTAACACAGACCGCTCAGCACACATCTCTCTCCCCGCTCAGCACAGCGCGATGTGCTGAGCGAGGGGGAAAGCCGACGGGGAGCCGCTCACTTCACACAACGGTGAAGTGAGCGACCCGCTAGATTGAGCCTGCATGCAGGCTCAATCTAGCACCGGCGATAGCGATGCGCGGGGCGCGCATCGCTATCGCTGGAGGGCATACACACGGCAGATCCGTGCTTAAAATCTAAGCAATCTAGCAAGATTGCTTAGATTTTAAGCACGGATCTCTCCGTGTGTACCCCCCTTAATAGTTATAGGCTTTTGTAAACCATTATTGCTTCAGTTTCATTGTCTTGCGTTTGTTTGTTTTTTTGTCTCTCAAACTATTCAATAAGCTGCTTTAATTTACTGCAGCTATTTGTAATCGTGGTTTTTATTTTGAGGGCGAAATATACAATTTAGCAAAAAATAACGTGACAGAAATATAAACAATAAACATGTGGCTGAAAGGCCAGTATGAATACAGGTACATAAAATTTCTCCAAAAAAGTAATAAAAGGGAAAGAACGTGTAGTATGCTAACATCACATCTAGAGACTTGAGACATATGTTGTAAGATGTTATTGGAAGACAGAAAAATATAAGATCGGAAAAAGGACTGAGCTCGTAGAGTTCCGAGCTGTAATAGAGACAGTAAATATTTAGCGAGGCAGGTAGGTAGAGTAGGTGGGAAGGGAGGAACAGAAAAGAGAAATCAAGAGATGTAGAAGAAAGAAGAAGAAAAACGAAAAGTTCTCCTAAGAGTCGGGGGTCTGAGAAGTAGAAAGGAAATGAGGGAGGGAAGAAAAAAAAAAGAAAAAAGTGGGGGGGAGGGATAATAGTTATAGACTGGGACCCGTAATTAGTGTAATTCTGGGTGGGGGTGGTCATGATGCCTGTACCAGGGAAGCCAGATATAGTGGAATTTTTTGTACTGTGTTGTGGCGGAGACTAGTAATATATTCCATGTTTGCGACAAACCAGATTCTGTTCATTAGTGCCTGACGGTTGGGAGGTTTTGGAGTTCTTCCAATTACGCGCTATTTGATATTTGGCTGCGCAAGAGATAAAGAGGATCAGTTTTTTCGAGTCTTTAGAGATGTAGTCGGGTGGGATGCAAAGGAGGAGGTTAGCGGGAGAAAGGGGCGCTGGTAAATCAATTAGTTGAGAAAAGAGCATGCGGATCATCGCCCAATACTGAGCAATCACCGGGCAGGTCCACCAGACATGATAAAACGTGCCTACTTGACCGCAGTTCCTCCAGCAGAGGTTGGAGGCATCAGGGTAGATCCTATGCAGCCGATCCGGTACCAAATACCATCTCGTGTATATTTTGTATGAGTTTTCGCAGATAGCCAAGCTGATGGAGCATTGCAAGATCGTGGTGCGAATTGTGATCCATCCCTCCTCCCCAAGGTGATACCCAAGATCTGCTTCCTATGCTAGCTCGTGTGGTTCGAGGGGGGGCGATTCAGGGTTGATGGTGGATTTATAGAGAAGAGAGATAGTGCCCCTATCAGTAGGGTTGTAAATGCAGAGTCTCTTAAGAGGTATGGGAACCGGTATTCGGAATGGTAAGTGTAGAGAAGAAAGAAAGTGACGGATTTGTAGATATTAATAAAACAGAGAGTTGGGTAAATCATATGTGTTTTGCAGATCGGAGAATGATTTAATGGCGTGTGTCCCTGTGAAGTGGTGAATTCTAGTAACACCTGCAGAGATCCAAGGGCGGGCCATTCCTTGAGAGAGCCCCGGGGGAAATGCTGGCTTGTTCCAGATGGTAGTCAGAGGGGAGGGATGAGTAGAAAATTTCATTTTTTTTTTTCAGGTTCTGCCAATGTTTAAGTGTCAATTCTATTGTGGGTGGAGGTCAGTGAAGTTGAGAGCATTGTTTTCCAGAAAGCCAAGGCAAGTATGAGATCGATGGGACTCCCATTAGATCACTCTTCAGGTCAACCCACCTTTTAGTATGTTTTGGGACATGCCAGGCGACCATTTGGCTCAACCTAGTCGCGTCATAATAATGCTGGAGGATGGGAAGGCCTAGACCGCCGTTCCGAGAATGTTTAGTTAAGATATCCCGCCGGATTCTAGGCTTTTTATGGTTCCAAATGAATTTACACAAAGAAGATTGGAGGGTATTAAGAGTCAGGGAGGGGATCGAGATTGGGAGCGTCTGAAACAAGTATAGGAGTTTGGGGAGGGCATTCATTTTTATTGCATTGATTCATCCTACCCACGAGAGAAAGTAAGATTCCCATTGATGGATATCTTTAAGGATAGATGCGATGAGCGGGGGTGTCACGATCCGGTTAACTGGACGCCGTTTCCTGCCTGTTAGGTGTCTCCTGAGGTTGGCTCAGCGAGCCAGGGCCGGGCTATAACTATGTCTTGGGTTACATTTCATGGCTATTGCCTGCAGCGCTGGTTCAGCGGCCTCCTTAGTGTATACACTTACGGTGATGTGGCGCTCTCAGCCCCCGCCGCGACCGTCACTGCCGCGCCTGTGGTCTTCCGCTGGATGTGCGTCCTCTGTGTGCTGCAGCCGCCGCCGCCATCCCTGTGGCCACTGCGCGTCTGGGCGCGTGGAGTTTCTGCTGTTGCGGCCTCTGCCGCCATTACCGTTTGACACATGGTTTCTGAGTGCTTCTTTCCCCTTCAATCTCCGTCAATGGGCTAAGCCATTTTGGATTGAATCACATGATACTCTCCTCACCTATCCGCAGTGCTGCCGGAGCCTGAGCATAATTGTCAGCCAATTCCTGCTATCCAGCAGGTATAAATTTTCTGTCTCGGCACCCAGAAGGTTGTCAGTGCTTCCATTGTCTCTCCAGCATTCCAGTATGCAGCTTCACTAAGGACTCTCCTGTGAACACTCCCTGCAGTATAGCCTGACTCCCTTGTGGTTACTCTCTGCGGTGCAGCTCCAGTTCTCCTGTGCTGATGCTCTGTGGTGCAACCTGACCTCCTAGTTCCCGCACCTAGCGCTAGCAGAGTGTATGACTCCGGCTTCCAGCAGCCACTCTCTAGCAGTCCTCTGTCTCCACTACTATCAGTACTCACCATAATAGTGGAGTATTTACCTGCGATCCCTAGCATCACTCAAGCTTTACCTGCGATCCCTAGCATCACTCAAGCTTTACCTGCGATCTCCAACATCACTTAAGCTTTACCTACGATCCCCAGCATCACTCTGTGTTCCACCTGTGTTCCTAAGTGTCATAAAGCACTCCCATTTATACTCCGGATTACTGGTCTTAACCAGTTGTGATTCAGAGACTCACTTGTGACATTTATTGTTTGGTTGCACATTCTTTGACTTTTATGATTTAATAAAAACCCTCAAAGGCACCTCCTGTTGTCGTGATCACGCCTTCGGGCATTTGGTACTACAATCTCAGCACATGTCTAGGAGTCCTCTCTAACCTCCTAAATTCACGTACCCGTCAGCCCCTACAACTGAGGCCTCCAGCTACCGACACCAGCCCTCAGTTGTGACAGTAAGCACTGACCTAATGGATCCAGTCGGAGACCAAGTCCATGGGACCAGGCCAATACAAGAACTGGCAGCCCGTCTTGAACATCAGGAGGCTGCACAAGGCCATGTTATCCGATGTCTACAGGACCTCTCCTCACGACTGGATGAGATTCAGGCAACCCTCCGTGGGTCAGGGGCGTCCAGTGTGCCGACTGTAATACCTCCGGTGGTATCCCCACTCACCATACCCACTTCTCCACGTCTTCATTTGCCAACACCTGCTAAATATGATGGATCTCCGAAAGCCTGCAGGGGTTTCCTAAACCAGTGCGAGATCCACTTTGAATTGCAACCCGGCAGTTTTCCTACAGACCGCACCAAAGTTGCATATATCATCTCCTTACTTAGTGGCGCTGCCCTCGACTGGACATCAACCTTATGGGAAAGATCTGATACCCTGCTGTCATCCTATTCCGACTTCGTGGCAACGTTCAGACGTATCTTTGATGAGCCAGGTCGAGTGTCGTCAGCTTCTTCTGAGATTATTCGGCTGCGTCAGGGGACACAAACTGTCGGCCAGTATTTAGTACAATTCCAGACGTTGGCATCTGAGGTTACCTGGAATGAGGATGTGCTCTATGCAGCCTTTTGGCAAGGCCTCTCAGAACGTATTAAAGATGAGCTCGCCACCAGAGACTTGCCCTCGAAATTAAATGAGCTCATATCGCTCTGCACAAAAGTTGACCTACGGTTTCGTGAAAGGGCTTTGGAGCGAGGCAGGTCAACAATGCATAAGACTCCTTCTGCTCCTCCTGCTCATCAGCCGTCTCCGTCCAAAGACGAACCTATGCAGATAGGTCATTCACGATTGTCTCCAGCAGAGTGCAGAAGACGTTTATCTAATCACCTTTGCCTGTACTGTGCTGCACCTTCCCACCTCATTAACGCCTGCCCCGAGCGTCCGGGAAACTCCAAATCCTAGCCCGCCAAGGAGAGGGTCGGCTAGGAGTAATTAATTCCTCTCCATCTTCAAGTGACTGCAACCTCTCAGTTTCTCTTCAGGTGGCTCAGCGTACCAAGAATCTTATTGCCTTGTTGGATTATGGAGCAGCCGGGAACTTTATAACTGAGAAGTTTGTTAAGCAGTGGTCCCTACCCACTGAGAGACTGTTATCTCCTATATCTTTAACTGCCGTGGACGGCAGTAAGATTCCTGATGCGTTGATTACCTCCAAGACCCTACCTATCCGTCTGAAGGTAGGGGTTCTGCATACAGAGCTAATTTCCTTCCTGGTTATCCCAAGGGCCACTCATCCTGTGGTTCTAGGCCTCCCAAGTTGTTTGCATAATCCTCAAGTTGATTGGAAGACGACCCATATCCTGGCATGGGGTCCTTCCTGTTCTAAGACATGTCTACATAAAGTGCTACCAGTTTGCAACGCCTCCTCTAAATCTCCAGATGTTCCACCTTCTCCATATCAGGATTTCACCGATGTATTCAGCAAGTCTTCAGCCGATATTCTTCCTCCCCATAGAGAATGGAATAGCCCTATCGATCTCATTCCACAGAAAACTCCTCGTGGACACACGTATCCATTGTCGTTGCCTGAGACCCACTCCATGGAGGAGTGTATCAAGGAAAATCTGGCTAAAGGGTTTATCCGACCTTCCTCCTTTCCAGCTGGCGCAGGCTTCTTCTTCGTAAAGAAGAAAGATGGCGGCCTGCGGCCGTGTATTGACTACCAGGGTCTGAATGACATCACAGTAAAAAATCGGTACCCTCTGCCGCTTATCACCGAGTTATTTGACCGCATCAGTGGAGCCACTATCTTCACAAAGTTAGATCTGAGGGGTGCTTATAATCTCATCCGAATCCGAAAGGGTGACGAGTGGAAGACCGCTTTTAACACCCGTGACGGACATTACGAGTACCTCGTCATGCCTTTCGGACTCAGCAATGCTCCAGCGGTATTCCAACACTTCGTGAATGAGATTTTCAGAGACATTCTTTATCGTCATGTTGTGGTTTATCTCGATGATATCCTTATCTTCGTGAATGATCTGGAGGAACATCGGTTCTGGGTGAAAGAGGTCTTGTCCCGTCTCCATACCAATCATCTGTATTGCAAACTGGAAAAGCGCGACTTTGAAGTAAAATCCATCCCGTTCCTGGGGTATATTGTATCCGGTTCTGGCTTGGAGATGGACCCCGAGAAACTTCAAGCGATCCGAGATTGGCAGATTCCTTTAACCCTTAAGGGCATCCAGAGATTCCTTGGGTTTGCCAATTATTACAGGAAATTTATTCAAGACTTTTCCACCGTTGTAGCGCCTATTACGGCTCTTACCAAAAAAGGTGCCAATCCTTCCAAATGGTCAGAAGAAGCTACCCAAGCCTTTCATTTGTTGAAACAAAGATTCATCTCTGCTCCGGTTTTGAAACAGCCAGATACCAGTTCGCCCTTCATCCTTGAGGTGGACGCCTCTTCTGTTGGAGTGGGCGCAGTACTGTCTCAAAGAGCTGACGATGGTCATCTACATCCTTGTGGCTTCTTCTCACGAAAGTTCTGTCCTGCCGAGCATAATTACACCATTGGCGATCAAGAACTTTTGGCGATTAAGCTCGCTTTGGAAGAGTGGAGGTACTTATTAGAAGGAGCTTCTCATGCCATCACCATCATGACGGATCACAAGATTTTCCTGTAGCTAAAAGGCACTCAATGTCTTAACCCTTGCCAAGCCAGGTGGGCACTTTTCTTTTCCAGATTTGACTTCAAATTGCAGTTTTTTCCAGGGTCACAGAATCGCAAGGCTGATGCCCTTTCCCGCTCCTGGGAGCAAGAAAATGAGTCTGAGTCTACTGACAAGCATTATATCATTGATCCAGTGGCGTTCTCCGCAGTGAGGATGGACTCTATGCCCCCGCCAGGGAAAAGTTTAGTGAAGCCGGCTCTCAGAAGGAAGCTCTTGCATTGGGCACATTCCTCTCGCTTTGCCGGACACGCGGGCATACACAAGACCTTAGAATTTGTTTTCAGATCATACTGGTGGCCGACCCTAAAGAAGGACATTGCTGAATTTGTGGCCTCCTGCCCAAAATGTGCCCAACACAAGGTACTCCGCCAGTCACCCGCTGGGCAGCTGGTTCCTTTGTCTGTTCTTCATCGTCCGTGGACCCATCTTTCGATGGATTTCATCACAGATCTCCCTGTGTGTAACAAATTCAACACCATTTGGGTGGTAGTTGACCGGTTCATCAAGATGGCTCATTTCATTCCTCACTGGTCTTCCGTCAGCTTCCAAGTTGGCACAAGTCTTTATTCAAGAGATCTTCAGATTATACGGTGTCCCTGTGGAGATAATTTCCGATAGAGGTGTTCAGTTTGTGGCCAAGTTCTGGCGAAGTCTTTGTCAGGCGCTCCAAGTCAAGCTGAAATTCTCTACAGCCTATCACCCTCAAACCAATGGGCAAACTGAGAGGGTGAATCAAGACTTGGAGGCCTTCCTCCGTATCTACGGATCCTCTTCCCAGGATGATTGGGTTCAACTTCTTCCATGGGCTGAATTCTGCCACAACAATCAGTATCATTCTTCATCTTCCTCCACGCCATTCTTCACCAATTATGGGTTCCACCCAAAAGTTCCTGAGTTCCAACCGCTTCCAGCAACATTGGTGCCTGCAGCTGATATCACGATTCGGCAGTTTTCAAATAACTGGAAGAATGTTCGTGCAGCTCTTTTGAAAGCATCCTCCAGGTACAAGAGATTTGCGGATAAGAAGCGTAGGGCAATTCCTGCCCTTAAAGTTGGTGACCGCGTTTGGCTATCTACGAATAATCTACGACTGAGGGTTCCGAGTATGAAATTCGCCCCCCACTATATTGGTCCCTTCCTGATTGAACAAGTTGTCAACCCAGTGGCTTACAAGCTTCAGCTATCTCCGTTTCTGAAAGTTCCTAGGACGTTCCATGTTTCACTCCTCAAACCAGTAATTCTGAATCGCTTCCATTCAGCGCTTCCCTCTGCTCCCAAAGTCCAGACTCAACGTGGTGTTGAGTATGAGGTCGCCAAGATCCTGGATTCACATATTAGATATGGTCATCACCAGTATTTGATAGATTGGAAGGGCTATGGTCCTGAGGAACGTTCCTGGACAAATGCATCTGATGTCCATGCTCCGAAATTGGTTCAGAAATTCCATACCAGATTTCTGCGAAAACCTAATAAGTGTCCTGGGGCCACTCCTAAAGGGGGGGGGGGGGTGCTGTCACGATCCGGGTAACTGGATGCTGTTTCCTGCCTGTTAGGTGTCTCCTGAGGTTGGCTCAGTGAGCCAGGGCCGGGCTATAACTATGTCTTGGGTTACATTTCATGGGTGTTGCCTGCAGGGCTGGTTCAGCGGCCTTCTTAGTGTAAACTTACGGTGATGTGGCGCTCTCACTGCTGCGCCTGTGGTCTTCCACTGTATGTGCATCCTCTGTGTGCCGTGGCCGCTGTGCACATCTGGGCGCGTGGAGTTTCTGCTGTTGCGGCCTCTGCCGCCATTACCGTTTGACACATGGTTTCTGAGTGCTTCTTTCCCCTTCAATCTCCGTCAATAAGCGAAGCCATTTTGGATTGAATCACATGATACTCTCCTCACCTATCCGCAGTGCTGCCAGAGCCTGAGCATAATTGTCAGCCAATCCCTGCTATCCAGCAGGTATAAATATCCTGCCTCAGCACCCAGAAGGTTGTCAGTGCTTCCATTGTCTCTCCAGCGTTCCAGTATGCAGCTTCACTAAGGACTCTCCTGTGAACACTCCCTGCAGTATAGCCTGACTCCCTTGTGGTTACTCTCTGCGGTGCAGCTCCAGTTCTCCTGTGCTGATGCTCTGTTGTGCAGCCTGACCTCCTAGTTCCCGCACCCAGCGCTAGCAGAGTGTATGACTCCGGCTTCCAGCAGCCACTCTCTAGCAGTCCTCTGTCTCCACTACTATCAGTACTCACCATAATAGTGGAGTATTTACCTGCAATCCCTAGCATCACTCAAGCTTTACCTACGATCCCTAGCATCACTCAAAGCTTCACCTGCGATCCCCAACATCATTTAAGCTTTACCTACGATTCCCAGCATCACTCTGTGTTCCACCTGTGTTCATAAGTGTCATAAAGCACTCCCATTTATACTCCGGATTACTGGTCTTAACCAGTTGTGATTCAGAGACTCACTTGTGACATTTATTGTTTGGTTGCACATTCTTTGACTTTTATGATTTAATAAAAACCCTCAAAGGCACCTCCTGTTGTCATGGTCACGCCTTCGGGCATTTGGTACTACAATCTCAGCACATGTCTAGGAGTCCTCTCTTACCTCCTAAATTCACGTACCCATCAGCCCCTACAACTGAGGCCTCCAGCTACTGACACCAGCTCTCAGTTGTGACAGTAAGCACTGACCTAATGGATCCGGTCGGAGACCAAGTCCAAGGGACCAGGCCAATACAAGAACTGGCAGCCCGTCTTGAACGCCAGGAGGCTGCACAAGGCCATGTTATCCGATGTCTCCAGGACCTCTCCTCCTGACTGGATGAGATTCAGGCAACCCTCCATGGGTCAGGGGCGTCCAGTGTGCCGACTGTAATACCTCCGGTGGTATCCCCACCCACCATACCCACTTCTCCACGTCTTCATTTGCCAACACCTGCTAAATATGATGGATCTCCGAAAGCCTGCAGGGGTTTCCTAAACCAGTGCGAGATCCACTTTGAATTGCAACCCGGCAGTTTTCCTACAGACCGCACCAAAGTTGCGTATATCATCTCCTTACTCAGTGGTGCCGCCCTCGACTGGACATCACCCTTATGGGAAAGATCTGATACCCTGCTGTCATCCTATTCCGACTTCGTGGCAACATTCAGACGTATCTTTGATGAGCCAGGTCGAGTGTCGTCAGCTTCTTCTGAGATTCTTTGGCTGCATCAGGGGACACAAACTGTTGGCCAGTATTTAGTACAATTCCAGACGTTGGCATCTAAGGTTACCTGGAATGAGGATGCGCTCTATGCAGCCTTCTGGCAAGGCCTCTCAGAATGTATTAAAGATGAGCTCACCACCAGAGACTTGCCCTTGAAATTAAATGAGCTCATATCGCTCTGCACAAAAGTTGACCTACGGTTTCGTGAAAGGGCTTTGGAGCGAGGCAGGTCAACAGTGCATAAGACTCCTTCTGCACCTCCTCCTCGTCAGCCGTCTCCGTCCAAAGACGAACCTATGCAGATAGGTCATTTACGATTGTCTCCAGCAGGGCGCAGAAGACGTTTATCTAATCACCTTTGCCTGTAATGTGCTGCACCTTCCCACCTCATTAACGCCTGCCCCGAGCATCCGGGAAACTCCAAATCCTAGCCCGCCAAGGAGAGGGTCGGCTAGGAGTAATGAATTCCTCTCCGTCTTCAAGTGACTGCAACCTCTCAATTTCTCTTCAGGTGGCTCAGCGTACCAAGAATCTTATTGCCTTGTTGGATTCTGGAGCAGCCGGGAACTTTATAACTGAGAAGTTTGTTAAGCAGTGGTCCCTACCCACTGAGAGACTGTTATCTCCTATATCTTTAACTGCGTGGACGGTAGTAAGATTCCTGATGCGGTGATTACCTCCAAGACCCTACCTATCCGTCTGAGTTCTGCATACAGAGCTAATTTCCTTCCTGGTTATCCCAAAGGCCACTCATCCTGTGGTTCTAGGCCTCCCATGGCTTTGTTTGTATAATCCTCAAGTTGATTGGAAGACGACCCATATCCTGGCATGGGGTCCCTTCCTGTTCTAAGACATGTCTACATAAAGTGCTTCCAGTTTGCAACTCCTCCTCTAAATCTCCTGATGTTCCACCTTCTCCATATCAGGATTTCACCGATGTATTCAGCAAGTCTTCAGCCGATATTCTTCCTCCTCATAGAGAATGGGATTGCCCTATCGATCTCATTCCAGGGAAAACTCCTCATGGACGCACGTATCCATTGTCGTTGCCTGAGACCCACTCCATGGAGGAGTATATCAAGGAAAATCTGGCTAAAGGGTTTATCCGACCTTCCTCCTGTCCAGCTGGCGCAGGCTTCTTCTTCATAAAGAAGAAAGATGGCGGCCTGCGGCCGTGTATTGACTACCGGGGTCTGAATGACATCACAGTAAAAAAAATCGGTACCCTCTGCCGCTTATCACAGTTATTTGACCGCATCAGTGGAGCCACTATCTTCACAAAGTTAGATCTGAGGGGTGCTTATAATCTCATCCGAATCCGAAAGGGTGACGAGTGGAAGACCGCTTTTAACACCCGTGACGGACATTACGAGTACCTCGTCATGCCTTTCGAACTCAGCAATGCTCCAGCGGTATTCCAACACTTTGTGAATGAGATTTTCAGAGACATTCTTTATCGCCATGTGGTTTATCTCCATGATATCCTTATCTTCGCGAATGATCTGGAGGAACATCGGTTCTGGGTGAAAGAGGTCTTGTCCCATCTCCGTACCAATCATCTGTATTGCAAACTGGTAAAGTGCGACTTTGAAGTAAAATCCATCCCGTTCCTGGGGTATATTGTATCCGGTTCCGGCTTGGAGATGGACCCTGAGAAACTTCAAGCGATCCGAGATTGGCCGATTCCTGTAAACCTCAAGGGCATCCAGAGATTCCTAGGGTTTGCCAATTATTACAGGAAATTTATTCATGACTTTTTCACTGTTGTAGTGCCTATTACGGCTCTTACCAAAAAAGGTGCCAATCCTTCCAAATGGTCAGAAGAAGCTACCCAAGCTTTTCATTTGTTGAAACAAAGATTTATCTCTGCTCCGGTTTTGAAACAGCCAGATACCAGTTCGCCCTTCATCCTTGAGGTGGACGCCTCTTCTGTTGGAGTGGGTGCAGTACTGTCTCAAAGAGCTAATGATGGTCATCTACATCCTTGTAGCTTCTTCTCACGAAAGTTCTCTCCTGCCGAGCATAATTACACCATTGGCGATCAAGAACTTTTGGCGATTAAGCTTGCTTTGGAAGAGTGGAGGTACTTATTAAAGGAGCTTCTCATACCATCACCATCATGACGGATCACAAGAATCTCCTGTACCTAAAAGGCACTCAATGTCTTAACCCTTGCCAAGCCAGGTGGGCACTTTTCTTTTCCAGATTTGACTTGAAATTGCAGTTTTTTCCAGGGTCACAGAATCGCAAGGCTGATTCCCTTTCCCGCTCCTGGGAGCAAGAAAATGAGTCTGAGTCTACTGACAAGCATTATATCATTGATCCAGTGGCGTTCTCCGCAATGAGGATGGACTCTATGCCCCCGCCAGGGAAAAGTTTAGTGAAGCCGGCTCTCAGAAGGAAGCTCTTGCATTGGGCACATTCCTCTCGCTTTGCCGGACACGCGGGCATACACAAGACCTTAGAATTTGTTTCCAGATCATACTGGTGGCCAACCCTAAAGAAGGACATTGCTCAATTTGTGGCCTCCTGCCCAAAATGTGCCCAACACAAGGTACCCCGCCAGTCACCCGCTGGGCAGCTGGTTCCTTTGTCTGTTCTTCATCGTCCGTGGACCCATCTTTCGATCTCCCTGTGTGTAACAAATTCAACACCATTTGGGTGGTAGTTGACCGGTCCACCAAGATGGCTCATTTCATTCCTCTCACCGGTCTTCCGTCAGCTTCCAAGTTGGCACAAGTCTTTATTCAAGAGATCTTCAGATTATACGGTCTCCCTGTTGTCAAAGTCAGAAAAATATCACGATGCACACTGCCATATTTGCACCTCATATGTGTCCCTGCTGCGCATGCGTGCGCTCTCCCGTGCGTGCGCATACTCGCTGTTGCGGGCACCCGCAGGCGCACGGTATGCGCATTTACGGTAGAGATTGTATGCGTCTAGCGGGCGACTCTTTCGTTACATATTTCCACTATATAATGCATTTTGTAGATCATGGTTCCTTTGATAGATTCTGAAAGTTTGGTTAATGTAGCATGTTCATGAACAGAGAAATCCCTCTTTGTTTGATACGAAGGGTCAGACAGGAGTAATACTGTGGTGTTTAGTATCCATCGGAAGAGTATTTAATTAGCAATATTCCGGTGTTGGTTTGAAGCGAATTAATCGCTCGTGCGAATAGTTATGGACATAAGAAGTTTATGTCCATTTACTATTATTTGCACTTACTTATCCATGCGGCGGGAAACCTAGTTTCCCACCCACCTGAGCAGTTGGAAATCGTCACAGCCCACCTGTATGAATCAACCTATGACCTTTTGTTATAATGCGAGGAGGAATTCCTGTGTCCAATGAACAATGAGATTGTAGGGACCATTGAATTGTATTGTGTGTGGGGCATAAATAGACAAGCCGATCACATCCAGCTCACTCTTCAACGGTTCTCATTGCTGAAAATCGGGAGCTGGATGTCCAGAGGCGCATGCGATCGTTCCCCTTGTGCGTAAGTTTTCTCCGCAATCATATTGTCTTTCTTGTTATTATGGGCCATATCTCTCTCTCTCTCTCTTCTCTTTCTCTCGTATTCTCTTAAACGTAATAGTATTGTATTGTATTTCCTGTGTAGTTATCTGGTTAGTTAGTCTATGTTATATTGTAGTGTATGACTTGTAATTGTATTATTCTTTTTCAAGTATAACATTCATATTAGGCGTTAGACCCTAAGCACGGTATTTGTGTATTTCTTATAGTGTTAAGTATTCTCAGAGCGTCGGTGACGCTCGAACAGCTTTTAAGTTAATAAGGTTACACGGTGTTGCATCTACACTCAATCTCTGCACCAAGGTTTACTGCATAATACACTGTTTTATGGTATAGTTACAAAGGTTTAACATTGTGAGCGTCTGCGCCGCTGGTGATCTCCTCGTGGTCTCGAGCGTTCGCATCACTATAGCAAATCATTACGTTAGTCGGCAGCCAATAGCGTGCCTGCCTGTGATCTCTTGGCCGTGAGCGAACGTAACGCTTGAGCATCTCGACTACGGCTAAGCTATTGTTACGCAACGTGCGTACCCTTACTGTACTCCATACGTCAATAGCGTACAGTGTTCTTAGACCTCTTAAAGGGTTTTAAGTAAGATAAATATTTAGCTTTATCAATTGGCGGCTCGTCCTGTCCTTCACATATCTCTGCTAGGTAATTTCAGCAGACATTATCCAGCAGCAAAGGGCGGGAGGTCATATTCCTCGTAGTGCTGTTTGGATAAGCGTCTGCTTCGCTTAGTAAAGGGTGCTGAAGGAATCCGGAACCGGAGGTAAGAACAAAACGCTAGTGTCTTATAAAACTGTTTATTTCTATCTTGCGTACGCACGCACATATCTGCATTTCTTTTCATTCGTGTATTTTCATATATCACTCTCCTGTTTGCCATTTTATAATTGATAAAACGTGCTAAGAGAGATTTGTCGCTATTTCATAGTTAAAGTGTAAATGTAATATATAAAGGGATAAAGTGTAAAACCCACACGCAACTCTACCTAAGGTATAAGGAGAGATTGGTGTGTTGCGCGGTAGACGATCGAGGATCATCTACATTGATAAAACGTGTTAGTTGTGTTACGGTGGACATTTGCTTTGCGTACACGTGTCTCTAACAAAGGGTGAGACTCGCGTACGCAACTCAAAGGCCGACTTACGCAACGGAGCGTCCGGGTACGCCCACGTAACTCAAAATCACACGATAGTGTTATTGCAACAGGCGGAAAGGTGGCAACGTGGTAAGTAGCGCAAGTCTATTTTAGTGTCCGAAATTTAGATTAACAGATCCTTCTCCAAATTCACAACACATCTGGTTTAAAGAAAATTTCTGCGCAGAAATAGAAATAGAAACAAAAGTGTACATGTGGTGAGTGAGTGTTTTGTATATATAAGTTTATACAATTTTTGAGGTTGAACCACAAGAAGTCGAGTTCTCGCAGGAGTACATACATGTAAGTGACGTGCATGGTGGCTAGGGAGGCATCTCTGGTTAAACATAAAATTTGAGCAGTAGAGTATAGTAGACCAGGAGGTCATACTACAGACCAGGAGGTCCAGGTACAGCAGACTAAGAAGTCTGCCATAAATAAGAGAAAAGGGCACAACCCAGGGGGTTGGTGCAAAACCCATATAGGCCAATAAAGCTCTGGCTGAAGGAATTCGCAGCCGAAATTTTCGATTCCACTGGTCGCTCAGCACATAAGATTAGTTGCTTATATGCTGAACGATTGTACCGCACGTAATTGTGTACATTAGTTAATCTGACCAGTACCATTTGTGTACGAACCCGGTCATAAAACTATTTGTACACTCTGATGTGATTTGTGTAATTTTTTATTTTCTGAAGGGAAGTTCGCTGGTCACTCAGGAATTGTCCAACAACCAATAGTTACTGGAAAGAGTAAGTGTTCTGCGGATATCCCTCGCATGTTCCAGTAAATAGAGGTTCATAGGGGCCCTGGGTCGAGTACGCCAGCGCTAAGGCAGTGTGTGGGTCGTATTGGTCGGCGTGGGCGAGTGAGTGGGGTACTCGGTAAACCGCCACCGTCAGCCTATCGTGAACGTTTTGGTTTTTGTAAGGGTTCGCTGAAGACCCTGATTGAAGGTCAGAGGTGGTGAAAGCAACGCCTGCAAGTTATGGGGGCCAATTGTTCAGGAAGGGGGGCGATCAACCTCGGTTCGGGTTGATTCAGTAAACCGACCAGTCGGGTCGGCAAGGTACGTAATGTGTGAAAAATATGGTTCACATACAGAGGTTTTATGTGATGAATGGGAAAGAATGACAGTGCATGACGGGGAGAAATTCCCAAGAGTAGGTAGCTTTAGCCCAGAAGTGTTGCAAAATTTAAGGAGGAGGATATGTCTCATTAAATCAACAAAGAGACGAATCCAACATTATGATTATTTGCAGTTATGGCAACAGGAGGGTGAAATACAGAGAGGATTGGCTCTGGCGGCGGGATCTAATCCTATCAAGAAATTAATAGCGACGGCCCCGCCGCCACCATACATATCAGGAGAGAAATTGGTTGCGGAGAATGACGCATTAGGGTGTAACAAACAAACACTTAGCAACTGTGTAAATGTTAATAAGTTAACTAATGCAAGTATTAACCCGTGCAAGTTGTACCCTGTTTTGAACTTTCCCCAGGAGTGTGATCAAGAGGACGAATCGGCAACAATATCAGCGCTCTCTCTAGCAGCCACCATAGCAGAGACAACAGTAGGCACGGCTCCACCCACGAGATTAGTAACAAAAGCCCCTAGCGGAGGGATAGGTGAGGTCGTATCTACAGGTAAGTACGGCACCATACACTACGCTGAAACCATTTCACCACAGGCTGTAGAACCTACACAGTGATGTTAGTAAACTTAATCCTGTTAGGGTAATAGCAGTGCCAAATGGGAAAACTGACACGACAGGAATCACACCTGTTAGGAACATTGCCATGTACAGCCCATTTTCCCGAATGGAATTAAGAACCATAGTGTCGGAATTCCCTGACCCTAGGAAAGACTTAGTTGCTAGCCAGAAATACATCAGAGACCTAGGGAACACTTTAGAGCCCAATAACAAAGACTGGCAGGTATTGCTGAGGGCATGTTTACCCTCCAATGTCGACGCAGCTCAATTTTTAGCTGACTGTGGATTAGATCAGGATGTACCTCTTACAGATGTGTACAACAAAGATAACGTAAAAAGAATAAGTTTACAGTTAAAGGAGTATTTTCCAGCGGTAGTTAAGTGGAACAAGATTTTCTCCATTAGACAGAAAGAGTCAGAAACTGCTGCAGAATATTTTCACAGGGCATTACTAGAAATGGCAAAATACACAGGTATAGAGGACATTAAAACAAACATAAACCATCGAGAAGTAGCAGTATCTGTACTAATGGATGGTTTAAAAGAGACATTAAAGACAAGGGTACAGACCACGCAACTATGTTGGCGAGGTCTGTCGGTGGCTACTTTGAGAGAGGCTGCAATTGATCACGACCGGAATATCACCCGACACAGGGAGTCACAAGGTGATAAGTTAATGTCCGTAAGTATACAGGCCCTGACCACAAGGCAGCCTTTGTATAAATCACCAAACCCTGTGGGTAAGTCAAATGTGGTAACTTATTTTTCTTGTCATAGACAGGGACACATGGCACGAGACTGTAGAGTGAAAAATTCACAAAACTCATATCAACCCCCTAGACAACGACACGACACACGACATTGGGAGCAGGGTCCGCAGAAACGGAGTTATGAGCCACATGCAGGGGAAACAAAAAGATACCCCCCGAACAGAGACTGGCAAACTCCTGGCAGTTCCCATTTAACCCCTTCACAAGTAGTTGCTGCCAGCGGGATTCAGGGAGGTCACCATACCCAATAGGGGTGTGGCCATACCTGTAATCTGCAGCCAGTAAAATTGATTGCAAGTCTTGGGAGTGAACCTGAAATTGCAATCAATGTAGCTGGTAAATCATTAAACTTTCTTGTAGACACAGGGGCGGCCAAATCAGTGATAAATTCGACAGTGGGCATGAGAACCACTGGTAAGACAATTCCAGCCATAGGGGTAACAGGAGTAGTCCAGCACTACCCTGTTAGCAAACCAGCCGAGATTACAGTAGGGCCTTTACATACCAAGCATTCCTTTTTGCTGGCTGCATCGGCACCGACTAATCTCCTGGGAAGAGACTTATTGTGTAAAATGGGGTGCGTCATTTATTGTACTCCTGAGGGTGTATTCTTGGACATACCTGAGAATCACGCTCAGGAAGTGCAAGACATGTTAGACTCCCCATCAAAATTAATGTCACATACCATTATGACAAATAGGACTCCATCCCAAGTAGAAGAAATGACATCCCAGATACCAGAGTCACTTTGGACTAAAGACGGACAAGACACTGGATTGATGGCAAACGTAGCTCCAGTAGTTGTACAAGTAAAAGATGGTAGGATAGCTCCAAAAATCCCACAGTACCCTCTGAAGCCAGAGGTGGAGTTAGGAGTTTACCCAGTAATAGAGCGCTTGCTACAACAGGGCATCCTGGTAAGAACGTCCAGCACTGCCAATAGTCCCATCTTCCCTGTGAAAAAGAGTGGGGGGAGGGGTTACCGGCTAGTGCAGGATCTAAGGGGGATTAACAAAATAGTTGAGAGTCAGTTCCCCGTAGTGCCAAATCCAGCTGTCATCCTTATGCAAATCCCTCCCACTGCGAAATTTTTCACTGTTATTGACCTCTGCTCCGCTTTCTTTTCGGTACCTCTGCACCCTGACAGACAATATTTGTTTGCATTCACATACAGAGGAGTCCAATACACATGGACTCGATTACCACAAGGTTTCATAGACAGTCCAAGTATATTTTCCCAGGCTTTGCATGATTGTTTACAGTCTTTCCAACCAGAGAGTGGATCAGTATTAATACAGTACGTGGATGATCTACTACTGTGTTCTGATTCATTGGAAGCATCCCTGAAGGATACGAAACAGCTCCTGTTTCATCTTTCAGACACAGGACACAAGGTTTCCAAAGACAAGTTGCAATTATGCCAAACTAAGGTAAAATATTTGGGACACTGTCTAACACAAGGACTGAGACACCTGACCGCTGATAGAATTCAAGCAATTAGAGACATGACTCTGCCACAAACCCAGCAACAGATCAGAACATTTTTAGGAATGTGTGGGTATTGCCGTAACTGGATCCCAGGGTTTTCCATTCTAGCGTTACCTTTGCAGGAAATGGTCTCCTCAAACAAACCTGATCGGATTTTGCATACAGACGAGTCCGAGATGGCATTTGAGAGACTTAAACAGTGCCTAACGCAGGCACCAGCATTAGGTATGCCAGACTATGGGAAACCCTTTGAGCTGTACGGAACAGAAAGTGCTGGTTGCGCGGCAGGCGTCTTAACCCAAAAGCACGGTGATGCCAGCAGGCCAGTAGCATACTACAGCGCTCAGCTAGACGCGGTAGCGCGATCCCTCCCCACATGCTTGCGAAGCGTTGCTGCGATAGCATTGCTAGTAACGAAAAGCGAAGATGTAGTGCTAGGTCACAACCTCACAATTCATACACCACATGCAGTGTCAGCCTTGCTAAATTCTGCCCAAACCAGGCACGTCTCATCAGCGCGGTTTACAAGATGGGAATTGGCACTAATGGCCCCCGTAAACATCACCATAAGGAGATGCAGTGCATTAAATCCTGCAACATATCTCCCAGGTGTGCCTGGACAGGCACAAAGGGTGGAGGATGAGAGTGGTGGGGAAGGAGAATTTAATACAAAGGAGGACACACATGATTGTATGGAATATTTGACCCAAAATTTTACCGCAAGGCCTGACATCAGTGACAACCCACTGGAAGATGTAGATCTAACTTTCTACACGGACGGTAGTTGTCACAGACAGTCAGACTCGGGAGACTTGTGTACTGGATACGCAGTCGTAGATGACCAAGGCACCATAGAAGCGGAACCGCTAGGCCCACCTCACTCAGCCCAGGTTGCTGAACTGGTCGCCCTAACCAGAGCATGTGAATTGGCTAAGGGCAAATCAGCCAATATCTACACCGATTCTAGATACGCATTCGGGGTAGTCCATGATTTCGGAGCCCTATGGCGCCTCAGAAATTTCATGACGGCAGCTGGTACACCGGTAGCGCATGCAGCTCACATCAAAAGGCTTCTAACAGCGATACAGGAACCCGACAGAGTGGCTGTTATCAAGTGTAAAGCACACACATATAGCCAGGACCCAGTATCACTTGGTAACAGCCGAGCAGACGAAGCAGCTAAGTTAGCAGCTGGGACCCCCAGACAGACAGACACCACACAACTGATGGTATTTAATACCATCAACACACAGAAGTTGTGTGAGATGCAAAATTTGTGTTCCACACAGGAAAAGGCAGTCTGGAAGGCAAAGGGATATGGCCAGGAGTCCTCAGGACTCTGGACGGATGGACAAGGTAAACCGGTGGCCCCCAGAGCATATCTTCCATGTTTAGCTGAGGCAGCTCACGGGCTGACTCATCTGGGCAAGGAAGGAATGTGCAAGTTGGTAAGAGCATATTGGTGCGCCCCAGGATTTTCATCTCATGCAGGTAAGAGAGCAATGTCATGCCTTACCTGTCTGAGAAAGAATATCGGAAAGGCAATACCAACAGAACCATCTCATATCCCACCTACAGGCGGTCCTTTTCAGGTAATACAGATTGACTTTATTCAATTACCCCCTTGTCGAAATTTGAAATATGTACTTGTTTGTATAGATGTATTCTCAAATTGGGTCGAAGCATTTCCTGCGGCCACAAATACCGCTATGTTTACTGCTAAGAAAATTGTGCAGGAATTTGTATGTAGATATGGTATCCCTAGAATAATTGAAAGTGACAGGGGTACCCATTTTACAGGTGATGTCTTTCAAGGAATGTGTAAGTTGATGGGAATTGATAGCAAGCTGCACACTCCATACCGTCCACAGGCGAGTGCGAAGGTGGAAAGAGTGAACAGCACTATTAAAAATAAACTGAGCAAAGTTATGGCAGAAACAGGATTGACATGGCCAGAAGCTCTACCCATTGTACTGTACAGCATCAGAACCACTCCCAGGTCCCCTCTTAATCTGTCTCCCTTTGAAATCTTGTTTGGTCGACAACCGCATGTTATGATTAACCCTCAGGATGATTTGAAGTGTAACAATGAAGTGACTGTAAAGTACTTGATTAACATGAGTAAACAGCTAAGGAATCAAAATGATAATTTGAAGTTGGTGATTCCTGATTTACCAGATAGTAATTGTCATGACATTGAACCTGGGGATTATGTAATGATACGGAATTTTCTACGCTCAGGTTGCCTTATTGACAGATGGGAAGGACCATACCAAGTCTTATTGACTAGCACTACAGCATTGAAAGTTGCCGAGAGAGAGACTTGGGTTCATTCGTCCCATTGTAAGAAGGTTGCTGATCCAGAGAGGTCCCGTGATAAGGAACAGACGGTAGAGGAAGTTGTATCACTGGAGTGTCTGTTCCAGGAGGACTGAGGCGGCACCTGAGCATTGAGAATCACAAGATCAAAAGCAGTTGTCGATCCCCGTTTCCCTTTTATTGTTTTTCTCCACTTCCCATCCCCTCTCCCTCAAATTATTTTTTCCCCCTTCTCATTCTTCTTCGTTTCCTCCTAAGATGGACTTGCCTCAAGAGACTGTAATCCGGATTTTCCTGTTGACCATGATGTTGACCAGAGCAGTCTGTTCCGGCGAGAGTACCATGGAGGTCGAGAGAGGTTCTGGAATGGGTTCTGATGACAGAGATGGAGGCGTAGTTTTCCAAGAACAACATAATCAACAAGCAAAGGCGAGTATCAGAAAACGATCCGATAGCATTGACCATAGAAGGAATTGTGAAGGATTGTTAGCTGAGGAAAACTGTATCTGTAGGCTCTGTGACAATGTGGTTGAGGATGGGTGCATCAAGAAATGCCAATCCAGTTTTAATATCCACATGGACCGGCATCCCTTGAGTGACTATCACTCCTTAGTGGGTAGTGTGCTAAATCAAACAGATTGTTGGGTATGCTCTCAAGTTCCTCAAGGTCATAGCAAATCAGGACTAGTACCATTTCCTTTAACGATAGGGGAGGTACTTGAGCTAAGTGGTGGGAGGCCAGTGGACAGGAGGTTTAATATCTCCAGTCCTCCTAGTTTGAAGCTCCACCAATATCATGTGGATAGATCCCTCATATGTTTTAACATTTCCAATCCCCGAAAGCCGGGAAATTGGGAAGTGTCATGGAGTAACCAAACCATGACCTTTTCATATAGAGCAGATAGAATGCCGACAGATACAGAGCTTATACGCCACATAGCCAGTAGAGGAAAATCTTTCCGATATAGGTATACCCTAGGAAATAGGATTACGAGAGTTGGAGAGGTATCACCAGGATACTGTGCACATATCGTACAAGCTGATACGTGTACTAGACAGATGGGAGAATTAGGGTTAGGAGATTTCACATGGAAGATGTGTAATATGGTTATGTCCTACTCCGTCCCATATGTTCTCCCCGATGATGCATATTTCATATGCGGGAGGAAGGTGTACAAGTGGCTTGCCCCAAACTCTGAAGGATTGTGTTATATTGGAAAAGTATTGCCTGAAGTAATGACTGTATCACATGCCAAAATGAAAGATATACACCGTGTTGCCCAAGCTCCTTATACTCACACCCATTACGAGCACGTAGTTAAACGGCACCTGATAGAAAGAACAGAGCATCCGGCCTCTGACATGATCCATGAATCCACCGGGATTCAGTTTCTAATCGCGTTAGACATCACTCGCACCGCCAGAGGAGTGTTGAATTATAAATACATATCTGCGCTCGCAAATTTGTCAGACAATATCACAGAAATGTATGATGACACGTTTAGGTATACTGGAAGAGAACTTCAAGCTTATAAAACAGAACTGGTTCAGCATAGAATGATTCTCAATTATCTCACGGCAGTGACAGGTGGATATTGTGTCACACTGGCAACGCAGTACGGCGTGAAATGTTGCACATATATTACAAATAGTACCGAGGACCCGGTCGAGGTCATAGACCAAAAGATGGACGATATTCTCCAATTGAAGTGGGAATTTCGCAGGAGACACAATCTCACCCTTGCTGCTGTGAGTAATGAGCTGACTAGTTGGGTGTCATGGTTGAACCCGCGAAATTGGTTCTCTGGTTTAGGAGAATGGGCTCAAGGAGTCATAATGGATGTAGGGAAGTTTCTCCTATTTATCTTAGGTGTTATCATAACGATTGGCTTGATATTTAGATGCGGTCAGGCTTTAATGAAGTGCAAACGAGGTACTAGGGTGATGAGTTTAAGGAGTGAGGGAATTGTAATTCCAATGGATTTGATTTATGACCCAAATGTAGAAACAATGATGTGATGAAAATGCGATTTCTACGGTCCGTTTCTTTCACCTGTTTTTCCGTTTTCTCCAAGGTAAAAAGACCCACTTGGACGAGGAATTTGATGATCCTGTATACAGACAACTGATGGATTAAAGAAGAAGTTTTGACAACCTTATACACAGATATTTGATGAACTTTGCCATAGACCCCCAGTTTCCCTAGAAATTTTAAAATTACGCTAGCCCAACACTTTTGTAAGTCTATGGACATTGACAAAGCTTTTTGCCCACACGCCTTTTGGCAAAAGCACATTCAACAGACACCGAACAAGACTTCAACCGACAAATGTTCATTTACCTGACATAGAATACCACTGCATTTACCGTAATTATGTCTTTTCTTCATCTCTACAACCTTCAGGTAATTACACACATAGTCGATAGGGAATACAGGCACAGATATCAGCAATCACATATTCCCCCATTCATGTATCATCAACTAAAATGTGCTCCCCATTTTGTTACAACCACAGCCGAAAAGAGCTCGGTAAAGTTTGACAGCCCATCCACAGACCCGTACCACGGGATAAGAAGGAATTCAAATGTATACTTCGCAATGCCTCGAAGCTTGATTTAAAACACGTACGGCACGATGATACATGACCCCCAAACACGGATTCATACACACATGCTTCTGCTATCTCACTAGGTCATACCCTTTTCCTACCTTCTCCTCTCCTCCCCTACCCAACCATGGAAATGTATTAACCCCTGACATATATTTTTCTCGTTTTGAAATGTTTTAGGAAGTGGCAGTTATTGTTGACTGCCAAAGGGTGGACTGTCAAAGTCAGAAAAATATCACGATGCACACTGCCATATTTGCACCTCATATGTGTCCCTGCTGCGCATGCGTGCGCTCTCCCGTGCGTGCGCATACTCGCTGTTGCGGGCACCCGCAGGCGCACGGTATGCGCATTTATGGTAGAGATTGTATGCGTCTAGCGGGCGACTCTTTCGTTACATATTTCCACTATATAATGCATTTTGTAGATCATGGTTCCTTTGATAGATTCTGAAAGTTTGGTTAATGTAGCATGTTCATGAACAGAGAAATCCCTCTTTGTTTGATATGAAGGGTCAGACAGGAGTAATACTGTGGTGTTTAGTATCCATCGGAAGAGTATTTAATTAGCAATATTCCGGTGTTGGTTTGAAGCGAATTAATCGCTCGTGCGAATAGTTATGGACATAAGAAGTTTATGTCCATTTACTATTATTTGCACTTACTTATCCATGCGGCGGGAAACCTAGTTTCCCACCCACCTGAGCAGTTGGAAATCGTCACAGCCCACCTGTATGAATCAACCTATGACCTTTTGTTATAATGCGAGGAGGAATTCCTGTGTCCAATGAACAATGAGATTGTAGGGACCATTGAATTGTATTGTGTGTGGGGCATAAATAGACAAGCCGATCACATCCAGCTCACTCTTCAACGGTTCTCATTGCTGAAAATCGGGAGCTGGATGTCCAGAGGCGCATGCGATCGTTCCCCTTGTGCGTAAGTTTTCTCCGCAATCATATTGTCTTTCTTGTTATTATGGGCCATATCTCTCTCTCTCTTCTCTTTCTCTCGTATTCTCTTAAACGTAATAGTATTGTATTGTATTTCCTGTGTAGTTATCTGGTTAGTTAGTCTATGTTATATTGTAGTGTATGACTTGTAATTGTATTATTCTTTTTCAAGTATAACATTCATATTAGGCGTTAGACCCTAAGCACGGTATTTGTGTATTTCTTATAGTGTTAAGTATTCTCAGAGCGTCGGTGACGCTCGAACAGCTTTTAAGTTAATAAGGTTACACGGTGTTGCATCTACACTCAATCTCTGCACCAAGGTTTACTGCATAATACACTGTTTTATGGTATAGTTACAAAGGTTTAACATTGTGAGCGTCTGCGCCGCTGGTGATCTCCTCGTGGTCTCGAGCGTTCGCATCACTATAGCAAATCATTACGTTAGTCGGCAGCCAATAGCGTGCCTGCCTGTGATTTCTTGGCCGTGAGCGAACGTAACGCTTGAGCATCTCGACTACGGCTAAGCGATTGTTACGCAACGTGCGTACCCTTACTGTACTCCATACGTCAATAGCGTACAGTGTTCTTAGACCTCTTAAAGGGTTTTAAGTAAGATAAATATTTAGCTTTATCACTGTGGAGATAATTTCCGATAGAGGTGTTCAGTTTGTGGCCAAGTTCTGGCGAAGTCTTTGTCAGGCGCTCCAAGTCAAGCTGAAATTCTCTACAGCCTATCACCCTCAAACCAATGGGCAAACTGAGAGGGTGAATCAAGACTTGGAGGCCTTCCTCCGTATCTACGGATCCTCTTCCCAGAATGATTGGGTTCAACTTCTCCCATGGGCTGAATTCTGCCACAACAATCAGGATCATTCTTCATCTTCCTCCACGCCATTCTTCACCAATTATGGGTTCCACCCAAAAGTTCCTGAGTTCCAACCGCTTCCAGCAACATCGGTGCCTGCAGCTGATATCACGACTCGGCAGTTTTCAAATAACTGGAAGAATGTTCGTGCAGCTCTTTTGAAAGCATCCTCCAGGTACAAGAGATTTGCAGATAAGAGTAGGGCAATTCCTGCCCTTAAAGTTGGTGACCGCGTTTGGCTGTCTACGAATAATCTACGACTGAGGGTTCCGAGTATGAAATTCGCCCCCCACTATATCGGACCCTTCCTGATTGAACAAGTTGTCAACCCAGTGGCTTACAAGCTTCAGCGACCTCCGTTTCTGAAAGTTCCTAGGACATTCCATGTTTCACTCCTTAAACCAGTAATTCTGAATCGCTTCCATTTAGCGCTTCCCTCTGCTCCCAAAGTCCAGACTGAACGTGGTGTTGAGTATGAGGTCGCCAAGATCCTGGATTCACGTATTAGATATGGTCATCTCCAGTATTTGATAGATTGGAAGGGCTATGGTCCTGAGGAACGTTCCTGGACAAATGCATCTGATGTCCATGCTCCTAAATTGGTTCAGAAATTCGATTTCCGTGAAAACCTAAGAAGTGTCCTGAGGCCACTCCTAAAGTGGGGGGGGTGCTGTCACGATCCAGGGCCGCGCTATAACTATGCCTTGGGTTACATTTCATGGGTATTGCCTGCAGCGCTGGTTCAGCGGCCTCCTTAGTGTATACACTTACAGTGATGTGGCGCTCTCAGCCCCGTTGCGGCCGACACTGCCGCGCCTGTGGTCGTCTGCTGTATGTGCATCCTCTGTGTGCCGTGGCCGCCGCTGACATCCCTGTGGTCGCGGTACGCGTCTGGTCGTGTGGAGTTTCTGCTGTTGCGGCCTCTGCCGCCATTACCGTTTGACACATGGTTTCTGAGTGCTTCTTTCCCCTTCAATCTCCGTCAATGGGCGAAGCCATTTGGATTGAATCACATGATATTCTCCTCACCAATCCCTAGTGCTGCCGGAGCCTGAGCATAATTGTCAGCCATCCCTGCTATCCAGCAGGTATAAATATCCTGTCTCAGCACCCAGAAGGTTGTCAGTGCTTCCATTGTCTTTCCAGCATTCCAGTATGCAGCTTCACTAAGGACTCTCCTGTAAACACTCCCTGCAGTATAGCCTGACTCCCTTGTGGTTACTCTCTGCGGTGCAGCTCCAGTTCTCCTGTGCTGATGCTCTGTGGTGCAACTTGACCTCCTAGTTCCCGCACCCAGCACTAGCAGAGTGTATGACTCCGGCTTCCAGCAGCCACTCTCTAGCAGTCCTCTGTCTCCACTACTATCAGTGCTCACCATAATAGTGGGGTATTTACCTGCGATCCCTAGCATCACTCAAGCTTTACCTGCGATCCCCAGCATCACTCAAAGCTTTACCTGCGATCCCCGGCATCACTCAAAGCTTCACCTGCGATCCCCAACATCACTTAAGCTTTACCTACGATCCCCAGCATCACTCTCTGTTCCACCTGTGTTCCTAAGTGTCATAAAGCACTCCCATTTATACTCCGGATTACTGGTCTTAACCAGTTGTGATTCAGAGACTCACTTGTGACATTTATTGTTTGGCTGCACATTCTTTGACTTTTATGATTTAATAAAAACCCTCAAAGGCACCTCCTGTTGTCGTGGTCACGCCTTCGGGCATTTGGTACTACAATCTCAGCAAATGTCTAGGAGTCCTCTCTTACCTCCTAAATTCACGTACCCATCTGCCCCTACAACTGAGGCCTCCAGCTACCGACACCAGCCCTCAGTTGTGACAGGGGGGTAGTTAGCTCTGTAAAGAGAACTGTAAGATTTAGTGATGGAAACTCCTAAATATTTAAGCGAATGTCTGCACCAGGAAAAGTCAAAATTCTTTTGTAGTTGAGATTTAGTTAGTTTGGGGATGTGTAAGGAGAGGGCTTCAGATTTTGCCTGGTTAATCTTATATCCCGAGAGGTTGCCATATATGGATAGTTCTCGGAAGCGATTCGGAAGGGAAATAGTCAGTTTGTCAGAGTCAAAAGGATATCATCGGCAAAGAGGGAGATGGTGTAATGGGCATGGTTGATATAGACCCCTGAGATGTCAGGGTTGGCCCGGATGCGATTTGCGAGGGGTTCAATGACAAGTGCGAATATGAGAGGAGATAGTGGACACCCCTGTCGGGTTCCATTTGAAATTTTGAAGGGATCTGATAGTATATCGTTAGAGTGTACCGATGCCGAGGGGTTTTGTTATAAGGCCTGTATGGCCTGGAGAAATTTACAGATTGAAAACTGTTGTGAGGTGGGGAAGTAGTGCGGGTTGAAAAGTTTTATAATAGGACATCGGAAAGCCGTCCGGATGGCTTCTGACATTTGATAGTGAGGTCTATTTCTTTAGGGGTAATAGGTTTATCAAGGTCCGAAGAGGTATTTGAGTCAATACAGGGCAGGTCGGAGGATGTTAAGTAGTCAGAGGTCGTGTGGTGGGTTGAGTTCAAAGAAGATGAGGTGTCGGGCAGATTATAGAGCCGCTCGTAGTAAGTCTGAAAAAGAGAGTTAATAGTCACTGGGTTGTATTGAAGGGAGCCATTGTCGTATTTAATAGCCGGGATAGCAGTGTGCGCCTTCCGAGGTCTCAATCTGCTGGCCAATAGCGTATCAGCTTTGTTACTCTTTTCATAGAATTTTTGTTTCAACCAGCGGAGAGAGTGCTCAGTTTTTTCGGCCAGTAAAGCGTTCAATGCTGTCTTGGCAGACGTGAGTTGTGTGTAGAGAGAACGCGAGGGCCATTGTTTATGTAGGGTTTCCAAGTTATGAACCTCAACTGTGAGGGACGATATTTTTTGCTTATGTTCCCTGTTCCTATGCGACGTGTAGCTAATAATGTGACCTCTGATGACAGCTTTGTGGGCTTCCCAGATTAATTGGGTACAAGAGGAGTCAGTTATATTTAAGGAGAAATAGTCAGCGATAGCTAGATTAATTTTTTCTTGGAATTTAGGGATTTTCAAAAGTGTCTCGTTTAATCGCCAATTGCGGCGGGTCGTCGGAGTGTCGAGAATGTCGAAGGTGGTAGTGAAGTGATGATGGAATGGTCCGACCAAGGGTTAGTAATAATATACTAATCTGTTACGTGTTTAGAAACCAGTGTGCCGCAGAAAAAAAGATCGATTCGGGAGTATGATTGGTGTGGGATCGAGAAGAAGGTGTAGTTCCTAGCAGTTGGGTTGAGGGCCCGGCAGACATCGAAGAGACCAGATTCGTGGATATGTTTGTTTAAGGATCGTGAGGATGAATCGCGCTGTGGGCGGGACTGACCAGAGGATTTATCTAAGTCGGTGTCTGGGACAGTGTGGAAGTCCCCCCCCCCCCCCCCCCCTAGTATTAAATATCATTTTCTGACTTTAGTCAAGTCTGTAAAAAAAGAATTGAAAAAGGAGGATTGCCCAAAGTTGGGGGCGTAAACAGTGGCGATTGTGCATTCCAATGGTCCCAGTGTGCCTGTCAGGATGATATAGCGGCCGTCAGTGTCCGTGTGAGTCGAGTGTAGTGTAAATGGGACTTTGGAGTGAATCGATGGCCACTCCATTGTGTTTCGATTGGCTTGAGGAATAAAAAGCAGTTGGGTAGCGTTTGGTAGACAGGGTTGGATGCAACCGGGATTTAAAGTGAGTTTCCTGGATAAACACTATTCCCGCTTTAAGAGTCTGGAGAGAGCGGAACAGGGACGAACGTTTCTGAGGGGTATTGCGATACCAGGACCAGGGGCATCTTGGATGTCACTGAAAAGGAGGGGTAAGGGAGAGAGGCGTGGGAGAGAGAGAGGGGAGAGAAAAAAAGGTAGGGGGGAGAGGGAATGAAGAAAGGACCTCGACTCAACGGAGGAGAGAAGATAGGAGAGGAAAGAGAAGGGGAAAATGGGTACTGAGGGCAGGTGTCAAGGGGGGGAGGAGTCTGTGCAGGAGTTCCTTATGACCAGCGAAAAGGAACAGGCACAGAGAGTAGGATCAAGGGACCTGGAGTGGAGGAGTGTTGGGTAACGACCGTACTCCCTCCACGGAGGGGAAAGGGTGCGGAGGCTAGAAAGCAATAGTGCGAGCTTGTGTGGTAAGTAAAGGCAATGGGGGAACACGTCCCTCCAGTGGTGGTCTATGTGAAATCTGCAGCAGAGGCCATGAGGCGTAAGAACCAGTGTGTGAAAGACGTGGCAGAGAAGTAGCGTGCAGAGCCCAACATTGGTCGCATTAATAGCAATACTACAGTAATATAAACAACAAAGTTACTAGAAATTCTATCTATACATCCTGGCATCTATACGCGATTATAAATGATGCATTAGCAGCAATTATGTGGCAGTAAGAACCGTGTGAGCAGTCCTAATAAAATAGATTTAGCCACAGAACTTTGAATAGCAGGGCTAGAAAAGCAGGCTGAGAGAAAAGAGGGCAGACAATATACAATAGGCATTCAGTAACAACCAGGATGATAAACTGAAACAGATCAATCAATGTAGCAACTAGAGCAGTATAACGAGTAGAGTGTTCATATAACCGCAGGTGCAAAAGTGTTTAGGTCGGTCGAGAGTTGGGAATCGGCCCGGTCGGGGGGTTGAGTCCTCCAAGTGTGATAGGAAGTCCCCCCCTTCTCTCGGGTCTTTGATGACGATCGTTTTGCTGTTGTAGTCGACCAGAAATTTAAAGGGGAATCCCCAGCGGTTCCCGCGTATGCAGAGTGTGGAGATTAAGTCCCTGAGTTCTCTCCTTTTAAGTATTGTAGAGGGAGTCAAATCCTGAAAGAACTGTAACTTGGAGTCCTCAAACATTATGTGCGGCTTGCCCCGAGTCGGGAGGAGAACCAGTTCTTTATCTTTGAAACTGAGAAAGCGCATGATAACGTCCCTAGGGGGATCGCCATCACGAGGTCTAGGTCAGAGAGCCCTATGAGCCTTTTCCAAGGGCAGCTCCCGAGGGTCCATACTCGGTACAAGGGTGGAGAACAGCCTTTGTAGATATTCTTCAAGGGCTGCTGGGAGAATAGACTCTGGGATATTACGGATTCGAAGGTTATTTCTCCTTTCGCGATTTTCCAAATCCTCGTTTTTGGCACGCAGCTCCGATATATCCTGGATAAGGTGATCGATATACCTGACAGTTTCTATGTGGTCCTTTTGTAGAATGTCCTGTCTGGATTCCAATTTAGAGGTTCTGGAAGACAGAGATGGGATGTCTGATCTGATTGAGGTGACCGCTCTGTCCAATTTGGTTTCCAGCGATTCTTTAAAGTCCATTGTGAGCGATTTAAAGGCCAAGATATCCTCTTTAGTAGATAGAACGGGTGAGGGGAACGGATCGTCCTTATCTGATGAGGATAGGCTAGGAGAGGGAGGGCAAGGAGGGTTTGTCGCTCTTGTCGTTTTTAGTGAAATGTTGGGAGATATCCATTCCCGCACGTTTTCTTGTATTCGGGTTGGACTTAGACATGGTTGCACCTCGGCAATTGGGTTGGAGTAAGGAAGGGTTAAACAAAGCACTGGAGTAGGTGATAAAAGCAAAGCTACCAGACAGCCAGAGAAAGAACCACTAGAGGGCTGAGTTATGGTGTGATCAGTGGGGCATGAGGACTTTTAGATGTCGTAGGCAGCCACGGGACTCTCTAGCGGTGCCACATGTAGAACCACTCTCCGCCAAATAGCTGATATGGGGCTATGAATCGCGCGAGCCCCTGCCAGCGGTGGAGGTCTGGGCATATGCGATGCAGGGGTCAGGAAGCGAAGGCCATCCGTCCCATTCGTAGCGGCAGGGGACCGCGGGCGTATCAAAGATGGTGCCCCGCTATTGCAAACAACAGTTACAGGCCACAGATGGGCAGAGGCAGCAACAAAAATTAGGGAGATGGACACCACACTTGGGGATCGTGATCTGCCACCCGTGCAGTACAGGCTGGGTCGGGGAAGACCACCGCAGTCCAGCAAGCACCGCAGAGGAGGATTTTGTAGGAGGTAGCGGCGGCAGTAGTAGAGCTCCGGTGTCGCAGGCTGGTGCCAGAGAGTCCTTAACAGCCAAACTGGGAGCCTCCGGTTAGCTGAAATTGAGGCAGCGGCTTCCAGTGGGTGGGTGGGCCGCGATCCGCGGGAGCTCCACCAGTGCTCCCCGATTCCGTGGGCCCCACCTGGAGTCAGCAACGGAGGTTAGGGAGGCGGGGAGATATGTGGGAGGCTGGAGTGAGGGCTCAGGGGATGAGGGTCAAGGCCAGGGAGCAGACGCAGGGCTGGAGCCTGAGAGAGGTGCGTCGTTTGCTCCGACTTGGTGGGCAACGTATGCAGGGGGACTCAGGCGTCGCTGGCCTGCCCAAAGTTCCTCTCTGTTGGGGGCCGCCCATGGGGGAGCTAGAGTCGTGCAGGCCGCGCTCAGTCATTAGCGCCCGGGAGACCCTCTGCAGCACCTTTCACCGGTGTCCGCTGTGTCGGCTGCTGCGGGCCGGGGATCAGTGACTGGGGGCATCAGCTAACCCCCACTGCACTCCCGAGAAGCTTACCTCCCTCCTCTGAAACCTCCGATCCAGGCCACAAGCTCCGCCGGACTCCACGCCGGGCCACAGTAGTCAGGTGTTAGTGTGAGCTCTCTGGGTCCTCCTGGAGGAAAGGTCACTGCTCCCTGTCAGCACGATCCGGAGCGCGGCGTTAGGAGACGGCACAGTGGAGGAAGCCGCCAGACTCAAGATGGCGGGTGTCCGTCCGGCTAGGGGAGCGGAGAGAGCTGCGGCAGTTGCGGGGGGGGGGGGGGGCGAAGCAGGAGGGAGAGGGTGGCCTTTCTGGTGGTGAGTGCAGCGGGGATCAGTCTAGGTGCCTTACTGCAGCTATTTGATTTGCCGTGATACCCGCCATTTATCGGGGATTATGCTTCAGGCACCCGAAGCATATAATCTGCTTTAAGCAGCCCTCAGAGCTGCGACAACAATAGTCCAGATATTTATTGCGGATTCCATGTGGTGTTGCACGAAAACAGGATATTTTTCTCCTGAAAGAAATGGGGTCTAATTGGATAGCCTGATACTGACCATACCATTCTTAGTGTTAGGGACCCACAAGAGAAGCTAGTTGGTGGGATGGTATTGGTTTTTGCATCTTCATTTTGTTTTCTTTCTTTGTGGAACTACAAGTCTCAGCATAACACATCTCATTATGGTTGTAATTGGGGTGTGCAGTCCATAATACCCCTTTTACACCAAGCTTTTGACCCGGGTTATTGCTGGGTCTACCCAGGTCACTGCTTGGTGTAAAAGGGTCCTTGAAAAATTACTCTGGTCGAGTGACCAGGGAATATGACGCTGGTAGCTACCAGGCTTGGACCCAGGTAATGATGCAGTGTAAACAGCTCGATCCGCATTATGCTTAAAAGCTAGTGACTTGCTGTGTATGCAGAGGTCCGCCTTAAAAAGGGTCTGTGAGTGACATGCAGGCCAGACCCCGGATTCAGTGTAAATGGGGTTGACCCGGGAATAACCCAGGTCCAATGTGCAGTGTAAACAGGGTCTGACCCAGGTTGGAACTGTGTCTGGAAACCTGGGTGGTTTAAGATTTCACCAAGTATATCTTGCTTGTTTTCTCCCCAGTCCATTTTCCCCAAGCAGTGTGAGACACAATGATCAGGCTTGGTATAGGGGTTTGGGATCTGCACAGGACCGGATTAAGAGTATATTGCGTTGATATTATATTCAATCTGAAAAGGATGATAGAGTAATACCAACATAAAGCTACTGATTTCACCCTACAGGTATTATACAGTAGTGCTAGGTTGGTAGTGCTCCCAGAAAATAGTTGAGGAAAAAACTATGTTAAGAGGGGTTTTGCACAGGGGCAAGAAGACTGTTTGGTCTATCTGGGGCACACTTCAAATATCATATAGTATGGTAATAGTAGTACGTAAAGATATTATATTAAAACATAACTTTTATTATTAAGCATTTAAGACATCAAGACGACCACAAAACTTAGGTTAAAAAGTTATGAAATTGGTTATTCAAAAGGTTCCTTTCTGTGATGAGTTTACCTAGGGTGAGCTCAAAATTCTCTCTATATTTTTTTTCACCTGTTTAATGTGTTTTATCGAACAAAGGAACAAATTTGAAGTGAATAAAGGTCAAATGTGACGTTGATCAGAGCAAAAGTTTCTATTATACTGTTCTCTCTCCCATTGGGCCAATAAAAAATTTATTGTTATCACTTGAGAGAGCAGTGGTCAGGCTCTATTACTCCTAAACACCCACAACAGGAGTCAGTCTTAAATCTGAAATAGTGCATATGCAATATGGCACCTGTTTGAGGAGGGGTTTATCTGAGTCTACAGTAAGAGAATAATGAAGTCAGTTGTAGAGACCAGTCACTTCTGCTTTTGCTCATCGTTGCCATCAAATGAGCAATGAGAAGAGTGTGTAGGCACCAAAATATCTGGTATTAGCTGTGTACCCTTTGTTGACAACGGGGAAATATTACTGAGTTGATGACCCTTGGCATGGTGACAAAGATACCTTTATGGGAACGTGTTTACCGTACTATAGGTGAGTTCTCTTTCATAAAGGGGAAATATACCAGCCTGAGTGTTGATACTTGCTTAGAAGGCTAAAGAAACCTTCATGTGCACGCATTTCACCATATAAAGGTGAGTGGAAAAATCTGCCGCTATAAACAAGTGGTTTTAGAAGTGATATAAATGGTCTTTTTCCATCTTTGTTTTCCTGACAGTGAAAATAGGAGTTCAATCAGAAGAGAGATGGAAAAGAGAACACCATAATAAATTACTTACAGGACTCTGCGCTCTTGGACCACTCATCTTTTTTTTGTATTGGTATCTGTGGGAGTGGTGCTCCTGGGTGAGGACTGAGCTACAGTCCAAGGGGCACATTTGGCTTTGATATATTTTTTGTCAGGATGCCATCCTCCATTGTGATGTCATTCATTTTGATGCCATCTGTGATATCATCCCTTGTGATTTAATTTGTGAAGTCATCTGCAATGCCATGCATTGAAATGTCATGATTGTGATGTAATCCATTGCAGTGTCATCTGTGACATCACCTATTGTGATGTCATTAACCCCAATAACTACATGATTTATCAAAATACTAATAAACTAAGATAATTAGGGCATACTAGATGGGCCAAGTGGTTCTTACCTGTTGTCAAACTCTATGTTTATAATTGACCCTTGGCAGTGACTAAAATAACCCTCTATGGTTAATGACAATAACCAGGTTTTTAGGGTTATGTATTTTATAAAGTTACCATGGAGGAAATGAGTCAGAAAACACAGAAGTTAGGCCTGAGGCATATAGTTTACAGTGTAAATTAAGATCAAGATATAAGAGTATGGTTCAACAACCTGAAACATGGCAGAGGAATTTACATGTGCAAAAACACAAACCCCAAGGTCAATGCAACTGTGTCTTTGGGGCTTATAACATGCAATATATAACCACTGGTGACTATGTGATGGTTTATGCTGGGTGCTGGGAGAATGGCAAAAAAAAATGGATATGTTATACTGTATATTGGCCCTCATTCCGAGTTGTTCGCTCGTTCTTTTTCATCGCATCGCAGTGAAAATCCGCTTAGTACGCATGCGCAAAGTTCGCACTGCGACTGCGCCAAGTAACTTTACTATGAAGAAAGTATTTTTACTCACGGCTTTTTCTTCGCTCCGGCGATCGTAATGTGATTGACAGGAAATGGGTGTTACTGGGCGGAAACACGGCGTTTCAGGGGCGTGTGGCTGAAAACGCTACCGTTTCCGGAAAAAACGCAGGAGTGGCCGGAGAAACGGTGGGAGTGCCTGGGCGAACGCTGGGTGTGTTTGTGACGTCAACCAGGAACGACAAGCACTGAACTGATCGCACAGGCAGAGTAAGTCTGGAGCTACTCTGAAACTGCTAAGTAGTTAGTAATCGCAAAATTGCGAATACATCGGTCGCAATTTTAAGAAGCTAAGATTCACTCCCAGTAGGCGGCGGCTTAGCGAGTGTAACTCTGCTAAATTCGCCTTGCGACCGATCAACTCGGAATGAGGGCCTTTATGCAGATCGTATTAAGGAGATTGGAAAGTTGGACAAAAGTTGCTGGGGTAGATTGTGCTTTGCTAATGGAGGTATAAATGAGAATGGCTGGCTGAAAGATAAATAATTTGGCCAAGGGCTACTACTTTTAGAAAATAGAAATCGTTATGAAGGCTACTGGAAAGGTGCTGAGGTGAAAGTAATGAACCCTGAAGGCTTTATAGAAATGGCAGGAGCTGCTGGTTACTTGAAAACCAAATAGAAGTTACTTGTAAAAAAGAAACTTGTTGTCTAGAGAAATGGAACTCTGACACAGGGTTCCAGAACAATGAAAGGCTGATACCTCATGTTACAGATCAATAGGACTGAAAACCGGGTCCCTTAACTTTAGAACACCGATTCTTGAGGTACCAGATCAGTAGAACACAGACCAAGTGCCCAAGGACAATAGGTTGTGTCTATGCTCCCTTCGTGATCAGGACCTGGAAGTGGCATAACGAGAGGGCAGGAGAGAACTTTCACCCTTACAACACCTAAATGTTTTCTCTGTTCGTTTGAGGTTATTTTTATTTTTCTATGCACCGTTGGACCCTCGCGGGCTCGCTTCGCTCGCCACGCATCAGGGACGGTATCTCGCTTCACTCGCCACAGTTTACTGTTCCAAAATAGTTTGTGACATGGACCCAGAGGTTTATGGGAAAGGTCCTTTCCACGAAGGGAAACTAGACGCTACCAAGAACAATAGGCTGATGGCCTGACAATCTGTGACATAAAGATGACCTCACAATGGGTCATATCATAATAGAATAACTGACAATAGAATAGGTGACCCCAATAGATAACCTCACTGATGACACCACAATAGGTATCATCATTCTGGATGATATATATGTGATACCCTGCAGTTGTGAGGTATTACTTAAAGACATATCCCAACCACATACAATATGCTGCTTTCAGAAACTTACTTAAGAGGTGATCCTGATGACAGCCATTTCATGGCCAGTGAAATTCCCTTAAATTAGGCCATTTTGAAAAAAAAAAGGGCATAGAGGCCAGTGTAATTTCAAATAAAGTTGATTAAAAAAAAAGCAGTTGGAAGGGTGACAGTTGGAGCTGCTAAGAAATGAGGGCTGGGTGACGCCATTGAGCAGTGAGACTCGGATAAAGGGATATGCTGCTGATAGACTCTGAGACGTGTGGTCCCTTGCAGAGAGTCCCGCTGAAGTGAAAGCTGTACTTGCATTTTGAAGTGGAAGTAGCATACTGACTAAGGGGATGATTCAGGCGTAATCGCTGCTGCGCATTTTTGCACAGCGGGTGATGAACGATTTACTGCGCATGGGTTTGCACCGCTATGCGCATGCATGTCAGCAAACAACAGGCATCGCCGGGCAGCGATAGAAAATTCTAATCGCACAGCCATTCGCATGCTGCTTGACAGGAGGAGGCCATCTGTGGGTGGTAACTGATCGTTATCTGGGAGTGTCAGGGAAAACGCAGGCGTGGCCAAGCATTTTCAGGGAGGGTGTGTGACGTCAGCTCCGGCCCCGATCAGCTCTGCACACACTAGTAAAAACCATTCACTGGTGAGTGAGGTGCGAATTGATTTGCAGTTGTCCGCTGACTGAGGGATTTTTAGCAGCTCAGCGTACACATGCGATCGCACACGTGCGCAGCGAATTTACACTCCTCTTGGGTGGCGACTATCTGATCGCAGGACAACAATTTTAGCAGCCTAGCGATCAGGTCTGAATTAGGCCCTAAGTACAGTACATTGGTGAAATGAAACTAATTCAATGACCAAGCATCCATTGTTGTGGAACAGACATAGGGGTAAATGTTTTACACTGGCACTGATTGTGCCGGCATTTCTCTTCCTGCTTCGTCTCTCTACTGAGGCGAATCAGGAAGCACTAGTGCCGAGATGTAAGATAATCGCGACTGCCCTGCCCGTGTCTGTAGTGCATCATCCTAGTGCTAATGTGCTGTGTTCTCACCCCACCATCGGCTTACTGGGCGTACATGAGATCTTGCAACTATTGCGAGATCTCCATGCACAGCCCAGAGCCGCTAGCTGCAGCAATGGGGCAAGGACACCTACAGCTGTCAAAATCGATACAGTGCTACTGACCATTCTTACATTGCCCCGCACTATCGGCGCGCTATCTTATAGATTGCAGCACCGATAATGACAGGACTTGGTCACAGCACTGCTGTCGTACATGGGGGAGAGATGGTATCAGTGCACATAACGAGGATAATACATTTACCCCATAGTACTGTATATGATAGTTATATACATATCAGCGCTTCAACATTGCTGAGTGCTAGTTGTGGATACACTTTAAGCCCTCAACATGCACAAGATGGCTCAGATGTGTCCAGAGTTACTAGAATTCACATCATTATAGATTCTTCTTCAAATTTCAGAGTGCTCTGCACATTGGTATTTAGATTATTGGACACTCCATTACTTAAAGCAGGGGTGGGGAACCTCCGGCCCGCTGGCCGTATAAGGCCCGCAAAGCAGATTGTTTCGGCCCACCCGCTTGTGTCAGTGAGACGCCACCGCTCAGTCCAGCGGCGGCGTGTCTCTGTCACGATCCTGACTGTAGTTCTCATATTGGGTAACTTACCCCTGCCATCTGTCCTGGATCCTGTGTCTTTTCTGCTCACTGGGATAAACAGCTTGCCATTACAATGAGTTTCCTGAGTTCTCTGCCTGGAAGGTAAGAGTTAATGAGTTCCACCTGTGGTGATTAATCTTCTGTGTGAGTCTGAATTCAGCAATCTGAAGTTTAGGCCTAAAAGCCAGCATCCTCTGTTTGCAGAAGTTCAGGCTTCAGTGTTCTTTCGGCCTGCTAGGCCTCACTCCACATCACAGCCTAGTCTAAAGTACTCACATGACAGTGACTGTTCACCTGACCCAAAGCTGTCCAATCCTGTGCCAGCCTGAGACTCTCTGAATCACCTGACACTGCTCACCAATCACCAAGGACCAGGAAGTATAAGTCACGAGACTTGAGTTTGAAACTCTGCCAGTTCCTCGTGTCGCACACGGCTCTGTGTGAGCTTGGAGGCTGAGCTGCCTAGGGGTAACACTTGTGCTTCGGTTCCTGTGAAACTCTGCTCCTTTGCTGCCCATTCTGGATTGCAGTTGTGTACCATTGATATCCAGTATTTCTACAGTTTCATCTTAAAGTCACAGTTGCAGTATTCCATAGTCTCATCTTAAAGACACAGCTGCAGTATGCTACAGTTTCATCTTAAAGTCACAGTTGCAGTATTCCATAGTCTCATCTTAAAGCCACAGCCGCAGTGTTCTTCAGCCTTATCCTAAAGTCACAGCCACAGTCATCGTTCCACTTTCAGTTGCTTTTCCAGTTCTATCCGGTACCAGCCCGGATTACAGTTGCATCCCAGTCTCACCGGTAACCATCCCGGTTCTCAGTCTCACCAGTAACCAGTCCGGCTCACTATCTCACCAGTAACCTTGAGTACATAAGCACCTACTCCTGTGACACTATATTTCAATCTCACCAATACATTCATCAGCCTGCTATCAACACCAAGTCCCTGGTGATCCAGTGGTCAGGATACGGCTTCCTCTGCCGAGGCCCGGGTTTGATTACCGGTCAGTGATTGCTCCTTCTTCTCACTGATCCCTACAGGCCAGCCTAATATTCACATAGTCCTCCAGTCGCCCGCACAGACTTCACTAACACAGGGTTCACAAAAACCACAGTCATGACAGTCTCAGCTGTCAGGGCAGGGAGAAGAACGCAGCTACAAGTCCGGCGGCAGGTAAGATCTCAAACCAGCCAGCAATTCGTAAGCCAATCAGAGCTCGCACACCGGCAGCCAATCAGGAGCTGCCGCTGCCGGCCCGTGAGCTGATTGGCTCAGGAACCAGCGGCTGCTTTGAGGTCCTACACGCCGCCGCCGCCCGACATAGCCGCGCTCTCCTCCCTGTCCTGACACCCGAGACATGCCGCTGGATGAAGCAGCAGCAGCGGTGAGCAGCACAGTGGAATGGGGGGCACTGTGGGGGCATTTGTGGATCTGGCACTGTGGGGGCATTTGTATACCTGGCACTGTGGGGGCATTTGTGGATCTGGCACTGTGGGGGCATTTGTGGATCTGGCACTGTGGGGGCATTTGTATACCTGGCACTGTGGGGGGCATTTGTATTCCTGACACTGTGGGGGCATTTGTATACCTGGCACTGTGGGGGCATTTGTGGATCTGGCACTGTGGGGGCATTTGTGGATCTGGCACTGTTGGGGCATTTGTATACTTGGCACTGTGGGGGCAATTGTGGATCTGGCGCTGTGAGGGCAATTGTGGATCTGGCACTTTGGGGGCATTTGTGGATCTGGCACTGTGGGGGCAATTGTGGATCTGGCACTGTGGGGCCATTTGTATACCTGGCACTGTGGGGGCATTTGTGGATCTGGCACTGTGGGGGCAATTGTGGATCTGGCACTGTGGGGGCAATTGTGGATCTGGCACTGTGGGGGCATTTGTGGATCTGGCACTGTGGGGGAATTTGTGTATCTGGCACTGCACTATTGGGGGCATATGTGTATCACATCCCATTTTAATTGGCCATACCCATTTTTTGCAGCACAGTGGTACCTCTAAGGGGCAGACCTACTGGGGGGCAGGGTAATTTTTAAGTTGAGAATTTTTGTATGGCCCCCGAAGGATTTTATAAATATCCAAATGGCCCTTGATAGAAAAAAGGTTCCCCACCCCTGACTTAAAGGAACATTTGAAGAGTGCCAGCAGAATGTATATTATGTTAGGGTTATATGAAAATCCAGTTTTCTCTTACGTCCTAGAGAATACTGGGGATCCATTTAGTACTATGGGGTATAGACGGGTCCACTAGGAGCCATGGGCACTTTAAGAATTTGATAGTGTGGGCTGGCTCCTCCCTCTATGCCCCTCCTACCAGACTTAGTTTAGAAAATGTGCCCGGAGGAGCCGATCACGCTTATGGAAGCTCCTGAAGAGTTTTCTGCATTTATTTTTCTGCTTGTTATTTTCAGACATGACTGTATGGCACCAGCCTGCCTGCTTCGTGGGACTTAGGGGAGGGGGGGGGACGGCCCAACCTCTTGAAGGGTTACTGGTCCCGTTCCCCGCTGACAGGACACTAGCTCCTGAAGGAACTATTCGCAAGCCCCACCACGGCAAACGTACATTCTCGCAGCACACCGCCACCCCTAACAGCCAGAAGAGTGAAGAGTGTTGAGTACTAAGCCAGGGTCCCAGTTAGCGGGTCACCGGCCATTTTGGCGGCATGAGGGTACGGAGACGCACGGCTTCTAACCGGGGTGGATTGCGTCTCCAGACTCAGTACACAACTGCGTCTCAGTACACTGTACACAGTACCCACTCTGGCAACGCAGCCTTAAAACAGTTTCTCTCCATTTTAAGCACCAGATTCCTCAGCCAGTATAAAAAAGCGGGAAGACCACGCCATTGAGGGGGCGGGGCTTCACTATGAGCGGATACAGCAGCTCACCAGCACCATTTTCCCTTTGCAGTAGACACAGGCGCTGACTGAAAGGGATGCGTAGCTCCTCCGGGTGTGACTCCAGATTACCTAAGCGGTACCAGGGGGTCATAGCAGGGGAGGAGCGACTATTAGTGTACTAAGTCACCAATCTGGGTACTTAGTCTGCGACCCGGCTAAGCTTGGCATTAGCATTAAGGGCGTGGTGTGCTGGCACCAAAATATCTCTGTGTCTCCCTGGAAGGGCTCTTTGTGGGTTAATTGTGCCTTTAACCTTTTCCTGTGTGTGCTGTCACATTTACAATATGTCAGGCAAAGAGTGTGTTTCATGTATGGCAGAGTGTTCCTCATCCCCAGGGAGCTCTATGCTATGTGCTCAGTGTAGTGCACCTTCCCAGCCTAGCGGGGCTTTAACCAGTGTGGCTGGATTTCATTAAAGGAATGATTTCCAATATCTCTAATAAACTGTCCCGCAATGAGAAAGAGATGCAATACTTAAGACAATCTGTGGATGAGATTATGAACAGAGAC
The DNA here is from genome assembly GCF_028390025.1 of Pseudophryne corroboree. Taxonomy (NCBI): domain Eukaryota; kingdom Metazoa; phylum Chordata; class Amphibia; order Anura; family Myobatrachidae; genus Pseudophryne; species Pseudophryne corroboree. The sequence goes on from NC_086445.1 coordinate 186,045,977, forward strand.
TCAGTCCCCAAACAAGCATCTCAGTCCCCTGCCATTTGTCCACAAAAACGAACTCTGGCCCATATCCTGCAATCTGACTCTGACACTGAGGGGTCAGACATGGAGGAGGGGGAGATGGATTCAGAAGGGGGGCACGCTGCTCTGTCACAGGGAATAGAGGCTCTTATAGAAGCTGTCAGAGACGTTCTGCAAATTCCTGATAAGATGACAGAGGAGTGTGAGGAATCTTATTTTAATGTAAAAAAAGAAATCCTCATTCACTTTTCCTGTGTCAAACAGGGAATTGAATACCCTGTTTGAAGAACCGTGGGTTAATCCTGATAAGAAATTTCAAATCCCTAAAAGGTTACTCTCATCTTTTTTTCCTTTTCCTCTGGAGGATAGGAAAAAATGGGAAAGTCCACCGATAGTGGATGCATCTGTGTCCAGGCTGTCACGGAAGATTGTGTTACCTGTCCTTAGTGCAGCCTCCCTGAAAGACACGGCTGATCGTAAGATTGAGACTTCACTCAAATCCTTGTACACAGCTGCTGGGGTGGCTCAGAGACCCACTATAGCATGTGCGTGGATTACTAAAGCCATTGCTAAATGGTCAGGTAACTTCATTGAAGGGTTGGATTCCTTATCTAGGGGGGAGATTGTGTTACTCCTGCAACATATACAGGACTCTGCGAACTTTATGGTGGAAGCCATAAAAGAAGTAGGTTTGCTTAATGCAGGCACCACTGCTATGGTATTGTCAGAACACAGGGGCTTATGGTTAAGCCAGTGGACTGCGGATGCGGACTCCAGGAAAGGCGTGGAAGGTCTACCCTTCACAGGAGAGGCCTTATTTGTAGATGAACTATGCAAATGGATCTCCAAAGCTACTGCGGGTAAGTCCACATATCTTCCTTCTGCAGCTCCCCCAACCAGGAAGACCTACTCAGGACCTACTCTACAGTCCTTTCGGACTGCCAAGTTTAAGGGCAAAGCCAGAGGATCTCCTACAGCCAACAGAGGTGCTAGAGGAAAAAACACGCAAACCAGCAACTGCCGGTTGAACAGAGCTCCAGTTCTGCTTCCTCAAAGCCTTCTGCATGACGGTAGACCGCGATGCCTGGAAGACTGGCAGGTGGGAGCCCGACTAAAAAATTTCAGTCACATCTGGACAACATCATGCATGGATACCTGGGTCATAGATCTTATTTCCCAGGGCTACAGACTGGAGTTTCAGGAGCTCCCGCCTCACAGATTCTTCAAATCAGGCTTACCAGTTTCACAAGAGGCAAGTATAACCTTACAGGATGCCATTCAAAAACTGGTACATACTCAGGTCATTGTTCCAGTTCCACCTCATCTCCAAAACAAGGGATATTATTCCAACTTGTTTGTGGTACCAAAACCGGACGGTTCGGTAAGGCCGATTTTGAATCTAATATCGTTGAACCCGTACTTACAAGGGTTCAAATTCAAGATGGAGTCTCTGAGAGCAGTGATCTCAGGTCTGGAGGAGGGGTAATTCCTAGTGTCTCTGGATATCAAGGATGCGCACCTTCACATTCCAATCTGGCCGCCTCATCAGGCTTATCTACGCTTTGCACTACAGGACTGTCACTGCCAGTTCCAGGCCCTGCCCTTTGGTCTCTCCACGGCACCGAGGGTGTTCACCAAGGTGATGGCTGAAATGATGTTTCTCCTTCGCAAGCAGGGAGTGAACATAATTCCGTACCTGGATGATCTTCTCATAAAGGCACCGTCCAGGGAGAGGTTGTTGAACAGCATTGGCCTCACAACCAAACTACTCCTGTATCACGGGTGGATTCTAAATCTTCCGAAATATCACGTAGAACCAACTCAGAGGCTCCCATTTCTGGGAATGATACTGGACACACAGTCGCAGAAAGTTTTTCTTCCTTTGGAAAAGGCATTGGTAATCCAGTCGATTGTTTGGGATGTCCTGAAGCCAACCCGGATATCGGTGCATCTATGCATATGCCTTCTGGGGTAAATGGTGGCCTCTTACGAGGCTCTTCAGTACGGAAGGTTTCATGCAAAACCCTTCCAGCTCGATTTGTTGGACAAATGGTCCGGCTCACATCTTCACATGTACCAGAGGATCCGTCTGTCGCCAAAGGCCAGGATCTCCCTTCTGTGGTGGCTACAGACTTCTCACCTACTCGAGGGCCGACGGTTCAGGATTCAGAATTGGATTCTGCCAACCACAGACGCAAGCCTCAGAGGTTGGGGAGCAGTCACCCAGGGGGTGCAGTTTCAAGGAAGATGGTCAAGTCAGAAAGTTGTCCTTCCAATCAACATTCTGGAGCCTCATATCTTCTTCAAGATCGGGTCATTCAGGTCCAATTGGACAATGTGACGGCAGTGACGTACATAAACCGGCACGAACAAAGAGCAGAGCAGCAATGTCAGAGGTGTCAAGAATTCTCCTCTGGGCAGAAAAAATGCTGCAGCGTTGTTTGCGACCTTCTTTCTGGGAGTAGACAATTGGGAAGCAGAATTCCTTTGCAGACACGACCTACACCCGGGGGAGTGGGGCCTTCACCCGCAGATGTTCAGGTGCTTGACACGTCGATAAGGATGTCCACAAATTGACATGATGGCCTCTCGTCTCAACAAGAAGCTCAAGTGGTATTGTTCCAGGTCGAGAGACCCACAGGCAGTGGCGGTAGACGCTCTGACAACTCCATGCGTCTATCAGACGGTGTACATGTTTCCTCCACTTCCTCTGATCTCAAGAATTCTGAAAAGAATAAGAAGGGAAAAGGCTCAAGCAATTCTCATTGCTCCAGACTGGCCAAGAAGAGCCTGGTACGTGGACCTTCTGGAGATACTCCTCGAAGATCCGTGGCCTCTACCTCTTCGCGAGGATCTTCTGCAACAGGGCCCGTTCGTCTATCAAGACTTAAAACGGCTACGTTTGATGGCATGGAAGTTGAACGGCTGATTCTAGCCAGGAGAAGCATCCCTGACAGCGTCATCCCGACTATGATCCAAGCCAGGAAGGGGGTAACGTCTAAACATTACCACCGTATTTGGAAGAAATACGTATCTTGGTGTGTGAGCAGAAAATATTCTGTGGTGGAATTTCATCTGGGACGTTTCTTGCTTTTTTTGCAGTCGGGTGTGGATGTGGGCCTATGTCTGGGCTCCATAAAAGTCCAGATTTTGGCCTTGTCCATTTTCTTTCAGAAACAATTGGCTTCTCTCCCTGAGGTCCAGATGTTCTTGAAAGGTGTTCTGCACATCCAGCCTCCCTTTGTGCCTCCCACGGCACCTTGGGATCTCAATTTGGTGCTACAGTTCCTCCAATCAGACTGGTAGACGTTAAATATCTTACGTGGACGACCATCACACTGTTGGCCTTGGCTTCAGCAAGACGTGTGTCGGAGCTGGGGGTGTTGTCTAACAAGAGCCCTGTCGAAGTCGGAAAAAGAAGATAATACAAACTACACACAGATTAACGCTTCTCTGTGGTAGCGTAAGGAAAAGGCGCAATCACTGAGAAACACCATAAAGACGCACACAGACACGTATTTCATACAACACATAAATTAAACATGTCAAGCACCAGACATTATAATGTATTCAATTATATAAAAGAGTTATAACATCATATATATGTATTAATGGAACGGAACAAGAGAAACATGTCATGCTTGGTATCAAAATAATTGCAACAATGAGTTATGACCAAGTGTAGGAATATGAAGCCATAATTCTAATGAGAACAAAAGGACATTTCACAGAAAGCACGTGGGCAGGATCCCAGTGTCCAACCCCTATGATGTCTGATTCAAGGCTGGACATTGCTTGCATATGAACTGACCAATGACACATCATGAATGAGAAACCTCCCTCTCCTGTACCAATGGAAGGAGCCTGAAACCAACAACCTGTTAACTCCCACTGTTTTGATATATGCAGTTTCTAGGACTTAGAGAGTTAGTTGTTTTTGCTTGCTGAGAGGGAGAGGCAGAGAGGGAGAAATGGAGATAATGTTCTATGGGAAAGGGTAATGTACCGTATATACTTGAGTATAAGCCAACTTTTTCAGCACTTTTTTTTTTGTGCTGAAAAAGCCCCTTCGGCTTATACTCGAGTCAGTATTTAGGAGGGACACGGAGGGCACAGCGCGCGGCTCTCCTGTGTCCCTCCTGCGTCTCCGGCGGCAGCGGCGTGTGTGTGTTAAAGGAAGTGCACGAACCGGCACTTCCTTTAACACACACACGCTGCTGCCGCCGGAGACGCAGGAGGGACACAGGAGAGCCGCGCAATGTGCCCTCCATGTCCCTCCTTCAGAAGACAGCGCGGGAGCGATGGAGGGTAAGTAACTCACACTGTGGGGCATATCTGGCAGCATGAGGGCATATCTGGCACATCTGGCACTGTGGGGCATATCTGGCAGCATGAGGGCATATCTGGCACTGTGGGGCATATCTGGCAGCATGAGGGCATATCTGGCACTGTGGGGCATATCTGGCACATCTGGCATTGTGGGGCATATCTGGCAGCATGAGGGCATATCTGGCACTGTGGCGCATATCTGGCAGCATGAGGGCACATCTGGCACTGTGGGGGCATATCTGGAAGCATGAGGGCATATCTGGCACTGTGGGGCATATCTGGCACATCTGGCATTGTGGGGCATATCTGGAAGCTTGAGGGCATATCTGGCACTGTGGGGCATATATGGCAGCATGAGGGCATATCTGGCACTGTGGGGGCATATCTGGCAGTATGAGGGCATATCTGGCACTGAGGGCTGTGTACGGCTAGAGCTGCATTTCTCACCCTAGGCTTATACTCGAGTCAATAATTTTCCCAGGTTTTTGTGGTAAAATTAGGTGCCTCGGCTTATATGCGGGTCGACTTATACTCGAGTATATATGGTATGTATGCTGGCTGTAATGGATTCTTATGTAACTATCTGCTTCTTGTGTAATTGTAACCATGTAACCATATATATACTGTACATGTGATATATTGTATACATATCCTTTTAATATATACATCTCTGAGTGTTGGAACTCATACAATGTGTGCGAGTGCTTGTTTTCTCTTAAGGGATGTAGTGTTTGCGACGTACAGCGCACTTTTATTGTATATGGTAATAAGATATGCCTTGCGTCCGCAGCATATATTAGAGTTGGCATTTTAAATATTTATTAGTATAATTTGAACTTCTCAGCCCCTATTTAATTTTCCATGAGGACAGAGCTGAACTCAGGTCTTGTCAGCAATTTCTTCTTAAGTTGGTGTCTGCGTTTCACATCAACCATCCTATTGTGGTTCCAGTTGTTACCGACACCTCTTTCACTTCAAAGTCTTTGGATGTTGTGAGGGCTTTGAAGGTGTATGTGAAGAGAACAGCTCGTCACAGGAAGTCTGACCCGCTGTTTGTTCTTTATGATCCCAATAAGATTGGGTGTCCTGCTTCAAAGCAGTCAATTGCGCGCTGGATCAGGCTCACTATCCAGCATGCTTATTCCATGGCAGGATTGCCGGTTCCTAAATCTGTACAGGCCCACTCGATGAGGTCAGTGGGTTCTTCTTGGGCGGCTGCCCGCGGTGTCTCGGCCTTACAGCTCTGCCGAGCAGCTACTTGGTCAGGTTCGAACATGTTTGCAAAGTTCTAAAGGTTCGATACTTTGGCCTCTGCGTGTCACGCTTGGCGTAAGTTGGGGTTCCGACAACCGAGTTTTGGCTGAAGGGACAGTTACCTGTGAGTAGAGTAAATGAGGTGGACTGAATGTAATTCCTCCTCATGGGGTGGAAGCCAAACTAAGTGTTAACGTTGGACAGAGGGTGTAAAGAAATGGAGGACTTCGTAGGAAGATAACTGTAGTTTTAATGAATAATCAGGTTGTACACGAATATTGGAGATATAGAAGAAACTGGAAGAATTAGAGTCTATGGTTAAATGACTTGAAGAGTGAAGCTGAAGAAATCCGGTAAAGAAGAACTGGAGACTGTGTTTTATGATTAAAAGATGAGGCTGAAGTACTTGGACTTTGAAGAAATGAAGACATGGGCCTATATTTACTAAAAATCCGAGTTTGCCCGATTTGTGTTTTTTTTTCTAAGTCCCAATCCGGAAATTCACTAAGCACCAATCTCGGCAGTGTTTGGACTATTCGTAATGGTTTGATTTGCAAAGTTCAGAAATACGAATGAATAGACCATCGGTCAAACGCGGCGGTTATTTCATACAATACGGGAATTCACTATTCATTCGTATTTGGGTGTTAGTCTCCGAGTGCTCAAATGCGGTCGTATTTTTTTGCGAATCGTTAAAAAAGCGGCAAAAAAATAGACCTGTTTTTTTCAGGCGTGTTTACATGTGTTGCAACTCAAAAATCAATCACACCTGAATACGGATGCCTATAAAAGGATGTTAGGCCCAATTCAATCCACCTACACTCAGAAATGGCAGCAGGACTGTGGACCAGTGATATTTTGTGTGCTGTGGGATTCCTCAGACTCAGACATCAGCCTGTAAGTAACCAGGGCCAACAAACTGAACATGGTCAGCAGGTTGTACAGGCTCCGCGGAGGCTGCACAGGCCTCGTTTTTTTAGAGGGTGTTTAAACTTGAACGCATTGTCCGATGATATGGTCATACAGATGTTCCGTCTAAATCGTAACAACATTTTCCGTCAGTATGACCTTGTCAAACTGGGCCTAGACCCTGAGACAGCATGCTCTCGCTCTGTCTCAGGCCTGCACAAACTCCTGGCTGTGTTGCACATTATGGCTACTGGTAGCTTTCAGGCTGTGTCTGGGGATGTCATAGGAATCTCACAGCCCTCATTTTCGAGAATATTAACACAGGTGATGTATACCTAACTACCTCTTCTTTTTTTTGTTTGTTTTAATTTCTCGGTGGACAGTTCTGTCCTAAAATCTCATGTTTATTGTTCATTCAAATATACACACAGGTATTGGCTGTTTTGCAGCCCCACATCGATGCCTCAATCTGCTTCCCTACCCAGGAGTCTCAGTGGCATGTCGTCAGGGTAGATTTCTATGAGCTGGCTGGCATGCCCAATGTGCTTGGAGCCATAGAGTGCACACACATTCAGCTGAGACCACCTAGGGGCAGGCAGCACATATATACTAATCGCCATCAAGAACACTCCACAAATGTGCAGGTGGTTTGTGATGCAAATCTCAAAATAATGAGTGTTGTTGCTGGTTACCCTGGGGGCTGCCATGACTCCTTCATCCTCAGTCAGTCATCCCTCTTTGATAAGTTTGAGGACGAACAAATGCCAGATGGATGGCTGCTGGGTATGTAATTTGATATGTGTAGGCCTGTGTATACTTTGTCCAAATACAGGGGCAGATGTATTAACCTGTAGAAGGCATAAGGAAGTGAGAAACCAGTGATATGTGCAAGGTGATAAAGGCACCAGCCAATCGGCTCCAATATGTAAATGAACATTTAGGAACAGATTACCTTGCACATATCACTGGTTTATCACTTCCTTATGCCTTCTACAGGTTAATACATCTGCCCCACAGTGTGTTACTTATGTGTTGCTGTATCTTAACATGAATCACGTTACTATATCTGTCTTTTAGGTGATGGAGGATATGGCTGTTTCTCTTGGCTTCTAACTCCATTGTCCCGACCTGATACCCCTGCTGAACACAATTACAATCATGCACATAAGTCCACGTGGAATGTGATAGAAAGATGTTTTGGTGTGCTGAAATCTAGGTTTCGGTGTCTGGATAAGTCTGGTGGCCTTTTGTTGTATAGTCCCTCGAAGGTGACTCAAATTGTGTTCTGCTGCTGCTTTCTTCATAACATGTGTTTGCAACAACATCTGCCACATGTTGAGGAGGAGGATGAAGAAAGCAGCCAGCAAGCAGAGGAATTAGAGACATCTGGTGATACTTGGAGTACAGATGTAGGGAGGCAGGTTAGGCAAGAGCTCATCACTCGCTATTTCTAAGGTAAGTTTGGTTTGCTTATTTCATTATAAATAGATTTTGGCCCATTTTTATTGTAAAAACCATTACTCAGAATGTGTCTGTCTCCTTGAGACATACAAACATACCCTCGCTTTATACAAAACTAATGTCGCATGTGTATTGTGTTTATTTTAAAAATCAAAGCAACAGATTATGAGTGGCATGCATTAAGTCTGGATAAGTGTTCGTAAACTTGCACTGATAATTTATTACAAGCACACATAATCCACATAGTAATTTATTTAGTATTTTACTTTATGATTGTGTGTAACGTCCTAATGCACAGGTTCTCAAACTCGGCCCTCAGGACCCCACACAGTGCATGTTTTGCAGGTAACCCAGCAGAAGCATAGGTGTATGAATTACTCACATACACATTTTAAAAGGTTCACAGGTGGAGCTAATTATGTCACTTGTGATTCTGTGAGGAGACCTGCAAAACATGCACTGTGTGGGGTCCTGAGGGCCGAGTTTGAGAACCTGTGTTCTAAATAAACAGTCCTCAACATATAATATGTTAGCCTTGAGGAATACATGTGTCCCTATGTGTGATGCTCCATCATATTTAAGGGACACAAACTTACTCTCATCCAAATTAATTTATTTTGTAATGTTTGCTGCAGTAAACTTGCTGATTTGTAAGTAAATACACAGTTTGCCACATATATACATTATTATACACATTATTATTTTTTTGGTTAAAAATTTATTATTTTTTGGTTTCTGCATCATGTGTAATAACATTGTTACTCATTTTTAACACACACAAACATGGCCCAACAATAATGACATTCATTTTGGCAATGAATTATCTCAATTCAATGACAACATATTAAAAGCTTTTTACGCAACTCAATTGTGTTATTCTTGTAATGTTGTATAGAGAAGAAAGGTAAAATAGTTAACAATCACATTGTAATGTGGATTGGCTGCAGGATATGAGAATGATTGGAATCTAGAAAGAGTAATGATTAGAAAAAAATCAAGTGGTCTGGTTACTTCCTGCTAACATGTATGTGGCTGCCTGGCAATGATTGTGTGTGCAGGATAGGAGAATGATTGGAATCTAGAAAGAGTAATGATTAGAAAAAAAATCAAGTGGTCTGGTTACTTCCTGCTAACATGTATGTGGCTGCCTGGCAATGATTGTGTGTGCAGGATAGGAGAATGATTGGAATCTAGAAAGAGTGATGATTAGAAAAAAATCAAGTGGTCTGGTTACTTCCTGCTAACATGTATGTGGCTGCCTGGCAATGATTGTGTGTGCAGGATAGGAGAATTATTGAAATCTAAAAAGAGTAATGATTAGAAAAAAATCAAGTAGTCTGGTTACTTCCTGCTAACATGTATGTGGCTGCCTGGCAATGATTGTGTGTGCAGGATAGGAGAATGATTGGAATCTAGAAAGAGTAATGATTAGAAAAAAATCAAGTGGTCTGGTTACTTCCTGCTAACATGTATGTGCAGCTCCAACAACATTTCCCTCCTCCAAAAGAAAACTAAGATGATAAAGAATAAATGTGCGTACAACTTTTATGCTGTTGTTTGTACCACTAATAATTAATGATGTTGCATAAATTGTCAAGGAGCTAAGTGTTATATATATTTTGCCAAACATACACTTACTAACTATTTTGAGTTACTTCTCAGAAATGTAAAATTTGTTTGTTTTGTGTTAATTTTTTTTGGGTGCCTGCTTGTCCTGCCCTTTGCCTTTAGCACTGTCATGTTGTCGTGCTCTGGTGGAGCGTCTTCGTGGTGATGAGACTGGCGTGATATTTGGAGTAGTCGTACCAGAACTGCTGCTTGTTTGCTGTTGGTGCATGGATCTGAGTGTTTCATTCAGGTTAGTGAGAGTGGCATTGAGTTCACGTGTAGCAGCATTTTGATTGTCTACAATTCGGAATAAACTTTCATGAATCTTTTGATTGTTTTGAAAAATGTTCATATAACTTTGCTGTTGTCTGTGCTGTTCTTCCATTAGTCTCTGCTGTTCTTCCATTATGCGCTGTAAGTTGCCCATGACCTGTGTAATGTCTGTACGCATGAGTTCCATGGTATTGCCAATTCTGGTTGTTTGTTCATTTTGTCTACTCATATTTCTGGTTATTCTTCTGAGGTGACATGGTAGGCTTGCAAACATTTGTGTCTGCCTACGCAGGCAATCTTCATTAGTGGCCTGCTGTCTAGCCCAAATGGTCCAAAACACCTGATCAGGGCCTTGTGTTACTGGTGTTGTTGGGCTGTGTTGTGGTGGTGGTGTGCTTTGCTGTGGTGGTGTACTCACAGGTGCTGGGGGGCTGATTCCATGGCTTAATGGCTGCATTTCTAAGATGATTGTCTCCTCCATGTCACTGTGTTGTTGTTGCGGAGGGATGCTGTTACCAGGACTAGAAGCTGAAATGTCAAAAAATTTGCCGTTAGCTATCCATATGTTTGATAAATGAAAACAAATCACTACACATGGAACACATGTCATTCACTGTTGCTTTCAGATATTCTGCCTAGCAACATCATTACTCATAACTTAAATACATACATATGCCTGTTTGTGGCAAATGTGTCTGGTTACTTAATTGTGAAAGCAAACACTTTAGTTTTATTGTAGATCAGACATACTCCACCATAAAAACACATTGTAATCCATAATGTGTTACCTTATAGCTTTTCTAAAACAAACATAGTAATGTTTTTATATGTAGTTGGCAATGTGAGCTCAAACACACGTGAAAATTTGATAAACAACCTTACTATTTGCAAACATTAAACATGAGTTTCTGTTGCACATCTTACACACAATGTGCTACTGTATGGCTCAAGTGGACATACATATCTTTACTGGATGTGGACAAGGCCATTTTGCTTGGATTCCATTTCATGTTTTACTTACTTCGGTAAGTATATAAGTTTTTGATGTGTTTTGACTTAATGCGGTTAAGAAAAAGTTTGATTACGATCTAAAATTGTTTACATTTATTTCAGTTTGATACTCACAATCAAGATGAGGGGAGTGTGGATGATGTCTTGGAGGTGTGTCAAAAATTTGGAGTGGGGGGACCGAACATACTGTCGATAATCTTCGTGGCGGCGTAGCCAGCTGTGGTTGGCCCTGGACATCAGACCTTGCTTTCTTTGCTGCCACAGGTTTTTTGTGGTGATGTCTTACAGAAATCCCACTTCTGCTGCTCCAGACTTCTTTTGATGGACCTATTAATGAAAGTGAAATTTTGTTATGGCCATTCCTTTACAAACATACCCTATACTACAATGGACACTTTACCTGCTTCCGCAGCGTCATCATCATCAGATGTGCTGGGAGTTACTGGAGGACGAGTAGTACTGCTTTTTTCAAACACTGTAAAAAAAAAAACACTCATGTATTCATGCTATTGTTGATACATCCACCCATTATGCTTATAAACATGTATTCTTTAAGAAATGCTTGCTTTATTTTTATGAAAACATAAGGACCGGAAACAAAAAAAACCACTACACAAAACAATAAACATTGTCCAATAGCCATATGCACTATGGAAAGTTCAACACAGGAAAACATGTACAGGACACTGACATAGGCCACAAGTAAAAATACATACATTAACAACCACAAGCACACACATGTTCATTTTGTAATGAAAGGAAAAATATTACAGATGCAATATATAAATTGCTCTGTGATGTGGCACTCCAAACACACATTACCACTATATGAGCCAAACAAAACAAAAAAAAAATTAAAAAATTACACTGCAGTGTTGTGTCACTGTACAAATACAAACTCAAACTGAACAAACAAATAGTGGTTTAAAAAAAATAATTGCATTCTGTAATAATGACATTACACATGTAAGTGGTTTCCAAACCACTTTCCACTACTCCAGCCTCTAACATGACAACCACTGTTTTTGAAACATTGCACATGGATAACCTAAATATAAAACATAGTCCAAATTAAAAAACAAAAAATGTCCTAAAGGAAAACATTATTGCAGGACAATTCAATGACACACCAAGTCCAAACTACACATGCAAAATATACTGGGAAAAAACACATGACATACAATAAAGTAAGATGTTACATTGGCTTTTGTATAAAACATTACCCAAAACAATGTCTTTGCTGACACACACTTGAAGATGGGAGTAATATGCAACGTGACATGACACACATTTAAAAAAAATAAAAATAAATACAAATAAGGTCATAGAATGTTAATGCAAATACACATGCTCACCATTCTTCCTGGGCCTATCAGAATCCCGGACATGGGTTGCAGAGACTACTTCAGGAGGTATTACACTCCGCATGGGCTCCTCATACTCCAGATATCTTGCAATATAGGGCTGGCCACCACCGGTTTTTCGAGCCGACTTCACCTCCTTGGCCATTTTGGACTTGACACGTCGCTTTATGTCATAGTACCGTTTGCGGCACGTGTCCTCCGTCCGCTTGACCACCCCCTCACTATTGACAGAAGCAACAACTTTCGCCCACAACACCGTCTTCCTCGGTGTTGGCACCTTGGCGGACTCAGGCCCAAATAGCTGCTGCTGATACTTCATCAGCTCACGCACCAATGCCACATTTTCAGCAAAACTAAACTTTACATTCCGCCCAGTCTTAGTAGTGGTGCGTGGCTGCGGAGCTGTCTGACTGTCACTATCACTGTCACTTGAGGCTGCTGCAGCAACCTCACCCACCTCCTCCACCTGACCGACCTCCTCCCCTCACTCACACCCACCAACTCACCCACCTCTGAGTCACACATAATTGTGTGTCTAAACACTTAACACAGAAAAAAAAATAAACAAACAACACACTCCTCCACTACCACTACACAACTCACACACACACACACACACACACACACACACACACACACATACTGGCAAGGGACTATAAAGAAAAATAACTTGGACAAAAAATTAGACAAAACCACAAAAAACAAGACTACAAGAATGACAAGACGACTTTCAAACACAATACCACACTCAGAAATCGCTACCAACACTCCTCACCAAACCACAAATTCACCTACCTCCACAGCACAACCTCCCTCCTCCTCACCACTAACTAAACCCACGAGGTGCGGACGGTTTGGGGCGTATTTATATAGTTGCGCACAGACACTCCTACATCTGAAACACAACCAATCACGAACGGGGATGAAAAACGAAACTAAAAGTGAAAATGCAGCCGGGGTCTAAAAAAAACCCTGCCGCGTTTAACTTAGAAAAATTACCAGTAAAAACAACCAAAAGACGTATGCAAATGACAATGACGGCCGAGAATGGTCCAAAAAAAACCGACTGGCATCGACATTGGAAAACACGAAAACCATAAAGTCGACTGCTTCGTAACTTTGCGTATATAGTTTCAAAAAGTTGCATGAAAATGCACCCGATACAAAACGAGTTTAAACACTACACAAACCGACTCAAACACGAATATTAGTAAATATTGCCCATGGTTTGTGATTGAAAGATGAGGCTGAAGAACTTGGACTTTGAAGAAATGAAGACTGTGGTTTGTGATTGAAAGACGAGGCTGACGAACTTGGACTTTGAAGAAATTAAGACGTCTGCGGGAACCGCCGTTAGCACCTGGAGCTCCTCTACGACCTGGGACCCCATGAGCACTTCCACGAGTGGCAATGAATTTAAACAGCAGTGGGCATATTTACTAAAATTCGTCCTCTTCTTATAAATTATAATCCAGGGACTTGGCAAAACAATAAAACGCAATAAAACGCATTACCCGAACCACGCACACATGGATCCCCTTTCAGCGACTGCCGGGACCATTGTATCCAATGGTGGGAACTTTGCGGTCAGCGGTAGACCACAAGAGTGACCTCACATAACCTTGCGGTCTACCGTTGACCGCAAAGTTCCCACCATTGGATACAATGTAGCGCCTATGCGCTACATTGTATCTCTGCCATGCGCTTCCTGATTGACAGCTCAGGAGCGCACAGCCAATCAGGAGAGTGCCATGATGTGGCGCTCCCTGATTGGCTGAAGGGACTCTCTTTGACAGGAGGCACGGGGGGTCCCGGCAGTCGGGGAAAGGGGATCCATGTGTAAACATGGATCCCCTTTTTAGTGCGTGGTTCAGGTAATGCGTTTTATTGTTTTGCCAAGTCCCTGGATTATAATTTATAAGAAGAGGACCGATCTACACAGGATTTTTTGTAAGTATAATTTTATTTACAGGTACCCCGGGATTCTATGTGGAGAAGGGGACCGACTCTTCGTGTCAACATAGGTAAGTATGTATGAATGTAAGTGTGCATGTATGTAATAAAGCAATACTTTCACGGTGTGTGTGTATTGTTTTTTTGGGGGGTATTTTTTTGTAGTAGAACTACAGGTACCAGCGCGCCCCCCGCATGCTGGTACTTGTGGTTCTCCAAGTACCAGCTTGTGGGGGAGGCTTGCTGGGACTTGTAGTACTGCTACAAAAAACAATATTCTTTTCTCTTACGTCCTAGAGGATGTTGGGGACTCCGTAAGGACCATGGGGATAGACGGGCTCCGCAGGAGACATGGGCACTTTAAGAAAGACTTTAGGTATGGGTGTGCACTGGCTCCTCCCTCTATGCCCCTCCTCCAGACCTCAGTTTACTACTGTGCCCAGAGGAGACTGGGTGCATTACAGGGAGCTCTCCTGAGTTTCCTGAAATAAAGTATTTTGTTAGGTTTTTTATTTTCAGGGAGCCTGCTGGCAACAGACTCCCTGCATCGTGGGACTGAGGAGAGAGAAGCAGACCTACTTCTGTGAGTTTCAAGGCTCTGCTTCTTAGGCTACTGGACACCGTTAGCTCCAGAGGGATCGGTACGCAGGTCTCACCCTCGCCGTCCGTCCCAGAGCCGCGCCGCCGTCCTCCTCGCAGAGCCGGAAGATAGAAGCCGGGTGAGTATGAGAAGTAAGAAGACTTCAGAGGCGGCAGAAGACTTCAGATCTTCACTGAGGTAACGCACAGCAGTAAAGCTGTGCGCCATTGCTCCCACACAGCACACACAGGCAGACACTGTAAGGGTGCAGGGCGCAGGGGGGGCGCCCTGGGCAGCAATAAACCTCGTTTTCTGTCAAAAGTATGTATATACAGCTGGGCACTGTATATATATAACGAGCCCCAGCCAGGTTTTTTACATATTTGAGCGGGACAGAAGCCCGCCGCTGAGGGGGCGGGGCTTCTTCCTCAGCACTCACCAGCGCCATTTTCTCCACAGCACAGCGCTGAGAGGAAGCTCCCCGGACTCTCCCCTGCTTATCCACGGTGAAAGAGGGTTTTAAAGAAGGGGGAGGGGCACATATTTGGCGCAATATACAGATTACAGCGCTATCTAGGTAAACATATTGTGTTTTTTCGTGGGTCATATAGCGCTGGGTGTGTGCTGGCATACTCTCTCTCTGTCTCTCCAAAGGGCCTTGTGGGGGAACTGTCTTCAGATAAGAGGATTCCCTGAGTGTGTGGTGTATCGGTACGCGTGTGTCGACATGTCTGAGGTTCAAGGCTTTCCGGGGGAGGAGGAGGAGAAAATTAATGTGGTGTCTCCGTCGACAACGCCGACACCTGACTGGATGGATATGTGGAATGTTTTAAGTGCTAATGTAAATTTATTGCACAAAAGATTAGACAAAGCGGAAGCTAGGGAACAGCCAGGGAATCAACCCATGTCTGTCTCTATGTCGCAGGGACCTTCGGGGTCTCAAAAGCGCCCCCTATTCCAAATAGTAGACACAGATACCGACACGAATTCTGACTCCAGTGTCGACTACGATGATGCAAAGTTACAGCCAAAACTGGCTAAATGTATTCGATATATGATTATTGCAATAAAAGATGTTTTGCATATCACAGAGGAACCCCCTGTCCCTGACACGAGGGTACACATGTATAAGGAAAAGAAACCTGAAGTAACCTTTCCTCCCTCACATGAGCTGAACGAGTTATGTGAAAAAGCTTGGGAATCTCCAGACAAAAAACTGCAGATTCCCAAAAGGATTCTTATGGCGTATCCTTTCCCGCCAAAGGACAGGATACGGTGGGAATCCTCCCCTAGGGTGGACAAAGCGTTGTCCAAGAAGGTAGCGCTGCCATCCCAGGATACGGCTACCCTCAGGGATCCTGCTGATCGCAAGCAGGAGGTTACCTTGAAGTCCATTTACACGCATTCGGGTACCTTACTCAGACCGGCTATTGCGTCGGCCTGGGTGTGTAGCGCTGTAGCAGCATGGACGGATACCTTGTCAGCGGAAATTTAAACCCTGGATAAGGATACCATCTTATTGACCCTAGGACATATAAAAGATGCTGTCTTATATATGAGGGATGCTCAAAGAGACATTGGTCTATTGGGTTCTAGAATCAACGCTATGTCGATTTCTGCTAGACGAGTCCTATGGACCCGGCAATGGACAGGTGATGCCGACTCAAAAAGGCATATGGAGGTTTTACCTTACAAGGGTGAGGAATTGTTTGGAGAAGGTCTCTCGGACCTGGTCTCCACAGCTACAGCTGGTAAATCCAATTTTTTGCCTTATATTCCCTCACAGCCTAAGAAAGCGCCACATTATCAGATGCAGTCCTTTCAGTCACAGAGAAACAAGAAAGTACGAGGTGCATCCTTTCTTGCCAGAGGTAAGGGCAGAGGAAATAAGTTGCACAAGACAGCTAGTTCCCAGGAACAGAAGTCCTCCCCGGCCTCTACAAAATCCACCGCATGACGCTGGGGCTCCACTACGGGAGTCCGCTCCAGTGGGGGCACGTCTTCGACTTTTCAGCCACATCTGGGTTCACTCACAGGTGGATCCCTGGGCAGTAGAAATTGTTTCTCAGGGTTACAAGCTGGAATTCAAAGAGGTGCCTCCTCGCCGGTTTTTCAAATCGGCCCTGCCAGCTTCTCCCTCAGAAAGAGAGTTAGTGTTAAATGCAATTCACAAATTGTATCTTCAACAGGTGGTGGTCAAGGTTCCCCTACTGCAACAAGGGAGGGGATATTACTCAACCCTGTTTGTAGTCCCAAAACCGGACGGTTCGGTCAGACCCATTTTAAATTTAAAATCCCTGAACCTATACTTGAAAAGGTTCAAGTTCAGGATGGAATCGCTCAGAGCGGTCATCGCCAGCCTAGAGGGGGGGGATTTTATGGTATCCCTGGACATAAAGGATGCATACCTTCATGTTCCAATATATCCACCTCATCAGGCGTACCTGTGATTTGCGGTACAGGATTGTCATTACCAATTTCAGACGTTGCCGTTTGGGCTTTCCACGGCCCCGAGGATTTTCACCAAGGTAATGGCGGAAATTATGGTGCTCCTGCGCAAGCAGGGGGTCACAATTATCCCGTACTTGGACGATCTCATTAAAGCGAGATCAAGAGAGCAGTTGCTGAGCAGCGTGTCACTTTCACTGAGAGTGTTACAGCAACACGGCTGGATTCTCAATATCTCGAAGTCGCAGCTGGTTCCTACGACTTGTCTGACCTTCTTGGGCATGATTCTGGATACGGACCAGAAAAGGGTTTATCTTCCAACGAAAAAGGCTCAAGAACTCATGACTCTGGTCAGGAACCTATTGAAACCAAAACAGGTGTCAGTGCATCACTGCACTCAAGTCCTGGGAAAGATGGTGGCATCTTACGAGGCCATTCCGTTCGGCAGGTTCCATGCGAGGACCTTCCAATGTGACCTACTGGACAAGTGGTCCGGGTCACATCTACAGATTAATCGGTTGATCACGCTGTCCCCCAGGGCCAGGGTATCTCTCCTGTGGTAGCTGCAGAGTGCTCACCTTCTAGAGGGCCGCAGGTTCGGCATTCAGGACTGGGTTCTGGTGACCACAAACGTGAGCCTCCGAGGTTGGGGAGCAGTCACACAAGGAAGAAACTTCCAGGGTCTTTGGTCAAGTCAAGAAACTTGTCTTCACATCAACGTCCTGGAGCTGAGGGCCATATACAACGCCCTTCGTCAAGCGGAGACCTTGCTTCGCGACTTACCAGTTCTGATCCAGTCAGACAACATCACCGCAGTGGCTCATGTAAACCGCCAGGGCGGCACAAGGAGCAGAGTGGCAATGGCGGAAGCCACCAGGATTCGTCGCTGGGTGGAAAATCATGTAAGCGCACTGTCAGCAGTGTTCATTCCGGGAGTGGACAACTGGGAAGCAGACTTCCTCAGCAGACACGACCTGCATCCAGGAGAGTGGGGACTTCATCAGGAAGTCTTCGCACAGATTGCAAGTCAGTGGGGACTGCCCCAGATAGACATGATGGCGTCCCGCCTCAACAAAAAGCTGCAGAGGTATTGCGCCAGGTCAAGAGAACCTCAGGCGGTAGCTGTGGACGCCCTAGTGACACCGTGGGTGTTCCAGTCGGTCTATGTGTTTCCTCCTCTTCCTCTCATCCCAAAGGTGTTGAGAATAATAAGAAAAAGAGGAGTACAGACAATTCTCATTGTTCCAGATTGGACATGAAGGGCCTGGTATCCGGATCTGCAGGAGATGCTCACAGAAGATCCGTGGCCTCTTCCTCTAAGACAGGACCTGTTGCAACAGGGGCCCTGTCTGTTCCAAGACTTACCGCGGCTGCGTTTGACGGCATGGTGGTTGAACGCCGGATCCTAGCGGAAAAGGGCATTCTGGATGAGGTCATTCCTACTCTGATAAAGGCTAGGAAGGACGCGACAGCTAAACATTATCACCGTATATGGCGAAAATATGTTTTTTGGTGTGAGGCCAGGAATGCTCCTATGGAAGAATTCCATCTGGGCCGTATCCTTCACTTCCTACAGACTGGAGTGAATTTGGGCCTAAAATTAGGCTCCATTAAGGTTCAGATTTCGGCCTTATCCATTTTTTTTCAAAAAGAATTGGCTTCTCTCCCAGAAGGTACAGACTTTTGTGAAGGGAGTGCTGCATATTCAGCCTCCTTTTGTACCTCCGGTGGCGCCTTGGGACCTTAACGTGGTATTGAGTTTCCTTAAGTCGCACTGGTTTGAACCACTTAAAACGGTGGAGTTAAAATATCTCACTTGGAAAGTGGTCATGTTGTTAGCATTGGCTTCGGCTAGGCGAGTGTCGGAATTGGCGGCTTTGTCTCAGTTTTCCATATGGATAGAGCGGAATTGCGGACCCGTCCTCAATTTTTGCCTAAGGTGGTGTCATCTTTTCATATAAACCAACCTATTGTGGTGCCTGTGGCTACACGAGACTTGGAGGATTCCGAGTCCCTTGATGTGGTCAGGGCTTTGAAGATTTACGTGGCCAGAACTGCTAGACTCTGAAAAACAGAAGTACTGGTTTTCCTGTATGCTGCCAACAATGTTGGTGCTCCTGCTTCAAAGCAGACTATTGCTCGCTGAATCTGTAACACGATTCAGCAGGCACATGCGACGGCTGGATTGCCGTCACCAAAATCGGTCAAGGCCCATTCCACTAGGAAGGTGGGCTCGTCTTGGGTGGCTGCCCGAAGGGTCTCGGCACTACAGCTGTGCCGAGCTGCTACTTGGTCAGGTTCAAACACCTTTGCAAAGTTCTATAAGTTTGATACCCTGGCTGAGGAGGACCTCCTGTTTGCTCAATCGGTGCTGCAGAGTCATCCGCACTCTCCCGCCCGTTTGGGAGCTTTGGTATAATCCCCATGGTCCTTACGGAGTTCCCAGCATCCTCTAGGACGTAAGAGAAAATAAGATTTTAAACCTACTGGTACATCTTTTTCTCGTAGTCCGTAGAGGATGCTGGGCGCCCGTCCCAAGTGCGGACTACTTCTGCAAGACTTGTATATAGTTTTGCTTACATAAGGGTTATGTTATAGTTTTCATCGGTCTCCGACTGATGCTATGTTGTTTTTCATACTGTTAACTGGTTAGTTTATCACAAGTTATACGGTGTGAATGGTGTGGCTGGTATGAATCTTGCCCTTGGTTTAACTAAAATCCTTTCCTCGTACTGTCCGTCTCCTCTGGGCACAGTTTCTCTAACTGAGGTCTGGAGGGGTTGCATAGAGGGAGGAGCCAGTGCACACCCATACCTAAAGTCTTTCTTAAAGTGCACGTCTCCTGCGGAGCCCGTCTATCCCCATGGTCCTTACGGAGTCCCCAGCATCCTCTACGGACTACGAGAAAACGATTTACCGTTAGGTTTAAAATCTTATTTTTTTTTACACTATGGCTATCAGCCCCCCATCCGCCGCCCTTGGATATGGGGGACAGCCTCGGGCTTCACCCCTGACCCTTGGGTGGCTGGAGGGGGGACCCCTTGATTTAAGGGGTTCCCACTCCTCCAGGGTACCCTGGCCAGTGGTGACTAGTTAGTGATTTAATGCCAGGGCCGCAGGGACCAAGATAAAAGTGTCCCCCGGCTGTGGCATTATCTCTCTGACTAGTGGAGCCCAGTGCTGGTTCAAAAAATAAGGGGGACCCCTACCCTTTTGTCCCCCGTATTTTTTGCACCAGGACCAGGTGCAGAGCCCGGTGCTGGTTGTTCAAATATGGGGGAACCCCTGTCAATTTCCCCCCCCATATTTTTACAACCAGGACCGACTCAAAGAGCCCGAGGCTGGTTATGCTTAGGAGGGGGGACCCCACGCAAAAAAAAATTCTACTTTATTAACACTTTCCCACCCCTTCCCACTGATAAACATGCACGGATCTCATGGATCCGTGCATGACTATCAGAACACGGTTAAAAAAAGCAGGTCTGTTTTAAAACTTCTTTTTTTTACGATTTGTATTTTTTCACAGCAGTGTTTGGCTATCGCCGGCAGTGTTTGTGAATTTGAATTTTTAGTAAATTACCGAGTTCTATATCTAAACAGTCGCGTTTGACCGATGGTGTATTCATTCGTATTTTTTATCTTTGACTTTCAAAAAAATACGAATGCCCTCATCACTGCCGAGATTTCAGTTTAGTAAATTCCCGAGATGACACTTTGATGAAAAAACATCAAATCGGTCAAAATCGGGAGCTTAGTAAATATACCCCCAGGACTGCAGCAGCGTTTAGGTAACCGATAGATGAGAGCAACCAGGACCAGGTAACCAGAAGTAACCTGGGAGCACAGAGCTGGAGAACCTTTCACAAAGAGGTAACTTGAAGCACTGGCACTCTCCCGCTGAGCCAGCCCCCTTTTGTAAGGGGAGAACACGCAGGATTGGCTGGACACAGATTGGGAACTTCATTGGTAATACTCTGGTCTCCAACATGGCTGTGGGGGCACAGGAGACATACTTAGCTGTTAGCACAGAGCTTTAGCCAGCTTCTGTCTCTGACACACTATACTGTGTCACCACTAGAGGAACTTACCACAGCAATCCCCGCCGCAGCGCCTGGCTCTCCAGACCCTCGGCCCCTGGCCCTTGGCAGCCGCACATTCGTCCAGGAGAACCCGCCGCAGCCGCGCCAACCAGCGGGACGGTAACCCGCGGGAGCACACACTGTTGGTAAGGCTCAGGAGCCTGACACTGAGGACCTTCAGTTTGGTCAATAAATTCTGCAGGAACCTCGGCACTCCCACACGGTTTGGGAGCTTTGGTACATCCCCATGGTACTAATGTGGACCCCAGTATCCTAGGACGTAAGAGAAAATAGGATTTTAATTACCTAGCGGTAAATCCTTTTCTCGTAGTTTATAGAGGATACTGGGCACCCGCCCAGTGCTTAGTTTTTTCCTGCACTTTTACTTGGTTAAGTAATGTTGTTGGTTCAGCTGTTGCTGTTTCTCTTCAAGTTGGTTAGTATGGCTTTCCTCTTGTTTGTGTGTGCTGGAATCTCACCACTGTTCTGTTACATCCTTCCTCAGGATACGTCCGTCTCCGCGGACACAGACTGAGTCTGGTAGGAGGGGCATAGAGGGAGGAGCCAGTGCACACTATTGATTTCTTTAAGTGCCCAAGGCTCCTAGTGGACCCATCTATACCCCATGGTACTAATGTGGACCCCAGTATCCTCTATGGACTACGAGAAAAGGATTTATCGGTAGGTAATTAAAATACAATTTTTTATTTTACAGCACTGTGAGTGAAATTACTGTAAGATTTGTAGCTCCAAAATATGGAACTATTTTTTTACATAAAAAAATTATAGTAATGGATATTTTTATGTCCATTTTTATTTACACTAAGGCTAGGTCCATACTTGCTGCTGGCCACCGATCCATGTGTTTTCCAACAAGTCAGAATTGCTGACAAGTCGGAAAAACGGCAGCCCCATTGAATAGGGAATCATGATTCGTCCTAAAAAAGTCGGATACTGCTGTCTTTCGACTAGACGGCAGTTCCAACTAGAATTGAATAGACCCCTATGTGTATAAGGTATATTTTAAACAAATGCATTCTGTGTTTAGGCTTGGGTCCCATTTCCACAAAGGGGTATATTCAATAAGAGTCGGGTCCATTCCAACATGCAGTTGTCGGAATGGACCTGATAACCCCTATTCAGTCGGATTTGGCCGTACCCAGGGTCCTGTCCTGCCGCTGCTGTCAGGGGCTGCTGAGTGCGCTGACAGCAGCGGCGGGGAAGCTGGGCTGCTGCGGGCGGCGGGGGCAGCTGGGCGGCTGCGTGCGGTGGTGGGTGCTTCCAGCGGCGGCCGGCGGAGGGTGATGTCTGTGGCGGTGGGGGGAGGCGCTGCAAGGTGAGAGGTGCTTGGCCGAGGACGGCCGTCAAGGTAACGCTCATCCCCGATCCCCATAGCCCGCCGCACCGCTCCCCGTCTCCTCACCTCAATCCGACTTGTTTTCAAGTCGGATTGAGTTTGTCAGAAATGGGGCTAAAACCTGTCGGATTTGGCCCCGCTTCCGAAAATGCACGCTGATCGCGGCTGAAGCCGCCGATCAGCGTGCATTGTGACAGCATTCCGACAAGTCGGGTTTCTCGATTTGTCGGAATAAACGGGACCCTAATGAATAGGTCGGAACCCCTTCTGACCTAAAACTGTCGGCAGCTTCCGACAGTTATTGAATATACTCCTATATCTCATTATGGTATGCTACTATTCCAAAACATGGAAAAATCCAAAATCTACAATACTTCTGGTCCCAAGCATTTTGTATAAGGGAGACTCATCCTGTACATTGTGCATGTGCATTAGCACAGATATCATATCAGTTTGTGACAACACAAGGGTGAAATACCTGACATCATTATAGCTGCCCAATTGGTGATGTCATTTGTTAGATTACAGCACAATGGAAGAGACCACAACAGCCTCATGGATGACTCCAATTGAGTTATATCACAATAGATATCAATTTTCACACTGTAAGAAGCAAGCATAATAGGAGGTATTAAAATGGCAATTATGTCACCCATTGTGATATCAACCATTTTAAGGTCACCTATTCTGATGGCTATGTGAGATGTCAAAAGCGTTACCACCAATGGGGCATCGTAATGGCTTTTACATTTATAGCATACTTTGAGAATCAAAAAGTGTGACATAACAATGGGCCCAATTCATGTTTGTACGCACATGCAATCACAAGTGCGATTTTCTAGGCTACAGAGCTGCTGATGTGAGCAACTGAAGCTGCCACCCAGAAATGGGGAGACGCCCAGCAGAACCATCGATTCATTCGCAGCTGCGTACACGTTAGCAGCCTATACGCAAAAATGAGGAACATTGGGTCTAAGGCTAGGCCTAGGGCTACGCAGACTGGACACAGCATTAGAGACACAGGTGCCATGTTTTTGTATGTATGAGTTCACAGCTGATTGCAGATACACACCCTGAAAATGACCATGACACACCTGCATTTTTCCATCCACTCCCTTTTAACACCCTATTACCACCTCCAAACAGTCACTTCCTGTCAATCACTTTAGCATGAATTCTTCATTGCGAGCAGGATCGTAGCAGCACCTTGGCGTATTGCAATCGCAGCACATGAGCAGTCTGACGATAATCGCTCTGTTGCATGAACATGTGCACAAACATGAATTAGGCCCAATGAGACATAACTGACATCATCACAATGGATGACATTACTGAATACATCACAGTTGGGGACATAATAATGTGTGGGTGACACCACAATAGGTGACATCATTGATGACATCACAATCATCATCTAGTGACCACCTATAGATTTTGGTTGTCATAGTCCAAAGTTTCCTAATCCCAGTCCTCATGGATCACTCACAGTACAGACATTAGGGATATCCCTGCTTCAGCACAGGTGAGTAATTAAACTGAATGAGGTAATAATTAAGCCACCTATGCTCATTCATGGATATCCTTTTACCTGGACTGTGATTGAGCCATGAGGACAGGGTTTAGGAAACTTGTCACAGTCTAACGGGAGTGAATGCACTGTCTAACCAAATCCTATAATAGGCCTATGTGTTCTAGGAGATACTAATGGTGGGTTTTGTCTGCAGTTTGCAAACTGTCACAAAGCTTATGCAATTTTCAGAGCCAGTTGCATCATGACTAACGTCTGGTTTGGAGGCTGATAAACAGCTTCTTATGTGTTGCGGTTTAAAAAATGCTAAACCACAATCGGTTTTACTACATCCATTACATTCCCTAAAAGCATAGCTTACTCAGCATCAGTCCCGACCATGGTGGGTGCCAGGCTTATAACGGCAAAATATAGGTGGACCCAAAGCCAATGTTTGCCCATTTCGCAGATGTTTTTGCTACTGCAGAATGTGTCAGAGTTGCACTGCGCACACATGTGCTGGTATGGCCTTGCAATGGCGCTCATGGGGGGGGGGGGAATACAAATGTTATCGCTCCTGATCTCCCACAGTGACGGGAGATCGCAGGGGGTGATATACAGTTGATGTCCCCTATCTAACTGATCGCGACCATTAGTGTTGGGTTTAGTCGCGTAAAGCGGCTAAATCCGACTAAACTAATGGGCGTGATCAGGAAAAGTGCTGTTTGGGTGCCCAAACAGATCACTTTTCACACACTATAGCTCACCACCACTGGCGGGTGTGAGCTGAAATGTAGATGCCAGCAGTCGATCGTGCCCGAACAGAGCAACATTAGAATAGCTCCATTCAACACCATCTAGTGGCTTCTGGCCAGAAAAACATTTGAATTCCACCCATAGTGTGGATGAGGACTAGTGGTGGGCTGGGCTGGGGGGCAGGGAGCCATCTGACCCCCGGGCTGCTCCAGTTTTAAAGCTTTGGAGCTTTAAGAAGCTCCCTGTCCGGCCACTCCAATCAGTGACAAACCCCTTTGCTGTGTCATGTGGAAAATGGCAGCGGCAGTAGGGGACGGGTCTCCTGCAGCAGGAGTCCAGGATGACTGAGATGGCAGGAGCCAATCAGCAGAGCTGTGACTTTATAGCAGGGCTTCAAGTAATCAGAGGAATCCTCAGGACTGTGCTCTGCACCCTTCCTCTCTGCTTTACGGTGATCCAGCTTCCAGCACTGCAGTGACCATGCAGCCGCACAGTAAATGCAAGTAGTCATCTGTTTGATGCCAGTGAGGTAAATATGGGGGTGGAAGTGTCTTATAGACATTATATGGTGAATGTGGTGAAGGGGGGTGTCCAATAGATATTACAAAGTGAATGTGGATGAGTGGGTGTCCAACAGATATTATAAGGTGATTGTGGGGAGTGGGTTCTATAGACTTTATAAGGTGTATGTGGTGATGTCTAAGGAGTGTGTCCTATACTGTAGACCAGGCTTTTTCAACCAGTGTGCCGTGGCACACTAGTGTGCCGCGACCAGTTGCAAGGTGTGCCGCGGAGTGAACTGTTGGCCCAGGCTCTTCTTAGAGGATCAGTCGTGCTCCGGCCGTGACCTATGCCTTGAAAACGGTGTGATATCATAGGTCACGGCTGCCGCGTCTCACCACCCAGCCAGCCCACCTGCCTGCATACACATCTTCCAATTCCCGCCTGCATACACAGCTTTCCTTGCCCACCCACATCCACACCTGCCCGACCGCCCGCTGCTCAGTATTCGCAGAACTCCACTATGAACAACCCCCGCCAATGAGGGATAGGGAGGAGGACAGCTGTGGGGGACAATAGGATTTCAATAGAATTTATGTGGGGAGAATAAGAATTTATGGGTGGAACAATGTGAATAATTCATGTGTAGAGCAATAGGATTTATGTAGGGAGCAACATGATTTATGTGGGGAGCAATGTGATTGATTGTGTAGGCCAATGTATGTGTGAATTATTATTTTTTACTGTGAGGGCCAATGTGTGTGTTTTTTTTCTGTGGGGAACGGATGGTGTGCCTTGGCAATTTTAAAATATTGTTCGGTGTGCCGCGAGTAAAAAAAGGTTGAAAATCACTGCTGTAGACATTATAGGGTGAATAGTCGGAAGTCTGAGGGTGGGTGTCTGATGGGCACTGTATTGAACATTTTATTTATATATATTCAGATGGGACTCTATGGAGGGAATTCAATTGCTTATTGCACCGGCAGCCACTAGATGGTGCCTGACGGAGCAATTAACTTTTTGCTCCGATGGGGCACGAACAGCTGCTGATGCAGGCATTTTAGTTCGCAGCCTTATGGAGTTCGCAGCTCTTTGGTCTGGTTTAGCCATTTTACACGGCTTAACCTGGTCTGTTTGGGCATGACAAGTGCAAATAACCAAAAATATACCTTGCGTCCTGTGAATTCCTGTCACTTTAGACGGGAGATTGGACGTGCACCCAGAGCGATAAACAATTGGATTCCCCCCATACACCTGTATAGATTAGACTATTGTTATCATGTCCCATCATATTTTGATTTCTTGTTCTGTTTATGAATTATAGAATGATACTTTAACGCTGTCATTGTATTAGTTTAAACACCATGCACCACAGATCAGCCCCGTCCTCCGTCGCTGACCCCTTCCTTTCACAGGGTCTGGTGGGGTGACAGTCTGTTATGATTCCCGAACTCCAGACCAGAGGAGATCTTATGGCAGAGGTCTGAGTACAGGGAAGATCTGCTGGTAGTGGGAGCAGGAGAGCCTAGTAACCCCTGGCGCCCTAACTCCGTTGTCTCGCCCGTGTTATCAGAAATCCCCTGCGAGACTATGGTTGCTTGAGCCCATGGCAGCCGCGTTCGAAGGGCGGATTATGTCTGCCCAACCCCGATGCCCCCTCAGGTCTTAATGGGAGACAAAGGGAAATCCGAGACAGGGT
The DNA here is from genome assembly GCF_028390025.1 of Pseudophryne corroboree. Classification (NCBI taxonomy): domain Eukaryota; kingdom Metazoa; phylum Chordata; class Amphibia; order Anura; family Myobatrachidae; genus Pseudophryne; species Pseudophryne corroboree. The sequence continues at coordinate 186,073,081 of NC_086445.1, forward strand.
GATAACAAGGGGCCCTCTGACTAAGCAACCAGGCCAGGGGTTACAAGCTAACTAACTTAAACCAAAGGTATGTGCGGACTAGCCGCCAGGGAAAAGGACAACCAAGGATCCACCGATCCGTTACTCCTATCCAGCACCGCTGGATACCAGAGTGGATCTGTGGGAGCGGAATCCTCCGCAAAGCTCCAGAACACAAATATACTAAATAATAAACAGTAAGCGGACAAGCCGCAACACACGGCTGCGCCGCGACTCACGAACACCACAGGATGTTAAAGGTGCTCGGTCAGACTCCAGGAATGATGACAACTTTCCGAGTACAGGACCACTGAGGACAGGAACAACCGGATTGAGCAAGACTGGAACTCTCTGCAACTGACACAGGCAAACAGGAAGCTATCACCGGCGTCTGTGGGAAGTCCAAAGGGTGCTTATAACAGAGAGCTCCCCAATCAGGAGCCAGACTGGGTAATCACAATGAATGCCGTGCAGCTTGCAAGCTGCACGGCCAGCACACCATAAAATAATTAGAACAGACCCAGCAACGGGGAACGCGGCCCGAACGTGGCGTCCCCGTTGCTAGGGTCAGAGCGGCTCCGTGCGCCCGGCGTCTAGCGTTGCCAGGGAGCCGGCGGCTGTACGCGCACGGCGTCCCTGGTTGCTAGGCGCCGGGCCGCACCGACGAGCGGACCCCGGCGCCTAACACAGTCTGCTTCCCACCCTTGAAAGAGATGGCAGCCAGCAGGTAGGGAGCTCATACATGCAAGGACTCAAAAGTGTACCAGGCCATAGACAAACACTCCAGCACAGGAATACACTGGCTGCACAACCACAGGTGAACAGGCAGGGATTCAGGAATGTGGGGTCTCCTGCATAACTAGAATAATGCCTGTATCTCTCCAGCAGCATTTTTTAAATGTTCAGTCACTGCATATAGAAATATCCATTGTTTAATATAAATGTTCCTTATATATTGTAAGTTGTGACACAAGCTTGTAGCGTACTGCAAAGCCGCAGCTGCAGCCGAGGCGGGACATACACCCGGCGGCCTCGCACTGACGGATATCATCAGCAGTGCGTGTGACCTGTTAGACGGGAAGCGGTGGTCAGCGGCCGTAGCGGGACACTCACCCGGCGGCCCGCACTGACGGATACCACTATTGGTGACCGCACCCTGGGTAACGGGAAGCGGGGGTCAGCGGCTGCACGGCAGTACAGCTTGCGGTTCTAGCAAGCTGTGCTCTAGACGGCTCCCTATCACACTATATATAAGCTGGAAATTGGGTGCATGTTATAATACAATACATCTCCATATAAAGATATATCTATCTACTTTATTGTATTAGCATTGTCTAACAAGATTTATAAATGGGAGATGTGAAAGGTATTATAAACAGGTAGCCGCTACACCTCTGTATTATCTAACACACCTGTCTACACTAGGAACTTAACCTGAGTAATAAACACTAATAATCGTGTGGGACATAGTGTTATTACCCTGAAAGGGAATGCTATGTGGACCCCTGACCATATGTGTGGAACTGCAGGCACAAGCTACGACCAGCAGGTATAAGCTGGGTCACGTAATAGAAGGATAATATTTTAGCTCTGCCCAAAACAGTATATGATATAACATATTACCTATAATATATCATCGCCACGACCAGCAGGTATTAGCTGGGGTATGTAAGAGAAGGACAATATATTAGCTCTGTCCAAATACCATACGATATAGTGCATTTATAACATACTATTCTAGTGGGCGAGGTGTAAGATCTAGGTGCTAACACGGATATACATCTTAATTTGGATGTGGGAGTATAAGCCACAATCGGGGGGCACAAATAATCTATTAGCATAGTGCTTGTTATAGAAAATAAACTGGCAATATTCCTGAACAATTGGCAGGGAACACATTTGTCCTTTGAATGTATTTAACATGAACTAAGATCAATAATACAGGCAGGCAAAAATAGCATGTGTAGATTGTCAACTCAGTAGTGTCATATGGTACGACTATCTTCAGTCTCATCACATTAATATTCCATCTGTATTGAAATGTTTAATCGGATGAACTATAAGTAAAGTACAATACAGTAGAAAATATTATCAAGAAATAGAAATTGAATAATAGGGGGCTATAAAGGATTATTCTGTAAAACAGATAGCTTTAATAAAGGACTTATTACAGGTATCACACAGGGCATGAGTGCCTGATTATAAAACTTGGAAAAGAGTGGTGCGCACACTCCCAAGAATAAGAGATTGTCAACTAAGAATGGCAATCTAGTCCTTTACAGCTCTCACAGTAGCACTTACAAAGGATACATTTGTTTCCAATAGGATGGTAAAGAAATGATTTCTGTAACAAAAATGGATACATTCTAAACACTTGAGAGAGTGAAAAATTAAAGGCAGCAGTGACTGAATTTTTAGCTTCATTTCACATTTTGTTTATTATTTTTGCACTGGTTTTCACTTGCACAATATTTTCGCAGATGTTTTAAGATAATAAAATAAAAGTTATATTTTAACATTAGTGGTCAAATATCATTCAGATATTTGACTTTAAGTATAGTGTCACAAAGTCCGAGTGTGCCCATAATAGGGAATACTTCCTTCTTCTGGTTTCTACATATGTATAATTTATTCCCAGGAACACCTCCCATAGAATATAAGTGATAGATAAACAATAAGATTTAATATATGGGAAAGGACCGTATGTGACTTACTGAATAATCATTGTCTAATACATATATAGGTCTGTGCGACCCCCCTTTTTCCTTTTTCTTTTTTCTACCCACAGGACTCAAAAGTGTACCAGGCCATAGACAAACACTCCAGCACAGGAATACACTGGCTGCACAACCACAGGTGAACAGGCAGGGATTCAGGAATGTGGGGTCTCCTGCATAACTAGAATAATGCCTGTATCTCTCCAGCAGTGAATGTGGTAACATGTCCCCCGTCACTGGTTGGTGTATGCAGGGTCGGACTGGCCCACAGGGGAACAGGGCAAACCACCGGTGGGCCCTACTGCCTGTGGGCCCTCCTCCTCCTCTAGGGATCAAGTTCCAGACTATCCTAGTGCACTGGATTTATGCATTATATATATGTTACATTATACTTCACAATAATTTGGTTTATTATATATTTACCAAGGGGCACAGCATATGTAATGGTTAGCCAAACCTCTGTGGTGGCTGGTCACACCCCCACTGGAACCTGGCTACACCTTTAAGCATGGGCCCCTACAGCAGCATTCCCCCGGTGGGCCCTTCATGCCGCAGTCCAACACTGGGTGTATGGCTGGAGCTATCCACCAAAGCTGCAGGAAGAGATTGAGGGACTGACGGCAGAATGAGTATGTTCCATGGTTGGGTCATTCCCTAGATCTGAGGTCTTATTTATTTATGGCCCCATACATTATTGATGTGTTGGGGCAATGCCCCGTACCCCTGCACACCCAAATTGGAGTGTCTAGGCACCAAGCAGATGCATAGGGTGGAGGATAAAAGGTTGGCCATCACTGCTATAAGTGTAACCTTACATATGGGAGCCGATGGAATGCCTCTTTATGGTGTGGTTTGTTTTATATTTCTGCAGAAGAAGCAATCCATGCACTTTTGAATTAATTCGGTAAACTAGCACAACCCATTTCGCTGTATAAGTACTGTAGCTCATTTTCTTTTAGACACTAGTACATGCAATTCCCTAATTTATCTAAAACTAGCCCAATGACATGACACCTTATAATGAAATGTTCACACATGGAGGTGTGAAACACAGTTTCCTGCTTTGAATTTACAAACGTTCATGTAAATCACATTGGAAATGGCTGGAGGGAGTGGAAATTTGCCACGTACAATATTTCTCTATGTTCTAACAAGATTTGAAACACAATGATGCATATCTGTGTCACCCCCATCTGTCTACCCCTCCCCTTTAGAATGTAAGCTCTCACGAGTAAGGCCCTCTTCCCTCATGTGTTTATCCTTTTCTTACTTTAATAATCTTCAACTGCACTCCAGCAGTCTTCTGCCACCTGATACTTCTGCCACCTTTTTCCAGTGTCATCTGCTGATGTAGCGATGTTTATTTACCCTGTACTTGTCCTATATTGTCTTCAACTGTAAGTTGCTGTTTTCCTGTTTTGATTATGTACTCTGTAATTGGGCACTGCGGAACCCTTGTGGCGCCATATAAATAAAGGATAATAATAATAATAAAGTGCCTGAAAACTCTTATGGTGTGTACACGCGGTGAGATTTTTTCTCACGATTTTGACTATATAGTAAAAAAATCGTAAGAAAAGTTAGTGCAGATCACAAGGTGAAAGTCACCTTGTGATCCCGATTCGATGCCGATGCGCGGTCCCGTGCGGTCGGCATCGCAAGAATAGACTGTGCAAGCAATTTTGACTATCTCTATAGAAGAGATAGTCAAAATTGACACTTAGCCAAAATCGCACATAGTCAGTATCGCAAACACACTCATTATGCTTGCGATACTGACTATGTGCCGACCTGGCCCCTGTCGCATAGTGAGAATCGAATCTCACCGTGTGTATGGGCCTTATCATAGATACCTGTGTACAGAAGAGCTGGGGGTGACAATAACAACCAGTCTGGGTTTTTTTCTAGTGCACTGTGGAAAATGATTCAAAAACTAAAAGTCAGATTTGGTCTAAACAGCAGCTTAATTATACAGATGTCTATGCAACAAACTGTGAAACCCTTCCCCATATACCCAAACATTAGCGGAGGTTTTTAGTCACCTGATTGGTCCTTATGTACAAGGTGCACTGTGAAACACCTTGATTTGCACTGGTACCTGCGGAAGGTCCAATCCAACGAAGGTAAACACAGGTGAGGAAATCTAGTGGCAGATAGTGTGAGAGTGTAATGCCACATGAAAGTCCCACCGCCTTCTACTTGTCGTTAAATAAAAGCTTTAAATACTTCTGTTGATATACTGCTTGGATTATCCTCAGTCATGGCTTAAATTAATCATGAGAGGGAGGTGCTGAAGGGAAGGGGACAAAAGACAAGGAGCACTGGTAGCATACAGTATATCGGGGCAGATGTATTTAACCTGGAGAAGTGATAAAGCAGTGATAAGTGCAAGGTGATAATGAACCAGCCAGTCATCTCCTGTCAATTTACATATTGGAGCTGATTGGCTGGTGCGTTATTACCTTGCACTTATCACTGCTTTATCACTTCTCCAGGCTTATACATCTGCCCAATTGTGCTAGGTAGAGAACAAGAAGGAAGAGGGCCCTTGCCAGGGCCGGACTGGGACTAAAAATAGGCCCTGGCATTTTTGAAGCACACAGGCCCACCTCTGTGACTCCTCCCCTTACTATCCCTGACTCCTCCCACTTATTAGTCTATGTTCTTACAAATATAATTAATATTCTAACAACATACAAGCGTATATCATTCTCTATTAAAATATACACAACCAGTGGTTGAAGTGGAAATTTTTAAGTGGAGGTATGGAATTGTGAGGTTTGTAATTAAGCGCGCGCGCTCCGGTAAAGGGGGCGTGGCCACTCAAAGGGGGCATGGTCACTCAAAAGGGGGCGTGGCCTTCAGTGTAGTTTACCACACCATACACCCCTTATACGCATTATGCACCACAATAGTAGGACCCCTTATACTATCTAGTACTGCTGCCCCTTTCACATTATACCACACAGTATGAGCCAAAATTCAAATTACAGCACCCGGTATGAGCCGAAATTTACATTATATGCCCCCGATAGTGCAGTGCCAGGTATACAAATGCCCCCACAGTGCCAGGTATACAAATGCCCCCACAGTGCCAGGTATACAAATGCCCCCACAGTGCCAGATCCACAAATGCCCCCACAGTGCCAGGTATACAAATGCCCCCACAGTGCCAGGTATACAAATGCCCCCACAGTGCCAGGTAAACAAATGCCCCCACAGTGCAAGGTATACAAATGCCCCCACAGTGCCAGGTATACAAATGCCCCCACAGTGCCAGGTATACAAATGCCCCCACAGTGCCAGGTATACAAATGCCCCCACAGTGCCAGATCCACAAATGCCCCCACAGTGCCAGGTATACAAATGCCCCCACAGTGCCCCCACAGTGCCAGGTATACAAATGCCCCCACAGTGCAAGGTATACAAATGCCCCCACAGTGCCAGGTATACAGATGCCCCCACAGTGCCATGTATACAGATGCCCCCCAGTGCCAGGTAAACAATTGCCCCCACAGTGCCAGGTATACAAATGCCCCACAGTGCCAACCAATTGCCCCCACAGTGCCAGGTATACAAATGCCCCACAGTGCCAACCAATTGCCCCCACAGTGCCAGGTATACAATTGCCCCCACAGCAGCCAGTGCTGCAGCTGCTTACCACTGCTGCTGCTGCTGGTCCTCCTCCTCCGGGCTGTGAGGGACGGGGTGAGTGCGCCGGGGGTGAGAGGGCTGTGAGGGACGGGGGTGAGTGCGCCGGGGGTGAGAGCGCCGGGCGCCCGCCAGCGCAGCTGTGTCTGGCGCGGCGGCGTATAGCGTTCAAACCAGCCGCCGGTTCGTGAGCCAATCAGAGCTCGCGGACCGGCGGCTTCTGATTGGCTGCCGGTCCGCGAGCTCTGATTGGCTCACGAACCGGCGGCTGCTTTGAAGTCCGCTATACGCGCCGCGCCAGACACAGCTGCGCTGGCGGGCGCCCGGCGTTCTCACCCCCGGCGCACTCACCCCCGTCCCTCACAGCTCTCTCACCCCCGGCGCACTCACCCCGTCCCTCACAGCCCGGCGGGCGCTCTCCAATCCTGATAGCTGAGACACGCTGCCGCCGGACTGAGCGGCAGCGCGTCTCAGTGACCGCTGAACCGGCCCACGTGGCCATCGGCCCTTCTGGCATTTGCCAGAAGTGCCAGATGGCCAGTCCGGCCCTGGCCCTTGCCAAGCCCTTACATTTTAAAGATATAAGTTACACTATTGGATATTTCAACATATATTTTCCAACTGGAAAAACAGGCATATTAAATGACTGCCATCATTCTGCACCTCCTTGTAACTCCAATTATTTAAATTATTTAAATCAAGCAATCTTTTTCCAATTAGAAAATAAATAGACACCATCATTATTGGACTATTGGAATTAAATGAAAAACTACAGGCCCAGGTGAAGTGGGCGAGATATGAAACTTTGGGGGGAATTGTAATAGTCTCGTGAACTTTAACCACTTAACTGACGTTTCCCCCCCCCCCCCAAAAAAAAAAAAAACGCTCCAAAATTGTCATTTTTTTTTTTATTATGACAAAATGATTTTAGTTAAAAAAAATAATAATAATTTTTGAATTTCTTTTCCCACTCCCAAACATTGAAACATCGATCAGGAACATTGTGACCATTGGAACATCGGAAACATCGCGACTATCATGGCTTTAATTTTGAAAGCCGGGATAGCCTCCAGGTACACAGGGGGAGCTTGGGGGGGAAATAATTTACCCTCCCCAGCGGCTGCTATTGTCTCAAGCCACTGGAGGGGGGGGGGTGTCCTGCTGTACTGACCGATCAGCAGTGATCGGCAGCACGGCAATCAGTAGGGGAGAGTGCAGGGAGGCAGAGAGACCTTCCGGCCCCTCTGCCAGCAACAGCGGAGGGAAGTTTCACATCCCTGCCGCTGCTAACACTGTTTATCTGACTGGTCGCAACCTGTGCGACCAGGTCAGATAAAGCACTTGCAGGCATGGTCGCATCTGATACAACCATGCCAGGCAAGTGGTTAATGGGAATGTGAGTACAATGGCAGTAACAATATATAGAATACCTTTTTCATAATATTAATAAATGTGGGTCTCACAATAAGATTCAAAATGAGTAAAGGCATATGCTGGGTCACCTTAGTTTCTGTCCAGCCTGCTGATCGGACCCATTCATCTCCTCCCACTCTGTCACGCCCCCCCCCCCCCCTTTCCTCCCCCACACACACTGTGCACAAAAAATATAGGGACGTGGTGTTAAGTTTGATTAACTTTCAGGAAAGAAAAGCAATACCTTAAATGCACAGATGTTCAGGCCGCTGCGACCGCTAAGAGTGTGTGTGTAAAACCCCTATGAAATGTGTACACGTTGCATAAGCATGCCGACACGCTGTAAGCACAAAGTAGCTACACGTGTGGCGGAATACACTTTATAACCCCTAACAGGAAAGGAAATGCGACACCAATTGTATACGTAATGTTGAGGTCCAACCCAGCAACAAATATTTACTTAAAAGGGGGGTACAACAGAAATACAATCACATAACAGAAAAGGATGCAATCAATGATACATACGTTTGTTCGCCAGCGCCACCCGGTTCCGGTCCTCAGTCAATCTGAAAAGATGACCTTCAGAGAATGTGTCTGACCGGCCAGGGGCTTGGCTTTTATACAATAGTCTAATGTGTGAAACATAGGAAACTGTAATCTCTTCATCCATAGGTCATTTACAGTACATGAGGGGTCATAGGTGGGTTTGAATAGGTGGGCGATGCCTGGTCCAGGTGCACTTGCAGTTGTCCTCCACTGGGTTCCCGCCGAATATCAAGAGTACAGTAAATACAGTATGATATTAATATTGTACTCCTGCGCATAGGAGTACAATATTGCCCTTGAATACTCTACAGCTGGATACTGCCCTTGAATACTCTACAGCTGGATACCAAACACCACATCCTAACCTAATTCTGAATATTGCCCTTGAATACTCTACAGCTGGATACCAAACACCACATCCTAACCTAATTCTGTCCCCTCATATCCTGTAAAGTGGAATCCCTCTGTTGCTATACCTCCAAAGCAAATGTAACTTGTGTAGGCTATGTGTAAATTATGCACTATGTGGATTAAATATCAGATATGTCTTTGTGGCATTTCCATGCGAATGCGTATGCTACCGTATTTACTCATACCACGCGCTAATACGCAGGACCTCGTAAGCCAATATACGCAACGTGCGGCTATGCGCATGCACGGCAGAACAAGCACGCGCATGGAGGCCACTCTGTGTGGTGTTTGCACGTGATGCATGTGGCTATAATATTTTCGATTTCGACAGTGGCTTCATGGGGAAGGGGTGTGGCCACAAAATAATACTAATTCATATTACGGTGCACAGTAGTCTCCATTATTCAAATTACGCTGCAAAGTAGCGCCACTACACCAGGTAGAGCCCCTTTTACACATTACGGCGGACAGATTCCCCTTTTTACACATTACGGCAGACATCATCCCCTTTTTACACATTACGACAAACAGCGTCCCCCTTTTTACACATTATGGCAGCCAGTTCCCCTTTTTACATATTACGGCAGACAGTGCCCCCCTTTTAACACAATGCGGCAGACAGCGTCCCCCTTTTTACACTTTACGGAAGACAGTCCCCCTTTATATACATTACGGCAGACAGCGTCCCCCTTTTTACACATTACGGAAGACTGTACCTCATTTTACACATTACTGCAGATAGCGTCCCCTTTTTACACATTACGGCAGCCAGTCCCCCTTTTTACATATTATGGCAGACAGCGTCCCCCTTTTTACACATTACGGAAGACAGTCCCCCTTTTTACACATTACGGCAGACAGTGTCCCCTTTTTACACATTACGGAAGACAGTCTCCCTTTTTACACATTACGGCAGACAGCGTCCCCTTTTTACACATTACGGTAGACAGTCCCCCTTTTTACACATTACGGCAGACAGTCCCCCTTTTTACACATTACGGCAGACTGCCCCCCTTTTTACACATTACGGCAGACTGCATCCCCTTTTTACACATTACGGAAGACAGTCCCCCTTATTACACATTATGGCAGACAGTCCCCCTTTTTACACATTACTGCAGACAGACAGAATAGATAGATAGATAGACAGACAGACAGTATAGGTGATATTTACTGTCTTTCCGCTGGCTCAGGCAGTCAGGCTCCTTGGTGCTGCAGCTGCTGGCAGATCCCGGGCAGGCAGGGGAGGAGGAGGAGGGAGGGGGAGGAGGGAGCCGCAGCAGCGCACTGTAATTGGTGGCGCTGCATGCAGCTGTCCCTCTCCTTCTACATTGGTTGGCCGCCGACGCTGTCAATGCTGGGATGAGGAAAGTACATCCCAGCATTCACAGCGGTGGCGGCCAGCCTATGTGGAAGGAGAGGGACAGCTGCATGTGGCGGCGCCACCAATTACAGTGTGCTGCTGCAGCTCCCTCCTCCCCCTCCCTACTCTTCCTTCTCACCTGCCCCCGGAGCTGCTCCTCTCCTCGATCCGGCACACACAGGCGGCTTGTAATGAGTCATTTTGACTCATTACAATACCGCTGACATTAGGGAAAGTGGGCAGTTGCGCTCTCAGGGCGGCTGCACTGTGTGCCAGGCACACCTGGCACACACGTAGTTATGGCCCTGCTTACACCATTATTATATAGATAAGAACTGCCCGTTTTGGAAATACAAATGTGGACAAATTTGTTGGAACCCTTACAGCTCATTGAAATAATACTTCATTCCTCCTGAAAAGTGATGACATGAATAGCTATTATCTCATGTATACCTGCATGTTTTTGGCAGGGGCGGATCTAGACTTTTCGTTTAGTGGGGACGGGTGATAATGTCGATATTATCTTAGACCGCAAAGCTATACCTCTAAATACACGTTTACCGTTGAGCCGCTATGGCCGCTAGACTACGTGCACGTGCTACGCACTTTGCACGCTATTTGCGCACAGAGTCCTGCACGTGGTACGCACTTGGCGTACACACGCAGCACTGAGTGTACGGAGTACACACAGCGAGCGCACACACACTTGATAACCTTTAAACCTTGTTAATGATACAATGTGATGATATGCTTATACTTTAAACCCTTAACAGCAAAGTACTGTAATGATGTAATACCTTTAAACCTTAAGTAGCGCTGGCGATACAAAGTACCCGCAGTGCGTACACCTTATCAATGCTATACACCTTATACAGATAAATCTACTTTAAAGCCCAGGCAGGAAAGTGAAAACACAACACTGTTTCTGTAGTTGAAACCACAGGGTTCTAAGGCCACCGTGGATTGATTCCAAAAGATAAAAACAATACAATTTATACACTACAGGCTAACAAATAAATCTAAACAGAATAATGGCTACAGAGAATATACATACGTGAGAATGTTTCGCAAGCGCAAACATTACAGTAAAGGTCATAGGTGGATTTGAAAGGGTAGGCGATGTCTTTCCCCAACTGCTCTTGTGGGTGGTATCCTCTGGATTCCCGCCGCATATGTAATTTACAGTAAATACAGTTAATGTTCATATTCTACTTTTGTACATAACTATACGCAGGAGCAAGCGATCTTTCTCTAACTAACACCGGAATGTTACCCTCAAAATACCCTACAGCTGGATACTAGACATCACCTTCCAACCTTTATCTGACCCTTCCTATCATGCAAAGGCAAATCTCTCTGTCCAGGAACTGTTTAAACTAATAATACTCGCTGACATGGTCTAGGGGAACTATATCTAAAATATACGCTATTTGGGTTAAATATGTAATGTTCTAATAACCCTCTATTCGCTCACAAACTCTACCGTAAATGCGCATACCACGCGCCAAGGCGCATGGCCGTGAAAGCTCCATTACGCAAAGTGCGGATATGCGCACGCACGGCAGAGCGAGTGCACGCGCAGCGGGCATGTGCATGGGGTTAGTACAAGGCATATGCATTATGATATTTTTCGACTTTGACACGGGTTAAGAATTGATCCTGACTCCTCCCCTCTAATCTTTCCACCTCCCACTTCCAGTCCTGGCTCCTCACATTTTCAGGCAGTGACCTTAAATCATAGCTTTGTTTATTCATTCCTATCTTGATTTATTATTTATCTTTTTGCTTCTCCTAGCCATTTTATTTCCCTTTCTTTTCAATGTATCCTCTTGTCAAAGTCGAAAAATATCATGATACATATCCCTTGTACTAACCCCTCATGCACATGCACGCTGCTCGTGCACCTGGTCCCCCGTGCGTACACATACCCGCAAGTTGCGTAAGAGACGCTCCAGCGACTCTTGCGCATGATATGTGTATTTACGGCGGAGTTTGTGAGCGTGTAGCGTGCAACTCGAACGTAGCATATTTAACCCAAATAGTGCATTTTGTAGATAATATTCCCCTAGACCATGTCAGCGAGTATGATTAGTTTAAACAGTTCCTGGACAGAGAGATTCCTCTTTGCATGATAGGAAGGGTCAGATAAAGGTTGAAAGGTGGTGTCTAGTGTCCAGCTGTAGGGTATTTTAAGGGTAACATTCCGGTGTTAGTTAGGAAAGGATCGTTCACTCCTGCGTATAGTTATGTACAGAAGTAGATTATGAACATTAACTGTATTTGCTATAAATTACACATGCGGCGGGAATCCTGAGGATACCTCCCACCAGAGCAGTTGGGGAAAGACACAGCCCACCTGTTCAAATCCACCTATGACCTTTGCTGTAATGTAGAGACACATCCCTGTGTCCAATGAACAATGAGATTACAGGGACCATTGTATTGTGAATGTATGTTGTGTATATAAAGACCACTGTTGCCTGGCCAGCCACAAGACTCAGAAGGATTTCTAACACAATCCCTCTGAGTTTGGGGCAAGCCACTTATACGCCTTCCTCCCGCATATGAAATATGCATCATCGGGGAGAACATATGGGACAGAATATGACATTACCATATTGCAAACTTTCCAAGTGAAAAATCCTACCCCTAACTCTCTCATCTGTTCAGTACACGTATCAGGCTGTATAATATGCGCACAGTACCCTGGAGATACTTCTCCAACCCGCATGGTCCTACTTCCTAGCGTATACCTGTACCGAAAATACCTCCCACCGTCGGCTATTTGGCGTATAAGTTCAGTGTCTACGGGCATTCTATCGGCTCTGTGTGAAAATGCCATGGTTTGGTTATTCCATGTCACTTCCCAATTTCCCGGCTTTCGGGGATTGGAAATGTTGAAACATACTAAGGATCTATCCACATGATATTGGTGGAGCTTCAAACTAGGGGGCCTAGAAATATTAAATTTCTTGTCCACCGGTCTCCCACCCCTCAATTCAAGTACCTCATCTATTGTTAAAGGATACGGTACTACTCCTGACTTGCTCTGACCTTGAGGTACTTGTGAGGACACCCAGCATTCTGTTTGGTTTAAAACCTTACACACTAATGAGTGATAGTCACTCAATGGATGACGGTCCATGTTGATATTAAGGCTGGACTGACATCTCTGGATGCACCCGTCCTCAACTATGTTTTCACAGTTTCTACAAATACAATTTTCCTCAGCCAATAACCCTTCACAATGCCTCCTAGTTTCGTGACTACCAGATCGTTTTCTGATACTCGCCTTTGCTCGGTGAATGTGTTGCTCTTGGAATTCTATCAATCCGTCCTTGCTCAAGCTCCTTACACTCACACTCACTACGAACACATTGTTAAGAGACACCTTATAGATAGGACAGAGCACGCAGCCTCTGATTTGATCCACGAATCCACCGGGATTCAATTCCTACTCGCGCTAGATATCACCCGTACTGCCAGAGGAATTATAAATTTTAGGTAAATTACTGCGCTAGCGAACCTGATAGACAATATCACCGAGATGTATGATGACACCTTCAAGTATACTGGGAGGGAATTGCAAGCTTACAAAACGGAACTGATCCAGCACAGGATGGTTCTCAATTACATCACAGCGGTGACAGGCGGGTATTGTGTCACTCTAACAACTCAGTATGGTGTGAAGTGCTGCACGTACATTACAAACAGCACTGATGACCCAACCGAGGTCATAGATCAAAAGATGGACGATATCTTGCAATTGAAGTGGGAGTTCCGAAGGAGACACAACCTTACCCTTACTGCTGTGAGTAATGAACTGACTGGCTGGGTTTCATGGTTGAACCCACGCAATTGGTTCTCAGGTTTAGGAGAATGGGCTCAAAATGTTATCGTGAATGTAGGAAAATTTCTCCTTTGTATCCTGGGAGTGTTAGGATCTCCTGCTCTGTGCTGCCACGTCGCCATGGCAACCGGGAGGCAAGTGTTAGCGAAGTAACCTGAGCGCAGCTGATACTCCGGTCCGGGTTTTTACTGTGTAGTGGTTACAGGCTCTGTGCACGGCAGGGAATCCGGCGCTGGTTTTGTGCTCACAGTCTGTGAGGTCTGAGTGGGGCGTGGACAGCACCTGCTATATAAACCATCCTCTCAGGCTAGGCAAATGCTGCTGAATCTTTGTTTGTTAGTCAGTTCCAGAGAGTTAGCTAGTACTGTGTGACTTTGTATTTACTTGTTGCGTACTGCGAATAGGCCTTGGGATTCGGTACTTCATTCTGCCAATCCGGACCTAGCAGTAAGACTGGAGTCAGTTGTTTGACCTGCTGGGGTTCTTTTGCTATTCTGTGAACCCAGCAGGTTTGCGGCTGTACTCTCAGACCTGCTTGCTTAATCCTCCCTCACTGTGCAGGGCGTCCAGGTGTCAGTTTAGTGGCAGTAAGCTGAACCTGTGCCCTGCAAGTGGGGGTTAGGATAGTGGATACTCTCCTTGTGTCTATATTTCTATCTCTGACCAAGGAGTTTATTCCCACACCCGTTGGTAACCCTTTGGGGTTTTTTCTGTTGCTCTTTGCAACATCATTTCAGGTGCTCCACATGTTAAATCACTACACTTCGCTTCATTGTCCGCTCTATTCCATCTGAGCATTCCTGACACTAGGGAGACACCCAATTCCTGAGCCTTTGGGCTTCTCCGTTCACTTTGTGTTTATTAGTTATTCTATCACCTCCTGTGTATGTTATGTTATACTGTCTGTGAGTTCGTTTGCTTCGCTTCCCTCTCTGTTCATACACCGGTATACTCCTGTTAGCACTGGTGTGCGTAACATATTCAGCAGCACTACTCCTGTTGAAATTTTGTGGGAATATGGAGCATACCCCTCAAAATACTTTGCAACAGGTGGTCGATCAGGTGCAAGTCCTGACTCGACAATTTAATGAGATGTCCATTAAAATGAACACCCTGCAGGCCGCTAGCGGAGCTCCCGCAGCAGCAGCGGCAAGTTCAGGGGTTAAGGAGCCGAAAGTAAATCTCCCGGATCGTTTTTCTGGAGATCGCTCGCAGTTCTTTTGTTTCAAGGAGAGCTGTAAGCTATATTTCAGGCTTAGGCCCCAGTCTTCTGGGTCGGAGATTCAGCGGGTGGGCATGGTGATTTCCTTGCTACAAGGAGACCCACAGGTCTGGGCATATGGGTTACAGCCTGACTGTCCGTCGCTTAAAAGTGTTGATGCTTTTTTTACGGCACTGGGCATTTTGTATGATGACCCTGACAAGATGGCTTCAGCCGAGGCTCAGATTATGGTTCTTAAGCAAGGGCGACGGCCAGCTGAGGTTTATAGTACGGAGTTTCGGAGGTTGGCTCATGATACCCAGTGGAATGACCCAGCCCTGAGAAACCAGTACCGAATGGGCCTTTCTGACCAGATAAAGGACCAACTGGTACAATATCCCTCGCCTGATAGCTTAGATCAGCTCATGCAGTTATCCATCCGGGTGGATAGATGGCTGAGAGAGCGTAGGCTTGAAAGGGAGACCGCAGTTTCCTTTTTTCCCAAGGGAACCTCAGACTCTGAGGAATATTCCGAGGAGCCTATGCAGATTGGGGCTACCCGCCTCTCCTCGCGTGAGAAGACGCGGAGGAGACAGCAGGGTTTGTGTTTGTACTGTGGGAATAAAGGTCATGTTGTAGTATCATGCCCAGAAAAACCAGAAAACTTCAGGGCCTGAGGGTGATGGGAAATATCCTGTCAGGCCAGAAGTCAGAATTTCCTAAAAAGACTTTTCTCATTCCGGTGACTTTGGAGATCCTCGGTCAAACTGTCAAGACTGAGGCCTTTGTTGACAGTGGGGCCGATGGGGTTTTCATGGACCGTCAATTCGCCCTGGAACACTCTGTTCCCTCAGTACCTTTGGCATCAGAGATTGAGATCTGTGGGTTAAACAGGGAACCATTGTCCCAGGGTAAAATTACCTCCTGCACCAGCCAAATTCCTTTGTTTATTGGAGCCACACACTCTGAAAAATTGTCTTTTTATGTGACTGTCTGTTCTTTTGCCCCATTGGTTACCCTGGTTAAGGGCCCATAACCCTCAATTTGACTGGGTCTCTGGGGAGATTCTTAGTTGGGGTAGTGATTGTTTCAGGAGTTGCTTGAGCCTTCCAGTCAGGCTCTCGCAGCTAAGTTTGCCAGGATTGCCAGGATGTTATGCAGATTTTGCGGATGTGTTCTCCAAAAAAGTTGCAGAGGTACTACCTCCCCATCGCCCCTATGACTGTGCCATTGATTTGTTGCCGGATGCTAAGCTTCCCAAGAGCAGGTTGTACTCCCTGTCACGTCCTGAGACTCAGGCTATGGCAGAGTACATTCAGGAGAACTTGGCTAAGGGATTTATCAGACCCTCACAGTCCCCAGTTGGGTCAGGGTTCTTTTTCGTGGGTAAAAAGGATGGTTCGTTGCGACCCTGCATCGACTTCAGGGAATTGAACCGTATCACGATCAAAAACTCGTACCCACTGCCTCTCATTTCGGTTTTGTTTGACCAGCTTCGTACTGCCACCATTTTTTCTAAGATTGACCTACGCGGTGCTTACAATCTAATCCGAATAAGAGAGGGGGATGAATGGAAGACTGCCTTTAATACCCACTCAGGGCATTATGAATATTTGGTGATGCCTTTTGGGCTCTCTAATGCCCCGGCAGTCTTCCAGGAATTCATGAACGATGTGCTCAGGGAATATTTGGATAGATTCTTAGTTGTTTATCTAGATGACATCCTAATCTTCTCTCATTCCCTGGAGGAACATCGGAAGCATGTACGCTTAGTCCTCCAGAAACTCAGAGACCACCAGCTTGGGGCGAAGCTGGAGAAGTGCGAGTTTGAAGTCCAGCAAATCGCATTTCTAGGGTATATTATCTCCTCAGAAGGTTTCCAAATGGAGGGTTCTAAGGTACAGGCAGTCCTGGATTGGGTGCAGCCCACTAGTTTGAAGGCGCTTCAGCGTTTTCTGGGCTTTGCGAATTTTTATAGACGGTTTATCGCTGGATTTTCGTCTATAGTGGCCCCCTTGGTGGCACTCACTAAGAAAGGGGCGGATGTTGCTCACTGGTCTTGTGAGGCCAAAGCGGCCTTTGCCCGTCTCAAAAGGGCATTTGTCTCGGCCAAGGTGCTGCGACACCCAGATCCAGAGCGTCCTTTTGTGGTAGAAGTGGATGCCTCTGAGATAGGTATTGGGGCAGTGCTCTCTCAGATGGGGGTGTCTGATAATCGCCTTCATCCCTGTGCTTACTTTTCCCGTAAATTTTCGTCTGCCGAGATGAATTATGATGTGGGTAACCGTGAATTGTTGGCTATAAAGGATACACTCGGGGAGTGGAGACACTGGCTTGAGGGGGCTAAGTTTGTTGTCTCAATTCTCACCGACCATAAGAATCTGGCATATTTAGAGTCAGCGAAGCGGCTCAATGCCAGGCAGGCACGATGGGCTTTGTTTTTTGCTCGCTTTAATATTTTGATAACATATCGCCCTGGGTCAAAAAACATCAAGGCTGATGCGCTCTCGCAGAGTTTTGCTCCAGTTCAAGAGACCACCGAGGAGCCATTGCCCATTGTGTCCCCATCATGTATTAAAGTGGGCATTACCCAGGACCTCTTGTCATTAGTCCTTAGAGCACAGGAGCAGGCTCCTCCAGACCTTCCGGTAGGTCTCTTGTTTGTGCCTCCTAGGTTAAGACAGCGAGTGTTCCTGGAATTCCATGCCAAGAGGTCGGCAGGGCATCCGGGTATTGCCAGAACTCGGGAGTTGCTGTCTAGGGCGGTGTGGTGGCCCTCGGTGGCTAGGGATGTGGATCAGTGGGTTCGGGCATGTGACGTTTGTGCCCGAAATAAAACTCCTAGAGGGGTTCCTATCGGCCCATTACATCCACTCTCTATTCCGTCTAAGCCATGGACCCACATTTCCATGGATTTTGTGGTGGACTTACCCAAATCCTCAGGGATGACAGCCATTTGGGTTGTCGTTGACAGGTTTTCGAAGATGGCGCATTTCGTTCCACTGGTTGGGTTGCCATCGGCCAGATGCCTGTCTGAGTTATTTATGCAGCATGTTGTGCGCCTCCACGGGTTGCCACTTGATGTGGTCTCTGACCGTGGATCCCAGTTTGTGGCCAAATTCTGGAGGGCATTTTGTTCTGATCTCCAGATTTCTGTGAGCTTGTCGTCAGGCTACCATCCACAGTCTAATGGGCAGACTGAGAGGGTGAACCAGTCCTTGGAGCAGTTCCTCAGGTGTTATGTCTCCAAGTGTCATACTGACTGGGTTGCTCATCTGTCCATGGCGAAGTTTGCCTATAACAACGCGGCTCACTCTGCTACAGGGATCTCTCCCTTCCTTTGTGTGTATGGGCATCATCCTAAGGCCAATTCTTTTGACCCCCTGTATTCCACGCCTGGTGGTTCCTCTGTTGTTTCGGTCCTTAGGGGTATTTGGAGGAAAGTGAAGAAAGCCCTTGTGTCTGTGTCATTAGTGACCAAAAGGGTTTTTGATAAGCGGAGAAGACCCTGCAGCTTCAAATTAGGAGACTTCGTCTGGTTGTCCACCAAGAATTTGAAGTTGAGACAGCCATCTCATAAGTTTGGCCCCCGGTTCATCGGCCCTTATAAGATCACCAGGGTTATCAATCCGGTGGCATTTCAGTTAGATCTGCCCCGTTCATTGGGTATCAATAAAACATTTAATTGTTCCCTTTTAAAACTGGTGGTTAGTAATCCTTCTTCCAGTGGAAGACCTTCTCCTCTTCTGATACGGGGTCAGAGGGAGTTTGTGGTTGAAAGGGTTCTTGACTCCAAGATGGTTCGGGGTCGGCTGTCATTTTTGGTGCACTGGAAGGGGTATGGCCCGGAGGAGCGGTCGTGGGTGCGCAGTTGTGATCTTCATGTCCCCAGACTGATACGCTCTTTCTTCTCGCAGTTCCCCGATAAACCCAGTGGTAGGGGTTCTTTGACCCCTCGTCAGAGGGGGGGGTACTGTTAGGATCTCCTGCTCTGTGCTGCCACGTCGCCATGGCAACCAGGAGGCAAGTGTTAGCGAAGTAACCTGAGCGCAGCTGATACTCCGGTCCGGGTTTTTACTGTGTAGTGGTTACAGGCTCTGTGCACGGCAGGGAATCCGGCGCTGGTTTTGTGCTCACAGTCTGTGAGGTCTGAGTGGGGCGTGGACAGCACCTGCTATATAAACCATCCTCTCAGGCTAGGCAAATGCTGCTGAATCTTTGTTTGTTAGTCAGTTCCAGAGAGTTAGCTAGTACTGTCTGACTTTGTATTTACTTGTTGCTTACTGCGAATAGGCCTTGGGATTCGGTACTTCATTCTGCCAATCCGGACCTAGCAGTAAGACTGGAGTCAGTTGTTTGACCTGCTGGGGTTCTTTTGCTATTCTGTGAACCCAGCAGGTTTGCGGCTGTACTCTCAGACCTGCTTGCTTAATCCTCCCTCACTGTGCAGGGCGTCCAGGTGTCAGTTTAGTGGCAGTAAGCTGAACCTGTGCCCTGCAAGTGGGGGTTAAGATTGTGGATACTCTCCTTGTGTCTATATTTCTATCTCTGACCAAGGAGTTTATTCCCACGCCCGTTGGTAACCCTTTGGGGTTTTTTCTGTTGCTCTTAGCAACATCATTTCAGGTGCTCCACATGTTAAATCACTACACTTCGCTTCATTGTCTGCTCTATTCCATCTGAGCATTCCTGACACTAGGGAGACACCCAATTCCTGAGCCTTTGGGCTTCTCCGTTCACTTTGTGTTTATTAGTTATTCCATCACCTCCTGTGTATGTTATGTTATACTGTCTGTGAGTTCGTTTGCTTCGCTTCCCTCTCTGTTCATACACCGGTATACTCCTGTTAGCACTGGTGTGCGTAACAGGGAGTTGTCATAATGATTGGTTTGATATTTAGATGTGTTCGGATTTTAATGCAGCGCAAGCGCAGTACCAAAGTGATGAGTTTGAGGAGCGAGGGCATTGTTACAACTGGTTTAATTTATGACCCATCAATTGAGACAATGCTGTGATAAGACGAGATTCCACGGTCCGTTTCTTTCACCCGTTTCTCCTTTGTTTTTCTCCAAGGTAAAAAGACATCCACTCGGAAGAAGATTTTGATGAAAATTTCTACAGACCTTTGATGAACATTTCTACAGACCTTTGATGAACATTTCCACAGACTTTGCGAGACACTTTAGAGACTTTAAAAGACTTCGTATGGACACTTGAAAGACTTTGCTTATCACCCACAGCAAAGATACACCTATCCGGACAAGACTTTAACAGACACCCAAGGACAATTACACACATTATCATATGAATGTATTTGTGACATATGTTTCTTATCTTCATCTCTACGATCTTCAGGTAGTGACACACATAGTCGACAGGTGATATAGGTACATATATTAGCACTCACATGATTTTCCCCCTTCCATGTATCATCAACTAATGTGCACCCCATTTGTTGGAACAAGAAGCCGAAAAGAGCTCGGTAGTGTTTGTTGGCCCACTTACAGACCCTTAATACGGGATAAGAAGGATTTAATGTATACTTCGCAATACCTTGAAGCTTATCTAGAACATGTACGGCACGATGATACATGACCCCTCAGACATGAATTTCATACATACATGCTTTTACTATCCCACTAGGTCATACATTTCCCACCTTCTCCTCTCCTCCCTCCACCCAATCATTTATAGGTATTTTTATTGTATTATATATTTTTCTGCTTAATTGTTTGGATAGTGGCAGTTATTGTTGACTGCCAAAGGGTGGACTGTCAAAGTCGAAAAATATCATGATACATATCCCTTGTACTAACCCCTCATGCACATGCACGTTGCTCGTGCACCTGGTCCCCCGTGCGTACACATACCCGCAAGTTGCGTAAGAGACGCTCCAGCGACTCTTGCGCATGATATGTGTATTTACGGCGGAGTTTGTGAGCGTGTAGCGTGCGACTTGAACGTAGCATATTTAACCCAAATAGTGCATTTTGTAGATAATATTCCCCTAGACCATGTCAGCGAGTATGATTAGTTTAAACAGTTCCTGGACAGAGAGATTCCTCTTTGCATGATAGGAAGGGTCAGATAAAGGTTGAAAGGTGGTGTCTAGTATCCAGCTGTAGGGTATTTTAAGGGTAACATTCCGGTGTTAGTTAGGAAAGGATCGCTCGCTCCTGCGTATAGTTATGTACAGAAGTAGATTATGAACATTAACTGTATTTGCTGTAAATTACACATGCGGCGGGAATCCTGAGGATACCTCCCACCAGAGCAGTTGGGGAAAGACACAGCCCACCTTTTCAAATCCACCTATGACCTTTGCTGTAATGTAGAGACACATCCCTGTGTCCAATGAACAATGATATTACAGGGACCATTGTATTGTGAATGTATGTTGTGTATATAAAGACCACTGTTGCCTGGCCAGCCACAAGACTCTGAAGGCTTTCTCCCTGATAGCTGAGAACTGGATCCAGGTTGCGCTTGCGAATGATTCCCCACGTATGTATATTCTCTGTAGCCATTATTCTCTGTTATTCTGTTTAGATTTCCTTGTTAGCCTGTAGAGTATAACTTGTACCTGTTTACCCCTTTTCTCTGAATAATCCACTGTGGTGTTAGAGTCCAGTGGTTTACCACAAACAGTGTTGTGTTTTCATTTTCCTGCCTGGGCTTTTAAAGTAGATTAACTTGTTTAACCTGTTTTAGATTAACCTGCGTTGTTAAGGTGTATGCACTGCGGATACTTTGTATCGCCAGTGCTATTTAAGGTTTAAAGTATAAGCATATTATTACATTGTTTCATTAATAAGGTTTACAGTATTTCAATCTGTGTGCGTACGTGCCGCGTGTGCGTTGCGCCCACGGCACAGCGTCTGATACGCTAAGTGCGTATCCATACGGTACTCAGCACGCAAATAGCGTACTTAGTCCGTAGTGTGTGTAATAAGTCCAGCGGCCATAGCGGCTCCACGGTAACAGTGTATAGCTTTATATTTTAAGATAATATTTGACATTATCACTCTTTTCTCCCTTGTCATTATTATTACCCATCCTAAGCACTCTGCACCCTCTCCCCTGTAGCTCAAAGAGGCAGCTCTCCCTCTTACATCCCCCCATTGTCTCTACAATGTAGTGGACATATGACCACATTACATTAATAACATCTTCTCCACACATTAGATTAAAACCCTCATCACATGCATTACATTGACTGCATACTGTACCTACACACCATAATGCCCTGCACATTTCAGTAATAGCCCCATATTAATAGTCAGGTGCGCTTTAACAGAGGGAGGGGCCCGTGTGCACCTCCGGGTGGGCCCCCTCCTCTGCACGGCGCGGTAGTCTCTGGCAATATCCCGGAGTCTACTGTGCATGTGTAGGTCTCCGGAAACATGGTGCACGCCATGTTCCGGATACCAATTTGACTACAGCGCATGCGCGGTGGCCATTTTAGCTGCGCTTTTCGTCGCGAAAGCAGCGCTCAGAGCTGGACTCCGGAAAGGTAAGTATTAGAATATGGGTGCAGTGTGTACGGAGTGGGACCCCCTGGACCCAGGGGCCTGTGTGCACCGCATACATTGCACCCATTATAGAAACACCAATGTTAATAGTCAATGCCAACCAACTGAACTTGTCGGGAGCCAATTAACCTACTAGTATATTTTTGGATTGTGGGAAGAAACAGGAGCAGGATCTGGAGGAAACCCATGCAAGCACAGGGAGAATATACAAACTCCACACATATAGTGCCATGGTGGGAACCCAACCCAGGACATCAGTGCTGTGAGGCAATAATGCTAACCATTACACAATAAATATTGTGGATTAAAGTACATATGCAGCCTTAGTGCAATAAAGGTAGCAATTCTGGACATGAAATCCAACAAGGAACTGTCAAAGTCGAAAAATATCACGCTACACGTTGCCATATATTCACCCCATGCGCTTGCCCGCTGCACGTGCACATTCTCTCCCGTGCGTGCGGATACTCGCAGCTGCGTGACGGCGCCTCCTCGGCCATGCGCTCGAGCGCATGGTATGTGCATTTACGGTAGAGTTTGTGTGCGTCTAGCGGGCGACTCAATCGTTAAATAATTAATCCAAATAGTATGTTTTATAGGTAATGTTCCCCTTAATAATAACAGTAAGTTTGTTTAATGTAACTGGTCCCTGGACAGAGGAATTCCTCTTTGCATGATACGAAGGGTCAGACAGGGTTTGAGCAGTGGTGTTTGGTACCTAACTAAAGAACATTTTATTAGAAACAATTCGGTGCTGGTTAGGTAAAGATTAATCGCTCCTGCGTATAATTATGTCTATTAGTAGTTTCTGGACATTTACTATATTTGCGGTTCATTATCCATGCAGCTGGAATTCTGAGATTCCCTCCCACCTGAGCAGTTTGATATAGTCACAGCCCACCTGTTCAAACTAACCTATGACCTTTTGTTATAATGCGGAGAGACATTCCTGTGTCCAATGAACAATAAGATTGTAGGGCCCTTTGTAGTACACTGTATGTTGCGTATATAAGGGTCACTGTCCCCAGACCGGCCAGTACTCTCTCTCATCAACATTTATCTCTGATAATTGGAGGACTGGATCCGGTTGCGCTAGCGAGTGTTCCCCGTATGGTATGTTTCTCTGTGGCCACTTTGTTACCCGTTTAATGTAAGCCATTCATTCTTAGCCTATGTATTTGTGTTTGCGATCGTTTGCTGTTGTGTATATTTCTGTTTAGTTATTCTGTTAGTTATTAATGTTAGCCTGTAGTGTATAAGCTGTTATTGTATCTTTTTTTTCCTTTTACTTACTTACTGTTAGGTTCCTGGTGCTCAGAACAAGGGAGATGTTCATGAAGTGAGTCCAGAGCACCAGGACGTAACGCTGGGAAAGGGGAATGGAAAGGGAATAGCCCCTGGCGCCCTAACTCTGTTGTCTCACCCGTGCTGTCAGAAATCCCTTGCGAGACTATGGTTTCTTGAGCCCTTGGCAGCCGCGTTTGAAGGGCGGATTATGTCTGCCCAACTCCGATGCCCCCCGGTTTTAGTGAGAGACAAAGGGAAATCCGAGACAGGATGATAACAAGAGGCCCTCTAACTAAGCAAACAGGCCAGGGGCTACAAGCTAACTAAAAACCTAAAGTATGTGCGGAGAAACCGCCAAAGGAAAAGAACAACAAAGGAAATGCTGATCACATGCCGACACAATACCTTTGTCTACCGGCGGTGACAGCATAAGCAGAACCCTCTGCAAAACACCAGGGACAGAAACAATAATGGAATACAGCGGCCTAGGCCAACGGACGCGGCAGAGCCGCTACTCACGGAACCGGTACGAATACTGGCAAACGGACAGGAACCCTCAATGATGCCGACACACACTCTCAGAACTGGAGGACAGGCAGAATCCCAAACGACAGACCGGTGGACACCAGGAAACCAGGAACTTGACCAGGGATAGGCAAAGCCACTGGACATCAGGGCAGGAACGCCTCACAGCAGGACACGGGCTCAGACACAGGAATTGACACAGGGACTGACACAGGAATCAACACAGGAAGCAGCTAGTCAGATACTGCTATACAGGAGCTCAGGGACTGGCAGGAACCAGCACAGACTTCAAGCAGACTGAAAACCAAGAAATATCACCAGCATCTGTGAATTGCAGTCAGCCAGCATATAACAGAGAGGCCTAATTAATAATCCCATGCAGCTGCCCTGTTGCATGATTCCAAACTGACAAGATGCAATTAGCAGCCAGGTGAGGCTGAACACATGGGAACAAGCTGCAATTACACAGACTCACCAGCGGCAGCAGACAAGAGTATTCTAAAACAGAGCAACAGGAAATCCTGGCATGCAAGACAACTTTATAAACATAAAATAGGAATGAACCACTACCTGTGGTTCATAACAGTATCCCCTCCTTAAGGGTGAGCTCCGAGCACCCCATGACACCCACGGGGAACATAAACAGAAGTATAACATAAAATACAGAAAAAAACTGCAAAACAGGAATGAGCCACAGCCGTGGCTCATAACACTTACATCGTTTAGTAAAGGTGTTGGAACCTTAGCAAGGAGTGTGTTTCACCATTTGTTATTAAGGGTTGCTGAGCATCTCAATCGCTCAAACAGCTAGCTTACAGACCAAGGTTAAACAGTATTATATCATTGCAGTATCTCAACACTAAGAATTACAGTATAAGCATACTATGTGTAAGGTTTAAAAGGTTATTATCTGTGTGTACGCTCACTGTGTGTATTCCGTACTCACAGCGCAGCGTGTGTACGTAACTTGCGTACCACGTGCGAGGTCTTTGTACGCAAATAGCGTACGAAGTGCGTGGCACGTGCACGAGGGACAGCGGCCATTACGGCTTCACGATATTAGTAAATAGCTTGTGCTCTAAGGTAAATAATCAGCTTTATCAATTGGGGCCTCGTCCGTCCTCCACATATCCGCACTAGCAAACACAGACTTTATCTATCAGCAAAGGGCGGGAAAGTAGTATCCCTTCGTATCCGTATTAGTGGTGAGGGATACAGTAGTGCTGGCTAGATAAGCGTCTGTTTCGCTACGCTGTAGGAGTGCTGGTGGAATCCGGAACCGGAAGGTAAAAACAATACGCTATTATCTTTTATAACTGTTTATTTCTGTTTTGCGTACGCACACACGCACGCACACACGCACACACCTGCATTGTTGCATCTCACTCTCTTGTTGCCATTAGAATCGATTATTAGAGACGTGCTGAGGAAATCTGGTGCTATTTAGTTGAGATTATAAAGGATAATTTTTAAGGGAATAATTGTAAAGGACACGCACACAGCATAGCAAATACTGTGTGGTGTACGGTAAGCGATTACAGTTGAACATCGTTTACATTTATAGAAGCGTGTTAGTTGCGTTGCTGTGGGCATATTTGGACTTTGTGCATACGTGTCTCGGGCAACGTGCGAGATTACGTACGCAACACAAAGGCATACGCACGTAGCGTGTTTACGCAACGGAGCGTACGGATACGCCCACCGAAACTCAAATCACACGATAACATTGTTTTAGTGGGGGCGGTATAGTATAGCCACCTGATAATAGCACAGGTTTGTTCAGTTTCCAAAAAGCTTAGTTAAAAGAGAACCTTTTTCTATTGCAAAACCCAGGGATTGGACTACTGCCTGTATGAAAGGAATTTCTGTACAGAAAGATCAGTGTGCATATGAGTGAGTAGGAGTGAGTGTGGAAATAAAGGTATTATTTTGTGAACCCAGAAATCGGGATCCCGTCGGAGACCACATCAGGTGAGTGGACACTTGGTGGCGTGGGACTGGCTTGCCCGCGTTAACATTATACAAGGTAAAAGGAGCAAGTAGTATCCGCAGACAAAAGGACTGCGAAGGTTTAAGCGCAGCCCGGGGGGTTTTGCGTAGTACCCATATAGACACAAGTTGAGCTCCGGCTGAAGGTTTCGCAGCCTAAACAACCGATTCCGTTGGTCATACAGCGTATAAATATTAAGTTACTTATGCGCAGTGTGACTGGACCGCAAGTAATTGTGTGCATTAGTTTGTTACCTTGATACCCATTAAAATTTACTGTGGGATCATAAACGCTATTTGTACATTCTAATGTGATTTGTGTAGGTTTTTGTTATTTTAAGGGAGTTTCGCTGTTCACTCAGGAAATCTCCAACAACCAATACTTACTGGGGAGGGTAGCATACTCCCACACGCCCCAGTAAATAGAGGTTACAAAAAGATCCCGCGAATTGGGTACGTCCAGTGGTGGGCACATTGCTGGAACTCGTATTGGCCAATTGGGGCGTAAAGTGAGTGAAGGCACTAGTTGAACTTTCACCGTCGCCTTACCGCGGGCAACTTGGTTTGTTTTGTAAGAATTCGCTGAGACAGCAATATCTGCAAACGATGGGGGCCAGTTGTTCAAAGAAGGGACGTCCAACAAGGGTTCACGTTGGTATTTGTTGGCCCAAAGGGTCAGCACGGTATATAATGTGTGAAAAATACGGATCACACACACAGGTATTTTGCAAAGAATGGGAACGAATGACAGAGGATGATGGGGAGCAGTTTCCCCGGGTAGGCAGTTTGAACCCTGAGGTATTGCAGAATCTAAGAAAAAGGATAGGTCTAATAAAATCTGCAAAGCAGAGGATTAGACATTATGATTGTTTACAGGTATGGCAACAGGAAAGTGAAATACAACAGAAATTAGCTCAGAAAGCAAATTCAAATCCTGGTAGGAGTCTGATAGCAACGGCACCACCACCGTATATAGTAGGGGAAAAAGTGGCTGCAGAGAATGACATGCGGGTGTACGATAAGGGTGCACTTAACCAATGTAGTAGTGATAAGAATAAAATGAAAGTTAATGCAAATGTTGATACTAACGCTAACCCATGCAAGTTGTATCCCATTTTAAACTTCCCCCAGGAATACGACCAGGAAGATGAGCCCACTACGATTTCAGCTCTCTCTCTAGCGGCCACCATAAACGATACTCTAGTGGGCACCGCCCAACCAGTAAGAGTGGTATCAAAGGCCCATAGTCCAGGGACAGGTGAGGTTGTATCTAGAGGTAAGTACGGCACTGTACAATATGCTGAAACTGTTGCACCACACACTGTAGAATCAACCCAGAGTGAAGTAATTAATCTTAATCCTGTTAGAGTGATAGCGGTCCCCAATGGGAAGACCGACACAAATGGGGTCACACCCATCAGGAATATTGCAATGCACTGTCCCTGGTCCCGAGCGGAATTAAGAACAATTTTGTCTGAATTTCCTGATCCCAGAAAAGATTTAGCCGCATGTCAGAGGTTCATTAAGGACCTGGGTAACTCCACTGAACCTAACAACAAAGTTTGGCGGACACTACTGAGGGCATGCCTGCCCTCTAGTATTGACCCTGTGAAATTTATAGCTGACTGTAAATTAGACGAAGAGGTACCCCTTACGGATGAGTACAATCAAGATAATGTTACCAGAATCAATCTGCAGCTGGGAATATACTTCCCAGCTGTGGTAAAATGGAACAAAATTTTCTCCATCAAACAAACGGAAGGAGAAACAGCCTCTGACTATTTCCACCGGGCACTGGAGGAAATGGCTAAATATACTGGGATCGTGGACATTGAGGCAAATATACACCATAGAGAGGTAGCGGTGTCCGTCTTGATGGACGTTTTAAAGGAGGTATTAAGGAATAGGGTACAAACCACTCACTCTAACTGGAGAGGTATGTCGGTGGCCGCCTTAAGAGAGACTGCTGTTGGGCACGACAGGAACATCACAAGACGCAGGGAGTCACAGGGTGATAAACTGATGGCGATAAGTATCCAAGCCCTTACAACAAGGCCGCCTCAGTCTAAATCTCAGACCCCTGGTGGTAAGCCGTATATGGTAAAATGTTACAATTGTAACAGGGAAGGTCATTTTGCACGTAACTGCACCAGTAACCCACACAATACATATAAAAACCCTAGACAACGACATGACATACGAGATTGGGATCAAGGACCGCAGAGATGGAGTTATGAGCCACACGCAGGGGAAACAAGAAGGTATCCCCCAAGAAGAGACTGGCAAGTCTCTGATAGTTCCCATTTACCCCCTTCACAGGTAATAGCTGCCAGCGCAATGCAGGGAGGTCACCACGCACCATAGGGGTGGGGCCACACCTGTAATCTGCAGCCAGTAAAATTAATTGCGAGCCTTGGAAGTGAACCCGAGGTTACAATTGATGTAGCTGGTAAATCTCTAAATTTCCTTGTAGATACGGGGGCGGCCAAGTCAGTGATAAATTCGACCGTGGGCATGAGAACCACTGGTAAAACAATTCCAGCCATGGGAGTAACAGGAGTAGTGCGACAATATCCTTTAAGCAAACCAGCAGAGATTACGATAGGGCCTTTGCATACCAAGCATTCTTTTCTGCTGGCTGCATCGGCTCCGACTAATCTCCTAGGGAGAAATTTACTGTGCAAAATGGGATGCGTCATATACTGTACTCCTGAAGGTGTGTTCTTGGACATACCCGAAAACCACGCTCAGGAAGCGCAGGACATGCTAGACTCCCCACACACTGTTGTTGTAAATAGGTGTCCGTCCAAGGTAGAAGAAATGACTTCCCAGATACCGGAGTCACTTTGGACCAAGGACGGACAAGACACTGGATTGATGGCAAACGTAGCCCCAGTAGTTGTGCAAGTAAAAGATGGTAGGATAGCTCCAAAAATCCCACAATACCCTCTGAAGCCAGAGATGGAGTTAGGAGTTTACCCTGTAATAGAGCGCTTGCTACAACAGGGCATTCTGGCAAGGACGTCCAGCACTGCCAATAGTCCCATCTTCCCTGTGAAAAAGAGTGGGGGGAGGGGTTACAGATTAGTGGGGGATCAACAAAATAGTTGAGAGCCAATTCCCTGTAGTGCCAAATCCAGCTGTTATCCTTATGCAAATCCCTCCCACTGCCAAATTTTTCACTGTGATTGACCTCTGCTCCGCTTTCTTCTCGGTACCTCTGCACCCTGACAGTCAATACTTATTCGCATTCACATACAGAGGAGTTCAGTACACTTGGACTCGCTTACCACAAGGTTTCATAGATAGTCCAAGTATTTTCTCACAGGCCCTGCATGATTGTTTACAGTCTTTCCAACCAGAGAGTGGATCAATATTGATACAGTATGTAGATGATTTACTGCTGTGTTCAGATTCACTGGAAGCGTCCCTGACAGATATGAAACAACTCCTGTTTCATCTTTCAGACACAGGACACAAGGTTTCCAAGGACAAGTTACAATTATGCCAGACCCGTGAAGTATTTGGGACACTGTCTAACACAAGGACTGAGACACCTTACCGCTGATAGAATTCAAGCAATTCGTGACATGACCCTGCCACAAACCCAGCAACAGATTAGAACGTTTCTAGGAATGTGTGGGTATTGCCGTAACTGGATCCCAGGTTTTTCCATACTGGCCCTACCTTTGCAGGAGATGGTCTCATCAAGCAAACCTGATCGGATTTCGCACACAGACGAATCCGAGATGGCATTTGAGAGACTTAAACAGTGCCTAACGCAGGCACCGGCATTAGGTATGCCAGACTATGGAAAACCCTTTGAGCTGTACGGAACAGAGAGTGCTGGGTGCGCAGCAGGTGTCTTAACCCAGAAGCATGGTGATGCCAGCAGGCCGGTAGCCTACTATAGCGCTCAGCTAGATACGGTAGCGCGATCCCTCCCCACATGCTTGCGAAGTGTTGCAGCGATAGCATTGCTAGTAAGTAAGAGCGAAGATGTAGTGCTAGGACACAACCTCACAATTCATACACCACATGCAGTGTCAGCCTTACTGAATTCGGCCCAAACCAGACACGTCTCATCAGCGTGGTTTACAAGATGGGAATTGGCATTGATGGCCCCCGTAAACATCACCATAAGGAGATGCAGCGCATTAAATCCTGCAACGTATCTCCCAGGTGTGCCTGGACAGGCACAAAGGGTGGAGGATGAGAGTGATGTTGAAGGAGGATTTAATACAGGGGATGACACGCATGATTGTATGGAATATTTGACCCAAAATTTCACGGCAAGACCTGACATCAGTGACAACCCACTGGAAGATGTAGATTTTACTTTCTACACTGACGGTAGTTGTCACAGACAGATGGACTCGGGAGACTTGTGTACTGGATACGCAGTCGTAGATGACCAAAGTACCATAGAAGCAGAACCGCTAGGCCCACCACACTCAGCACAAGTTGCTGAACTGGTTGCCCTAACCAGAGCATGCGAATTGGCTAAGGGCAAGTCAGCCAATATTTACACAGATTCTAGGTACGCCTTCGGAGTAGTCCATGATTTCGGGGCCCTATGGCGCCTCAGGAATTTCATGACGGCAACTGGCACACCCGTAGCGCATGCAGCCCACATCAAAAGACTTCTAACAGCGATACAGGAACCCGACAGAGTGGCTGTTATCAAGTGTAAAGCTCACACATATAGCCAAGACCCGGTATCACTTGGTAACAGCCGAGCAGACGAAGCTGCTAAATCAGCAGCAAGTACCCCCATACAGACAGACACCACACAACTGATGGTATTTAATACTGTAAACACACAGAAATTGTGTGAAATGCAAAACTTGTGTTCCCCACAGGAAAAGGCAATTTGGAGGTCAAAAGGATATGGCCAGGGGTCCTCAGGACTCTGGACAGATGGACAGGGTAAGCCAGTGGCACCCAGAGCATACCTTCCAAGTCTAGCGGAAGCGGCACATGGGCTGACTCATCTAGGCAAAGAAGGAATGTGTAAGTTGGTAAGAGCTTATTGGTGCGCCCCAGGATTTTCTTCCCATGCGGGTAAAAGAGCGATGACATGTCTCACCTGCTTGAGGAAGAATATCGGAAAGGCAATACCAACAGAGCCATCCCATATCCCTCCGACAGATGGCCCTTTTCAGGTAATACAAATTGATTTCGTACAATTGCCACCTTGTAGAAATTGAAAGTATGTATTGGTCTGTATTGATGTGTTCTCAAATTGGGTTGAAGCATTTCCCGCGGCCACAAATACCGCTGTGTTTACTGCAAAGAAAATTGTGCAGGAATTTGTGTGTAGGTACAGTATCCCTAGAATAATTGAAAGCGATAGGGGTACCCATTTCACAGGTGAAGTCTTTCAAATAATGTGTAAATTGATAGGAATTAATAGTAAGCTGCACACTCCGTACCGCCCCCAGGCGAGTGCGAAGGTGGAAAGAGTAAACAGCACTATTAAAAATAAATTGAGCAAGGTAATGACTGAAACAGGACTGTTATGGCCTGAAGCTTTGCCAATCGTATTATACAGCATCAGAACCACTCCCAGGTCCCCTCTTAATCTGTCTCCTTTTGAAATTCTGTTTGGTCGACAACCCCATGTTATGATTAACTCCCAGGTTGATTTGAAATGTAACAATGAAGTCACTGTAAAGTACTTGGTTAAGATGAGTAAGCAATTGAGGAATCAGAATGATAATCTAAAGCTGGTGATTCCTGATTTGCCAGACAGTAATTGTCATGACATTGAACCTGGGGATTATGTAATGATACAGAATTTTCTACGCTCAGGTTGCCTTGTTGACAGATGGGAAGGACCATATCAAGTCTTATTGACCAGCACAACTGCATTGAAGGTTGCCGAGAGGGAGACTTGGGTCCATTTGTCTCATTGTAAAAAGGTTGCTGACCCAGAGAGGTCTCGTGATAAAGAACAGACGGTAGAGGTTGTATCACTAGAGTGTCTGTTCAGGGAGGATTGAGACGACACCTGAGCACTGAGAATAATAAGACCAGAGGCGTTTGTCGAGCCAGATTTCTTTTTCCCATTTGTTATTTTCTCCAGTTCCCACCTCCCTCCTATTTCCTTTCCCCCTTCTTATTTTTCTCCTTTTACTCCTCTAAGATGGACTTGCCCCAAGAGACTGTGATCCGGATTTTCCTGTTGACCATGATGTTGACCAGAGCAGTCTGTTTCGGTGAGAGTACTATGGAGGTCGAGAAAGGATCGGGAATGGGTTCTGATGACCAGGATGGAGGCATGGTTTACCAAGAACAACATAATCTCCGAGTAAAGGCGAGTATCAGAAAACGATCTGGTAGCATTGACAATAGAAGGAATTGTGAAGGATTGTTAGCTGAAGAAAACTGCATCTGTAGGCATTGTGACAATATAGTTGATGGGTGCATCAAGAAATGTCAGTCCAGCTTTAATGTCCACATGGACCGGCATCCATTGAGTGACTATCACTCCTTAGTGGGTAAAGTGTTAAACCAGACAGACTGTTGGGTATGCTCTCAAGTACCTCAAGGTCATAGCAAATCAGGACTAGTACCATTCCCTTTAACTGTAGGAGAGGTACTTGAGCTAAGTGGTGGGAGGCCGGTGGACAAGAGGTTTAATATCTCTAGTCCTCCTAGTTTGAAGCTCCACCAATATCATGTGGATAGGTCTTTAGTATGCTTTAACATTTCCAATCCCCGAAAGCCGGGAAATTGGGAAGTGTCATGGAGTAATCAAACCATGACCTTTTCATACAGAGCCGACAGAATGCCCATAGACACAGAACTTATACGCCAGATAGCCGACCATGGAAGATTTTTCCGGTATAGGTACACTCTAGGAAGTAGGACCATGCGAGTTGGAGAAGTATCACCAGGATACTGTGCACATATCGTACAAACAGATACGTGTACTAAACAGATGGGAGAATTAGGGTTAGGAGATTTCACATGGAAAATTTGTAACATGGTAATGTCATACTCCGTCCCATATGTTCTCCCCGATGATGCATATTTCATATGCGGGAGGAAGGCGTATAAGTGGCTTGCCCCAAACTCAGAGGGATTGTGTTACATTGGAAAAGTACTGCCTGAAGTAATGACTGTATCCCATAACAAAATGAAAGATATTCACCGCAGTGCCCAAGCTCCTTATACTCACACTCATTACGAGCACGTCGTTAAACGGCACCTGATAGAGAGGACAGAGCATCCGGCCTCTGATCTGATCCATGAATCCACCGGGATTCAATTCCTACTCGCGTTAGATATCACTCGTACCGCCAGAGGAGTGATAAATTATAGATATATATCTGCGCTTGCAAATTTATTAGACAATATCACCGAAATGTATGACGACACATTCAGGTACACTGGGAAAGAGTTACAAGCCTACAAAACAGAACTGGTTCAGCATAGGATGATTCTCAATTACCTCACAGCTGTGACAGGCGGGTATTGTATTACCCTAGCAACTCAATATGGAATAAAGTGCTGCACGTATATCACAAACAGCACAGAGGACCCAGCCGAGGTCATAGACCAAAAGATGGATGACATTTTACAATTAAAGTGGGAGTTTCGAAGTAAACACAATCTCACACTCGCTGCTGTGGGTAATGAGCTGACCAGTTGGGTGTCATGGTTGAACCCACGAAATTGGTTCTCGGGATTAGGAGAATGGACCCAAGGTATTATAATGGGTACGTCTAGCCAAGACGGACGTAATAGTAGCTTGGTCGCCAGCACCCCGGCATCGGAGGCCACCTCCTTAATGTACAGAGAAGCCGTGGTAATATACGAGAGACATTGTTGAGCATGCTCAGATGCGTTGTAAGGCAGCTCCGCCTCTAGCTCCTGAGCCCACGCCTCAACAGCTTAAGCAGCCCAAGTTGCTGCAGTGGTTGGCCTAAGCATAGCCTCAGTAGGGTGTAAATCGCTTTCAAACAACCCTTCACACGTCTAACCGTCGGTTCCTTCAGAGAGGTGACGGTAGTTACTGGCAGAGCAGAGGAAACTACCATGCGCACCCCATGAGAATCTACAGCGGAAGGAGTTTCCCTTTTTACATAGCTCCGAAGAGAGAGGATAGCAAGCCAACAGTCTCTTATGCGGTGTGAATTCCGTTCCCGGATTATCCCATGAGTCCTGACGTATGTCAGCCAGGTGTTGAGAATGAGGTAAAACTTGTTTAACCACCATCTTATGGTTAAATCGGATTTTAAGAGACCGCCGCAGGCTCAAGAACATCAGACACCTGAAGAATGAGCCTAATAGCATCAATCAAATCCGGGACATCCACCAATGACTTCCCCTCCCCATCAGAAACATCTGTGTCTGTGGAATCAGTATATGCGCCATCCTCGTCAGAGGAAGTGTCCAGGATAGCAGTGGATTGGGAGGAGGTAACGGCCCATTTAAAAGACGACTTAGTCTTAGGTGGGCGAGAGTGACACTTAGATTTAGTCATCGATCAGTTCAAATGCTGTAACTGAGTGGAAAGCTGATCCGCCCATGGCGGGTGCACAGCAGAGACCATAAAGTGTTGCAGTGGCACAGGTGGTGCCACAAATGGAGAATGTAGCCCAAGGTGGGTCCTGTGATACCCCAAGCGCTACCGACCCACTTGGGGGTAAGGAACCCCCTGAACCTGAACTCTCAGCTGCTAAATTATCCTCCATTACATCTGCGGCCTCACTACCACGCAGTGTGGGAGAGGCCCCAATGTCGTTGCCACGTGTAGCAGACATAACTGTGCACAATAATGGGCAACCCGTTACAAGGTGTAGCAGCACTATACCCAGCAAGAACTCTCAGAACCGAAGCCTAAGATGGCAGAGACCGGGAGTTCAATAAATATAGAATATATGGTATAACTCACAAGTAAAAATACCCCGTCAGTATATCTTGTGATACAAATACAATCCTATATTAATTATAGAAAAACCTGAAACACTTGGCCCCCTCAGGTATAGCAATATAGGAATAGCACGCTGAGTGAAATACCCTGCAATAAGGCAACCACGCAGCAGCTACATGCACACACACACACACATATATAGTCACAAGTGTACCATGCAGAAATTATGAACCATAAACTGCACTGGACTAGCAATACAAAGTAATACTCAGTATGGCAATATGTGATAACTATAGATATAACAAACACAGTAAGCACTGGATGTATATCACAGGGTGTTTGTACCACACAACCCTGAATGTATGCACTCTTTCTTAACTAACACAGTCCCAGTGACAGGTAGAAAGCTCAAGTGTCCTGTAGGAAGCACAGCACTAGCAGTCAGGCGGTTCCACAGA
Source organism: Pseudophryne corroboree (assembly GCF_028390025.1). Taxonomy (NCBI): domain Eukaryota; kingdom Metazoa; phylum Chordata; class Amphibia; order Anura; family Myobatrachidae; genus Pseudophryne; species Pseudophryne corroboree. Next base: position 186,108,926 of record NC_086445.1, read on the forward strand.
GGAGGATTTGCCCCAGCAATCCCAGGAACAGCAAGGCTCTATCTGTAATGGCCGCTGACCAGGAGTGAAGCAGAAGGAAGCAGCTCCAGGGCGGGAACATTGTAGAAATGGGGCCCTGGGGCTGGGGGGAGGGGCCTCAGGTCCAGCCTGCTGTCCCTGCTGGCATCCCCACCAGTGGCGGAACTAGCGAGCGGTGGGCCCAGGTGCGACAAAATGCTTTGGGCCCCCCATCCCATCCAAGTCCACCCCCTCACCCCTGGAGAGGATCTGGTGAGGGGGACCTGCTCAGGGCCAGAGAAATGGATACCTATCAACAGTGCCGTAACTAGACATTTTAGCACTGTGTGCAAGAAACGGCATCGGAGCCCCACCCCTGCATGCAAAACAGGGACAGTGCGCGCCGTAGGCGCGTGCAAAAATTCATAGTGGCGTGGCTTCGTGTGGAAGGGGTGTGGCCACAAAATAATACCAATTCATAAAACGGTGCACAGTAGTCTCCATTATTCAAATTACGCCGCACAGTAGCACCACTACACCAGGTAGAAACTGTTTTACACCTTATGGCAGACAGATTCCTCTTTTTACACATTACAGCAGACAGCGTCCCTTTTTTACACATTACGGCAGACAGCGTCCCCCTTTTTACACATAACGGCAGACAGCGTGCCCTTTTTACACATAGCGGCAGACAGCGTGCACTTTTTACACATAACGGCAGACAGCGTCCCCTTTTTACACATAACGGTAGACAGCGTGCCCTTGGTACACATAGCGGCAAACAGCGTACAATTTTTACAAATAACGGCAGACAGCATGCCCTTGTTAAACATAGCGGCAGACAGCGTACCCTTTTTACACATAACGGCAGACAGCGTGCCCTTGTTACACATAGCGGCAGACAGCGTACACTTTTTACACATAACGGCAGACAGCGTGCCCTTGTTAAACATAGCGGCAGACAGCGTACACTTTTTACACATAACGGCAGACAGCGTGCCCTTGTTACACATAGCGGCAGACAGCGTACACTTTTTACACATAACGGCAGACAGCGTGCCCTTGTTAAACATAGCGGCAGACAGCATACACTTTTTACACATAACGGCAGACAGCGTCCCCTTTTTACACATAACGGCAGACAGCGTCCCCTTTTTACACATTACGGCAGACAGCGTGCCCTTGTTACACATTACGGCAGACAGCGTGCCCTTGTTACACATTACGGCAGACAGCATCCCCCTTTTTACACATTGCGGCAGGCAGATTCCCCCTTTTTACACATTGCGGCAGGCAGATTCCCCCTTTTTACACATTGCGGCAAGCAGATTCCCCCTTTTTACACATTGCGGCAAGCAGATTCCCCCTTTTTACACATTGCGTCAGGCAGATTCCCCCTCTCTACACATTGCGTCAGGCAGATTCCCCCTTTTTACACATTGCGTCAGGCAGATTCCCCCTTTTTACACATTGCGTCAGGCAGATTCCCCCTTTTTACACATTGCGTCAGGCAGATTCCCCCTTTTTACACATTGCGGCAGGCAGATTCCCCCTTTTTACACATTGCAGCAAGCAGATTCCCCCTTTTTACACATTGCGTCAGGCAGATTCCCCCTTTCTACACATTGCGGCAGGCAGATTCCCCCTTTATACACATTGTGGCAGGTAGATTCCCCCTTTTTACACATTGCGGCAGGCAGATTCCCCCTTTTTACACATTGCGTCAGGCAGATTCCCCCTTTTTACACATTGCGTCAGGCAGATTCCCCCTTTTTACACATTGTGGCAGGCAGATTCCCCCTTTTTACACATTGCGTCAGGCAGATTCCCCCTTTTTACACATTGCGTCAGGCAGATTCCCCCTTTTTACACATTGCGTCAGGCAGATTCCCCCTTTTTACACATTGCGGCAAGCAGATTCCCCCTTTTTACACATTGCGTCAGGCAGATTCCCACTCTCTACACATTGCGGCAGGCAGATTCCCCCTTTTTACACATTGCGTCAGGCAGATTCCCCCTTTTTACACATTGCGTCAGGCAGATTCCCCCTTTTTACACATTGCGGCAGGTAGATTCCCCCTTTTTACACATTGCGGCAGGCAGATTCCCCCTTTTTACACATTGCGTCAGGCAGATTCCCCCTTTTTACACATTGCGTCAGGCAGATTCCCCCTTTTTACACATTGCGGTAGGCAGATTCCCCCTTTTTACACATTGCGTCAGGCAGATTCCCCCTTTTTACACGTCAGGCAGATTCCCCCTCTCTACACATTGCGGCAGGCAGATTCCCCCTTTTTACACATTGCGTCAGGCAGATTCCCCCTTTTTACACATTGCGTCAGGCAGATTCCCCCTTTTTACACATTGCGTCAGGCAGATTCCCCCTTTTTACACATTGCGTCAGGCAGATTCCCCCTTTTTACACATTGCGGCAGGCAGATTCCCCCTTTTTACACATTGCGTCAGGCAGATTCCCCCTCTCTACACATTGCGTCAGGCAGATTCCCCCTTTCTACACATTGCGGCAGGCAGATTCCCCCTTTTTACACATTGCGGCAGGTAGATTCCCCCTTTTTACACATTGCGTCAGGCAGATTCCCCCTTTTTACACATTGCGTCAGGTAGATTCCCCCTTTTTACACATTGCGTCAGGCAGATTCCCCCTTTTTACACATTGCGTCAGGCAGATTCCCCCTTTTTACACATTGCGTCAGGCAGATTCCCCCTTTTTACACATTGCGGCAGGCAGATTCCCCCTTTTTACACATTGCGGCAGGCAGATTCCCCCTTTTTACACATTGCGGCAAGCAGATTCCCCCTTTTTACACATTGCGGCAGGCAGATTCCCCCTTTTTACACATTGCGGCAAGCAGATTCCCCCTTTTTACACATTGCGGCAAGCAGATTCCCCCTTTTTACACATTGTGGCAGGCAGATTCCCCCTTTTTACACATTGTGGCAGACAGTCCCCCTTTTTGTAGAAAGAAAGATAAGAAAGAAAAAAGAAAGAAAGAAAGAAAGAAAGAAAGAAAGAAAGAAAGAAAGAAAGAAAGAATGAATTATACTTACCGTCTCTGCCGGCTCAGGCTCCGCGGTGCAGATTCCCCCTTTTTATACATTGCGGCAGGCAGATTCCCCTTTTTTACACATTGCGGCAAGCAGATTCCCCCTTTTTACACATTGCGGCAGGCAGATTCCCCCTTTTTACACATTCCAGCAAGCAGATTCCCCCTTTTTACACATTGCGGCAGGCAGTCCCCCATTTTTACACATTGCGGCAGGCAGTCCCCCTTTTTGTACATGGAAAGAAAGACAAAGAAAGAAAGAGAGAAAGAAAGAAGGAAGAATTATACTTACCCTCTCCGCTGGCTCAGGCTCCTCGGTGCAGCTTCTGGTCACGATTCCCGGGCAGGAGAGAAGGAGGAGGAGGGAGGTGGTTGAGGGAGCCGCAGCAGCGCTGTGTTATTGGTGGAGGCGCTGCTGCTGCTGCCCCTCTGCTTCGCTATAGGCTTTTCTCGGAAGACAGCCTATAGTGAAGCAGAGGGCCAGCAGCAGCAGCGCCTCAACCAGTAGTAAAGCGCTGCTGCGGCTCCCTCCTCCACCTCCCTCCTCCTCTTTCTCCCCCGTACCGCTGCTCCTCTCCTCTCCGGGCGGCTGTGTGCTGCGGGCAGCGGTTGCCCGCAGCACACAGCGGCATGTAATGAGTCAGTTTGACTCATTACATGCTTCGGGCCCCTGGACAGAGGCGGGCCCCAGTGCAACGCACTGGTTGCACTGGCGGTAGTTCCGCCTCTGATCCCCACCGTGTGTGCGGGCAGAACAACAAAACGGGGGAATTGCCCCTGACCTGTGCCCAAAATAATACCCCGGGGGCTAGTGGAGCAGCTGCCCAGTACTCAGTGTCCACGCCAACGCGCGCGCGGCCCGCCTCCCACGGACGCGCTGGATCGCGGAAAAGTGCGGCACAGGAGCCCCTAACCCCCCCTTGTCTTCGGCCCCACGATCCGGGAGACGGCGGCGTGTGTGTGACTCACATTTAGGAAAAAGCCTGCGTCTCCGCTGCAGTGACCCGGCAACCCCGGCGTGGGAGTATACAGCGCCGCTGGGGGTGATGGAGCTGCATGCTGGAAAGTCTCTGAGACTTTGCCAGCAGCAGCCCTTGAAGTCTTCAAACAGATTACTGTTCAGTCTTAGTAAAATAACTCTGAAAAAGGCTGCTTAAGCAAGCCACCTGTAAAGTGCCTGCATACTGCAAGGCACCAACTTACAAACTGAGCTCCTGTGCACGGAGGCGGGGTGATATAGGAGGCGGCGCTATGCATCTTGGGAAGAAGGTCAAGGCTTTGAGCCTGTTGGTGCCTCGGATCAAGATCCTACTCTACACTCCGATGTTAATCCTTGTGGAGCCCAGTGTACCCCGCAGCAGAAAGTATTTTTTATTTAATACGGTAGAATACTGGTAACCAATGGAGGGACTGACAGAGCGGATCTGCAGACGATGAAGGTCTAGCAAGGAAGATTAGCAGGAAGATTAGCCTCGCAGCTGCATTCAAAATGGATTGTAGTGGTGAGAGCCTATGTTTGGGAAGACCGTTCAGGAGACTATTACAATAATCAATGCTGGAGATAATTAGAGCATGGATTAGAGTTTTTGCTGTGTCTTGTGTAAAATATGGTGGTATTTTGGATATGTTTCTTAGATGTATGTAATATGATCTTGAGACAGATTGAATGTGGGGAACAAAGGACAGTTCAGCGTGTAGCTGATGTTCCCGGTTTCACCCTGGCAAAGATTTGGTGGGCGGAAAATTTTACCCGTTTTTACTTTTTACCCCATTAGGACTGGAGTCGAATTTTTAAAAATCCCTGCATATTTGGTGGCTGCAGATGACTGTCAAGGCCCGTATACACTGGCCGATATATCGGCCGTTCTTTTGAAAGGCCGATATATCGCGGGTCCGTCGGCTAGTGTGTACAGGCGATATGTCTGTGAACTCCATCGTTCACAGACATATTGCGTCGGCCCTGCAGCACAGCAGACGGTCAATATATCTACCGATATATTGGCGCATTGCTGTGTGTGTACGTGCGACCAGCCGCCCGCCCGTACACACGCTGTGGTAGCCGGCGGTGATTGACAGCTGAACTGGGCGAGCGTGTGTACACGCCCGCCCAGTTCATGACGTCAGTCCGCGACGGATTGGGCAGTGTGTATGCACAGCACACTGCCTGATCCGTCCATAGATATATCTGCAGATCAATTGATCTGCAGATATATCTATCAGTCTGTACCCACCATCACAGTTTCCAGACTACTCAGCAGGTCACATGTTCCAGGTCACCCAGCAGGTACACAGGGAGAGTTCACCAACTGTCACATTTTCCAGAGCACAATGGTGCTGCATTGCAAATGGCAGGTGAACGTTTTTCCACATAACTCCGAAATAAAGCAACCAATTACAATGCCACTATTTTTCTGTAAATCTACAGACCAAGGCCTTTAATTTGTTATATGATTGCCCTGCTCAGACAACAACATCATAGAAATATGTCACTCATAAAAGTAATCCTTCTGCTATTTATACAATGATGAAACAAGATGACTGACAGGCAAAGTATATCTAAGGGGAAGATGAAAGAGGCAACATGCTTGAAGAAACCACTGTTCAATTTAAAATAGGAATAACGTGGTATTTGTTATTTGAGCATGCCAGCTGATCTTGTTAAATTAAGCAGTTGTTTAGGTTGTATTCAATGTCCTTACCATATGGCAACCCCCTTCCTCCAAGAAACAGACTATAAACAAAAGTAATTTATGTAGGGGGAACATGTTACACAAATGGTATAGAGACAGAATCTTGTGCAACTTATTTTGGTGCACCTCATATTTGTATATGCAAGTAACACCTACCAACAGGAAAGAGTCAGCTAAAGTAATTAAACATGTTTCTGAAACATTACAGAAAGGCATATTATGAATCACGTTGTAATTAAGGGGGACATACTAAGCAGTGATACAAGTGGAGAAGTGAGCCAGTGAAGAGGTTGCCCATGGCAACCAATCAGCTGATCTGTATACTTTTATAGTATGCAAATTATAAATGTTACGTTTCTGCTGATTGGTTGCCATGGCCAACTTCTCCACTGGCTCACCTCTCCACTTTATCACTGCTTAGTACATGTCCCACATAATCCTGATTTACTGACTCATCAACACCCAGCTCAAACCGCTAGACCTAGGAACATAAAATTCTGGGAGTATATTACATTCATGATGTAAGTACACTAAGCAGGGAATTTTCAAAATTTGACTCCTAAGGGGCTAAAAAAGTATAAAATATTTCCTCTCATCCAAGGTGATTGGGTAACAAAGCAGCATGTTCAAAGTGCTGTGGGCAGAGCCGGATTAAGACCATGGGGGGCCCGGGGCACTTAAGAGAGTGGGGCCCCTAATAGAGAAGGCAGAAAATATATATATATATATATATATATATATATATATACATACATATACATATATACACACACATATATATTTATATATATATATATATATATATATATATTTGCCTCCCCAAGCAGCACACCCCCTGCCACACCGCAGATCGGATCTCTCTTCCGATCCGATCTGCGGTGCTGTGCTCCCCGGATCCCGTCCTCACTGCAGCAGCGGGCGCACAGACAGGACAGCTGAGCTGAGCGACGGCTCAGCTGTCCAATAAAGTATGAATAAAGCAGCCTGCCGCTCAGTCATTGGCTGGGCACGCAGGCTGTTTCATTGATACATTATTGGACAGCTGAGCCCAGTGGCGTAACTAGAAATTTTTCTCCCCCAAGCCAAAAAATCCTTTGGCGCCCCCCCCCATACCCCCCGTAATTGGCACTAGCAAAGGTAGAAAAATGTGCACGCCGCAGGCGCGCGCCGGCAAAAAGGGTGTGTGGCTTTGTCGAAATGGGCGTGGCTTTGCGTGGAGGGCGTGGCATTGCAGGAAAAGACTACCTTATACCCCAGTTTTGCAACCTGAACGCCCAGACGTTGGCCACCACAGGAAAGAAAAATAATCCTGATTCATGCCCCTTACATTATTTGTCATTTTTCCTCCTTATAGTAATGCCCAGTATACATTATTCCACATACTGCAATGGCCCTTAGACATTATTCCACACACAATAATGCACATGACACAATATGCACACACTGTAATGCCCCAGACACATTATGCCACACACCGTAATGCCCCAGACACATTATGACAGGAATCGCAATGCCCGTTATACATTATGCTACACACTGCAATGCCCCTGATACATTATAGCACATACAATGTCTGTGACACAGTATGACACACACCACAATGATCCTGAGACATTATACCACATACCACAATGCCCGTGATATAGTATACAACACACCGTAATGCCTGATACATTATGACACACACCGCAATGTCCGTGATACATTATGCCACACACCGTAATGCCCATTACACATTAAGTTCTACAGTAAGGCTTCTAATTACTTTTAAATTACCTGCTCGTTGCCAGGGGTTTCATGCTCTTGGTTCCATGCACGGTGCCAGGGGTTTTCACGCTCAGGGTGTCATGCTCGTTGCCAGGGGTTTCATGCACTGGGTGTCATGCTCGTTGCTAGGGGGTAGTGCTTGTTGCTAGGGCCATGCTCCCAGTGCCACATATGCCCCCAGTGCCAGATATTCCCCTACAGTGCCATGTATATGCCCCTAGTGCCAGATATTCCCCCACAGTGCCAGGTACATGCCCCCAGTGCCACATATACTCCCCCCCCAGTGCCACATATGCCCCCTCAGTGCCTGCTCCCCCCAGTGCCAAATATTCCCCCACAGTGCCAGGTATATGCCCCCAGTGCCAGATCTTCCCCCCACAGTGCCAGGTATATGCCCCCAGTGCCAGATCTGCCCCCACAGTGCCAGGTATATGCCCCAGTGCCAGATCTGCCCCTCACAGTGCCAGATATATGCCCCCAGTGCCAGGTATATGCCCCCAGTGCCAGATCTGCCCCCCACAGTGCCAGGTATATGCCCCCAGTGCCAGATCTGCCCCCCACAGTGCCAGGTATATGCCCCCCAGTGCCAGATCTCCCCCCCCCCACAGTGCCAGGTATATGCCCCCAGTGCCAGATCTGCCCCCCACAGTGCCAGGTATATGCCCCCAGTGCCAGATCTGCCCCCCACAGTGCCAGGTATATGCCCCCAGTGCCAGATCTGCCCCCCACAGTGCCAGGTATATGCCCCCAGTGCCAGATCTGCCCCCCACAGTGCCAGGTATATGCCCCCAGTGCCAGATCTCCCCCCCCACAGTGCCAGGTATATGCCCCCCAGTGCCAGATCTGCCCCCCACAGTGCCAGGTATATGCCCCCCAGTGCCAGATCTGCCCCCCACAGTGCCAGGTATATGCCCCCAGTGCCTGCTCCCCCCCCCATGTGTTGGAGGGACACTGAGCGCTTCGCGCGTCTCTCCTATGTCCCTCCTGGCTCTCCCCCGGCTGGTCTAATGCAGGAAGTGCCGGTTCGTGAGCCAATCAGAGCTCACGAACGGCACTTCCTTAGACCGGCCGGGGGAGAGCCAGGGAGGGACACAGGAGAGACGCGCGGTGCGCTCAGTGTCCCTCCAACACCGCAGGGAGGGAGAGGAGACCGCAGATTGACATGCGGACGCTCGTCCGCATGTCAATCTGTTCTAAGGGAGCCAGGGAGCGGAGCACAGCACCGCAGATCGGATCGGAAGAGAGATCCGATCTGCGGTGTAGCAGGGGGCCCTTTTGGAAAGGGGGGCCCGGGGTACGTATCCCCCGGGCCCCCCCCTTAATCCGGCTCTGGCTGTGGGACAGTAAGCTCATGGGCCCAAATGTATTAAGCCTTAAAAAGTGATACAGTGGAGACGGATAAAGAGTGATATATGACCAGCCTATCAGCTCCTGTCATTTTTCAAACACAGCCTGTAACATGGCAGTTAGGAAGCTGGTCATTTGTCACTCTTTATCTATATCACTTTTTAAGGCTTGATACATTTGGGCCATTGTCTGGTACGAGTGCTGGCTCGAGAGATGGGGCTGAACTTAGGGGGTCATTCCAACCCATTCGCACACAGCTGTTTTTTTGCAGCGGTGCAAACGGGTCAGTTCAGCGCATGCGCGGCGGCCGCAATGCGCAGACGCGTTGTTGCGACAACAAGAAGAAGAACGAAGAAAGCGACTGCTGCTGCGATTGCAAGAAGATTGACAGGAGGAAGGCGTTCCGGGGCGTCAACTGACCGTTTTCTGGGAGTGGTACGGCGAACGCAGGCGTGTCCAGGCGTTTGCAGCGCGGGTGTCTGCGTCAATTCCGGGACCTGACAGGCTGAAGACAACGCAGCGGGTAAGTAACTCCAGAGCTACTCAGAAACTGCACAAAATGTTTTTGCATAGCTCGGCTGCACAAGCGTTCGCAGCCTTGCTATGCAAAAAAACCCTCCCCCATAGGCGGCGTCTAGTTAATCGCACGGGCAGCAAAAAGTTGCTACGTGCAATCAACTCGGAATGACCTCCTTAGTGCAGTCCAATATTCAAATAGGGAAGCCACACCAACTGCCAGTGAAGTTTTGCAGCACTTGGGGTGGCAGTTGGTGTGGCTTCCCTATTTTAATATTTTAGAGTTGCCACTGCTATGGACTTAACACTCTGACTAGGTTTTTTCCTTTTGGATACTTCACTTGATTTGTATTTCTCTTACGTCATAGAGGATACTGGGGTCCATTTAGTACCATGGGGTATAGACGGGTCCACTAGGAGCCATGGGCACTTTAAGAATTTGATAGTGTGGGCTGGCTCCTCCCTCTATGCCACTCCTATCAGACTCAGTTTAGAAAATGTGCCCGGAGGAGCTGGTCACGCTGAATGAAACTCCTGAAGAGTTTTCTGCATTTATTTTATGTTTGTTACTTTCAGGCAGGGCTGGATGGCACCAGCCTGCCTGCTTCGTGGGACTTAGGGGGGGAACGGCCCAACCTCTTAAAGGGTTAATGGTCCCGTTCCCCGCTGACAGAACACTGAGCTCCTGAGGGACCTATTCTCAAGCCCCTCCATGGCGAGCGTACAGTCCCGCAGCACGCCGCCACCCCTAACAGAGCCAGAAGAATGAAGAGTGGTGAGTACTGAGCCAGCGTCCCGGCTAGCGGGACACCGGCCATTATGGTGGCATGAGGGTAGGGAGATGCACAGCTTCTAAATGGGGCGGAATGCGTCTCCGAACACAGTGCACAACTGCATCCCAGTACACTGTACACAGTAACCATACAGGCACAACAGCCTTAAAACGGTTCTCTCCATTTTAAGCACAAAAATTACCTCAGCCAGTATAAAAAAAGCTTTAAAGGGGCGGGGCTTCACTATGAGAGGATCCAGCAGCTCACCAGCACCATTTTCCCTCTGCAGTGGACACAGACAGGATAGGGACGCGCAGCTCCTCCAGTGTGACTCCAGATTACCTCAGCTGTACCAGGGGGTCATAGCAGGGGGGAAGCGGTTATTAGTGTACTAAGTCCCCTACCAGGGTACTTAGTCTGCGACCCGTCTAAGCTTGGCATTAGCGATAAGGGCGCGGTGGGGGCTGGCTCCTAACATCTCTGTGTCTCCCTGAAGGGCTCTTTGTGGGTTAATTGTGCTTAACCTTTCCTCTGTGAGTGTGTGCTGTCACATTTTATTATGTCAGGCAAAGAGTGTGTGTCTTGTACCGCAGAGTGTTCCTCTACACCAGGGGGCTTACTACTGGGTACTCAGGGTTCACAGACTAGCGGGGCAAAACCGGAATGGGCTAATTCTCTTAAGGGAATGATCTCAACTCTTTCTACAAAATTGTCCCTCAATGAGAAAGAGACGCAATACTTAAAACAAACTGTGGATGAGTTTATGAACAGAGACTCAGTCCCTAAGACAGCATCTCAATCCCCTCCCATTTGTCCGCAAAAGCTATCTCTGGCCCATATTCTGCAGTCTGACTCTGATGCTGACAGGTCAGACATGGAGATGGGGGAGGTGGACTCAGAGGGGTAAGTGGACGATGCAGCTCTGTCACAGGGAATAGAGGCTCTTATAGAGGCTATCAGAGATGTTCTGCATATTCTTGATAAGGTGTCAGAGGAGTGTGAGGAATCTTATTTTAATGTAAAAAAGAAGTCCTCAGTCACTTTTCCTGCGTCAAAGGAATTGAATACCCTGTTTGAAGAACCATGGGTTAATCCTGATAAGAAGTTTCAGATCCCTAAAAGGTTGCTCTCATCTTTTCCTTTTCCTCTAGAGCAGGCCTGGCCAACCTGTGGCTCTCCAGATGTTGTGAAACTACACATCCCAGCATGCCCTGCCACAGTTTTAGCATTCCCTCATAGCAAAACTGTGGCAAAGCATGATGGGACTTGTAGTTTTACAACAGCTGGAGAGCCACAGGTTGGCCAGGCCTGCTCTAGAGGATAGGAAAAAATGGAAAAATCCACCGATTGTGGACGCATCAGTCTCTAGGCTGTCACGTAAAATTGTATTGCCTGTTCCTGGTGCAGCCTCCCTGAAAGACACGGCTGATCGTAAAATTGAGACTACACTCAAATCATTGTACACAGCTGCTGGGGTGGCCCAAAGACCCACTATTGCGTGTGCATGGATCACTAAAGCCATTGCAAAATGGTCAGGTAACCTAATTGAGGGGTTAGATGCCTTATCTAGGGGGATGTTGTCTTATTCCTGCAGCATATACAGGACTCTGTGAGCTTTATGGTGAAAGCAATAAAGGAAATAGGTGTGATTAATGCACGCACCACGGCTATGGCAGTGTCAGCACGCAGGGGCTTGTGGATTCCAGGAAAGGCGTGGAAGGCCTACCATTCACAGAAGAGGCCTTGTTTGGAGATTAATTAGACAAATTGATCTCCACAGCTACTGCGGGTAAGTCTATGTATCTTCCTTCCGCAGCCCCCCCAACCAAGAAGACTTATTCAGCTTCTACGTTACAGTCCTTTCGGATGGCCAAGTTCAAGGGCAAATTCAGAGGTACTTCTACGTCCTCCAGCGGCGCAAGAGGTAAACCACGCAAACCAGCAACAGCAGGTGCTCAAGAACAGAGCTCAGGCTATGCTTCCTCAAAGACTTCAGCATGACGGTGGACCGCAATGCTTGGAAGGCTGTCAGGTGGGAGCTCGCCTAAAATTCTTCAGTCAAATCTGGTCAATTTCATGCCAAGATCCCTGGGTCATAAATCTTATTTCCCAGGGCTACACACTGGAGTTCCAAGAGCTCCCACTTCACAGATTCTTCAAATCAGGCTTGCTAGTTTCACAAGAGGCAAGTATAACTTTACAACATGCCATCCAAAAACTGGTACAGACTCACGTCATTGTTCCAGTTCCACCTCATCAGCTAAACAAGGGGTACTATTCCAACTTGTTTGTAGTACCGAAACCGGACGGTTCGGTAAGACCAATTTTGAACCTCAAGTCATTGAACCCATACTTACGAGTGTTCAAATTCAAGATGGAGTCTCTGAGAGCAGTGATCTCAGGTCTGGAGGAGGGAGAATTCCTAGTAACTCTGGATATCTAGGATGCATACCTTCATATTCTGATCTGGTCGCTGCATCAGGCTTATATACGGTTTGCACTGCAGGACTGTCACTACCAGTTCCAGGCCCTGCCATTTAGCCTCTCCACGGCACCGATGGTGTTCACCAAGGTGATTGCAGATATGATGTTTCTACTCCGCAAACAGGGAGTGAACATAATTCCGTACCTGGACGATCTCCTGATAAAAGCACCGTCCAAGGAAAGGTTGCTGGACAGCATTGCTCTCTCAACTAAACTTCTCCAGGATCATGGGTGGATTCTGAACCTTCCAAAATCTCACCTAGAGCCAAAACGGAGGCTCCCATTCCTGGGAATGATACTGGATACAGAGTCGCAAAAGGTGTTCCTTCCGTTGGAAAAGGCATTAGTAATCCAGACGATGGTTCGGGATGTCCTGAAACCAACCCGGATATCGGTGCATCTATGCATTCACCTTCTGGGGAAAATGGTGGCCTCTTACAAGGCTCTTCAATATGGAAGGTTTCACGCAAGACCCTTCCAACTCGACCTGTTGGACAAATGGTCCGGATCTCATCTTCACATGCACCAGAGGATCGGTCTGTCGCCAAAAGCCAGGATCTCCCTTCTGCGGTGGCTACAGACTTCTCACCTCGTTGAGGGTCAGAGGTTCGGAATTCAGAGCTGGATTCTGCTAACCACGGACACAAGCCTCAGAGGTTGGGGAGGAGTCACTCAAGGGGGGCAGTTTCAAGGAAGACGGTCCAGTCAGGAAGTCGTCCTTCCAATCAACATTCTGGAACTCGGGGCCGTATACAACACCCTTCTGCAGGCTTCACATCTTCAAGATCGGGTCATTCAGGTCCAGTCGGACAATGTTACGGCAGTAACGTACATAAACTGACAGGGCGGAACAAAAAGCAGAGCAGCAATGTCAGAGGAGTCAAGAATTCTCCTTTGGGCAGGGACAGAAACGTTGTGGCGTTGTCAGCGGTCTTCATTCTGGGAGTAGACAACTGGGAAGCAGACCTCCTCAGCAGACACGACCTGCACCCGGAGGAGTGGGGCCTTCACCCGGTGGTGTTCAGGTGCTTGACAAGTCGATGGGGATATCCACAGATCGACATGATGGCCTCTCGTCTCAACAAGAAGCTCAAGCAGTATTGTTCCAGGTCGAGAGACCCACAGGCAGTGGAGGTAGACGCCCTGATGACTCCATGGGTTTATCAGATGGTGTACGTGTTTCCTCCACTTCCTCTGATCCCAAGAAATCTAAAGAGAATAAAAAGGGAAAAGGTTCAAGCAATTCTAATTGCTCAGGACTGGCCAAGAAGGGCCTGGTACGCAGACCTTCTGGAGATGCTCCTCGAAGATCCATGGCCTCTACCTCTTTGCAAGGATCTTCTGCAACAGGGCCCATTCGTCTATCAGGACTTACTGTGGCTACGTTTGACGGCATGGAAGTTGAATAACTGATTCTAGCCAGGAGAGGTATCCCTAGCAAGGTTATCACGACTATGATCCAAGCCCGGAAGGGGGTAACATCTAAGCATTACCATAGTATTTGGAAGAAATACGTCTCTTGGTGTGAGAGCAGAACATTTTCTGCAGTGGAATTCCATCTAGGACATTTCCTGCTTTTTCTACAAGCAGGTGTGGATGTGGGTCTGCATCTAGGCTCCATAAAAGTCCAGATTTCGGCCTTGTCCATTTTCTTTCAGAAACAATTGGCTTCTCTCCCTGAGGTCCAGACGTTCTTGAAAGGTGTTCTGCACATCCAACCTCCCTTTGTGCCTCCTACGGCACCTTGGGATCTCGATGTGGTGCTGCATTTCCTCCAATTGGACTGGTTTGAGCCGTTACAGGAGGTGGACGTAAAATATCTTACATGGAAGACTGTTACACTGTTGGCCTTGGCTCCAGCAAGACGTGTGTCGGAGCTGGGGGCTTTGTCTCACAAAAGTCTCTATTTAATTTTCCATGAGGACAGAGCTGAACTCAGAACTCGTCAGCAATTTCTTCCTAAGGTGGTGTCTGCGTTTCACATCAACCAATCTATTGTGGTTGCGGTTGTCACCGACACCTCTGCTACTTCAAAGTCTTTGGATGTTGTGAGGGCTTTGAAGGTGTATGTGAAAAGAACAGCTCGTCACAGAAAGACAGACTCGCTGTTTGTTCTTTATGATCCCAATAAGATTGGGTGTCCTGCTTCAAAGCAGACTATTGCACACTGGATCAAACTTACTATCCAGCATGCTTATTCCACAGCAAGTTAGCCATGTCCAAAATCTGTACAGGACCACTCTACTAGGCCGGTGGGTTCTTCCTGGGCGGCTGCCTGCGGTGTCTCGGCTTTACAGCTATGCCGAGCAGCTACTTGGTCAGGTTCGAACACGTTTGCTAAGTTCTACAAGTTTGATACTTTGGCCCCTGAGGACCTTCGGTTTGGTCAATCAGTTCTGCAGGATCCTCAGCACTCTCCCACCCAGGTTGGGAGCTTTGGTACACCCCCCCCCCCACCATGATACTAAATAGACCCCAGTATCCTCTAGGACATAAGAGAAAATAGGATTTTAATTGCCTACCGGTATATCCTTTTCTCGTAGTCCGTAGAGGATACTGGGTGCCCACCCAGTGCTTCATACTTCCTGCACTGTTACTTGATTAAGTAATGTTGGTTCAGCCGTTACTGTTCGTGTTTAAAGTTTGGCTAGCTTAGCTTTCCTCTTGTGTGTGCTGGTTCGGAATATCACCACTATCCTTATCTATACTCCTCTCCAAGTATGTCCGTCTCCTCGGGTACAGTTTCCTAGACTGAGTCTGGTAGGAGGGGCATAGAGGGAGGAGCCAGCCCACACTATCAAATTCTTAAAGTGCTCATGGCTCATAGTGGACTTGTCTATACCCCATAGTACTAATTGGACCCCAGTATCCTCTGGGACGTAAGAGAAAATGTGTTAATGTACGGGAGCAAATAACAATCCATTTGTTCCCAAACGCTGCAAAAATGGAAAAACTAAATTGTTTGGATAAATTTGTTAAACCAAACAGTTTTAACCAATTTGACTGAACGGCCATTGTCTGTTTTCCAGCGTTTGGAATAGTCATTTGCTTCCATACATTTCCAATAATTCAAATCCTATTTTTTTTTTTCATTTTCACGAACATAGCAATTGAGTTTTTGAATATTAAGGGGAAGATGGTGCCTTACACCATTGTCTCTATCACAGGAGATAGAGCCTGCCTATTCTGGACCTTGACCTATCTCAAGTGTGACATTCAACTAATGGCTAGGGAGATGCATGAGTTAATCGCATACTTGGCTCCCAAAAATCTGGTGGCACTCCCGGCCCCCCGGGGAAGGTAGGCAAGTCTCCAGCATCTCCCCGTACCCCACCCTCGGCCACACATAATAGAACACAAGTGGGTGGGCCGAGGGGACCAGATGACGCGGCGATCCGTGTTGAATCGTGTCATCGTAGCCCAGCCTTCGCTATACCTGTTTTCTCTGTACTGTAAAGCAGGGGACAGAGCCACAACAAAACAATTGTGCAACCAAACCCCTGGACAGCCAACCTGCATGTCAACCCCATCCCTTATGCGCCAACCAGGCTGCCCCAATCAAGCCAAGTCAGTAAGTATTGTCAAAGTCAGAAAAATATCATGATGCACACTACCATATTTGCACCTCATGCGTGTCCCCGCTGCGCGTGCCCACGCTCTCCCGTGCGTACGCATACTCGCTGTTGCGTGCACCCGCAGGCGCACGGTATGCGCATTTACGGTAGAGTTTGTGTGCGTCTAGCGGGCGACTCGATCGTTACATATTTTAACCATATAATGTATTTTGTAGATTATGGTCCCTTTGATAGAATCTGAAAGTTTAGTTAATGTAGCATGTTCATGAACAAAGAGATCCCTCTTTGTTTGATACGAAGGGTCAGACAAGGGTTATACAGTGGAGTTTAGTATCCATCGGAAGAGTATTTAATTAGCAATATTCCGGTGTTGGTTTGAAGCGGATTAATCGCTCGTGCGAATAGTTATGGACATAAGCAGTTTATGGACTTTTACTATTATTTGCACTTTATTATCCATGCGGCGGGAAACCTAGTTTCCCACCCACCTGAGCAGTTGGAAATAGTCACAGCCCACCTGTATGAATCAACCTATGACCTTTTGTTATAATGCGAAGACGAATTCCTGTGTCCAATGAACAATGAGATTGTAGGGACCATTGTATTGTATTGTGTGTGGTGTATATATAGACGAGCCGATCTGATCCAGCTCCACTCTACTCTCTTCAACGGTTCTCATCACTGATAATCGGGAGCTGGATATTCAGAAAGGCGCATGCGATTGTTCCCCTTGTGCGTAAGTTTCTCCGCAATCATATTGTCTTTAATGTTATTGTGAGCCATATCTCTCTCTCTCTCTCTCTTCTCCCCTTTTCTCTCTCTTTTCCTCTTAAATTGTTATTGTACTGTTATTGTATTTCATGTGTAGTTATCTGGTTAGTTAGTCTATGTTATATTGGTAGTGTATGACTTGTATTGTATTATTCTTTTGCAAATAGAACGTTCATATAAGGTGTTAGAACCTAAGATCGGTATCTGTGTATTACTTATATTTCTAAGTATTCTCTGAGCGTCGGAGACGCTCGTACAGCTTTTAAGTTAATAAGGTTACACTGTGTTACATTTACACCCTATCACTACACCAAGGTTTACTGCATAATACATTGTTTTATGGTATAGTTATAAAGGTTTTACACTGTGAGCGTCAGCGCCGCTTGTGATCTCCTCGTGGTCCCGAGCGTCCGCTACGCTAATAGCGAATCATTACGGTAGTCGGCAGCCTATAGCGTGCCTGCCTGTGATCTCTTGGCCGTGAGCGAACGCGACGCTTGAGCGTCTCGACTACGGCTAAGCGATTGTTACGCAACGTGCGTACCCTTACGGTATTCCATACGCCAATAGCGTACTGTGTTCTTTGACCTCTTAAAGGGTTTTAAGTAAGATAAATATTTAGCTTTATCAATTGGCGGCTCGTCTGTCCTTCACATATCTGTACTAGGTAATTTCAGCAGACATTATCCATCAGCAAAGGGCGGGAGATCATATTCCTCGCAGTGCTGACTGGATAAGCGTCTGCTTCGCTTAGTAAAGGGTGCTGAAGGAATCCGGAACCGGAGGTAAGAACAACACGCTAGTGTCTTTTAAAACTGTTTTTTTTCTGTTTTGCGTACGCACACACGCACGCATATATCTGCATTTCTTTTTATTCGTGTATTTTCATATCACTCTCCTGTTTGCCATTTTATAATTGATAAACGTGCTAAGAGAGATTTGTCGCTATTAATAGTTAAAGAGTAAAAGTAATACATTAAGGGGTAAATTGTAAAGCATGCACACAGCTCTGCCTAAGGATACAAGGAGAGATCTGTGTGGTGCTCGGTAGATGATCGAGGATCACCTACATTGATAAACGTGTTAATTGTGTTACGGTGGATATCTGCCTTGCGTACACGTGTCTCTAACAAAAGGCTGAGACCCGCGTGCGCAACCCAAAGGCCGACGCACGCAGCGTATATTACGCAACGGAGCGTCTGGGTATGCCCACGTAACTCAAATCACACGATAGTGTTATTTTAAACAGGCGAAAAGGTGGCAACGCGATAAATAGCGCAAATCGATTTTAGTGTCCGAAATTTAAGCTAATAGATCCTTCTCCAATTTACGACTCATCTGGTCTAAAGGGAAGAAATTTCTGCGCAGAAATAGAAAGAAATAGAAACAAAAGTAAAGTGTACATGTGGTGAGTGAGTGTTTGCATATATAAGTTTCTACAATTTTTGGGATTGAACCACAGGAAATCATCGAGTTCTCGTGAAGTACATACGTGTAAGTGACATACATGGTGGCTTGGGAGGCATCCCTTGTTAAACATATAAAGAGCATTAGAGTGTAGCAGACCAGGAGGTCATACTGTAGCAGACCAGGAGGTCCGGAACAGACCAGGAGGTCTAGGTACAGCAGACAAAGAAGTCCGCTATAGAGACAAGTAGCCCAACACCAGGAAGGGTTGGTGCGGAACCCATATAGGCCATAAAGCTCAGGCTGAAGGAATTCGCAGCTGCTGAATTTCGATTCCACTGGTCGCTCCGCACATAAGATTAGTTGCTTATGTGCTGAACGATTGTACCGCACGTAATTGTGTGCATTAGTTGACCCAGTACCATTTGCGTACGGAAGGGGTCATAAACGCTATTTGTACATTCTAACGTGATTTGTGTAATTTTTTATTTTTTAAGGGAAGTTCGCTGGTCACTCAGGAATTATCCAACAACCAACAGTTACTGGAAAGGGTTAATGCTCTTCGGATCACACTCGCATGTTCCAGTAAACAAAGGTTCATAGGGGCCCTGGGTCGAGTACGCCAGCGCTAAAACAGTGTGTGGGCGTATTGGTCGGCGTGGGCGAGTGAGTGGGGTACTCGGTAAACTACCACCGTCAACCTATCTGGAACATCTTGGTTTTTGTAAGGGTTCGCTGAAGACCCTGATATAAAGGTCAGAGGTAGTGCAAGCAACACCTGCAAGCTATGGGGGCCAGTTGTTCAGGTAGGGGGCGATCAACCTCGGTTTGGGTTGATTTAGTAAACCGACCAATCGGGTCGGCAAGGTATGTAATGTGTGAAAAATACAGTTCACACACAGAGGTTTTATGTGATGAATGGGAAAGAATGACTGTACATGACGGGGAGAAGTTCCCAAGATTAGGCAGCTTTAGCCCAGATGTGTTACTAAATCTAAGGAGGAGGATATGTCTCATTAAATCAACAAAGAGACGGATCAAACATTATGATTATTTACAGTTATGGCAACAGGAGGGTGAAATACAGAGAGGATTGGCTCAGGCGGCGGGATCTAACCCTATCAGGAAACTGATAGCCACAGCACCACCGCCACCATCTATATCAGGAGAGAAATTGGTTGTGGAGAATGACACACTAGGGTGCAATAAACAGGCACTTAGCAACTGTATAAATGTTAAGGATAATATTAATAAGTTAACTAATACAAGTATTAACCCATGCAAGTTGTACCCTGTTTTAAACTTTCCCCAGGAGTGTGATCAAGAGGACGAATCGACAACAATATCGGCCCTCTCTCTAGCAGCCACCATATCAGAAACAACAGTAGGCACGGCCCAACCCGTAAGATTAGTATCAAAGGCCCCTAGCGGAGGGACAGGTGAGGTCGTATCAACGGGTAAGTACGGCACCATACACTATGCTGAAACCATTTCACCACAGGCTGTAGAATCTACTCAGAATGATATTATTAAACTTAATCCCGTTAGGGTAATAGCAGTGCCAAATGGGAAAACGGACACTACAGGAGTCACTCCTGTCAGAAACATTGCCATGCACTGCCCGTTTACCCGAATGGAATTAAGAGCAATAGTGTCTGAATTCCCTGATCCTAGGAAAGATCTAGTTGCTAGCCAGAAATACATCAGAGACCTAGGGAACACTGTAGAGCCCAATAACAAAGACTGGCAGATATTGCTGAGGGCATGTTTACCCTCCAATGTCGACCCAGAAAGGTTCTTAGCTGACTGTAAATTAGATGGAGAGGTACCCCTTACGGATGTGTACAACTCAGACAATGTAACGAGGATAAATTTACAGTTGAAGGAGTATTTTCCACCTGTAGTCAAATGTAATAGAATTTTCTCCATTAAACAAAAAGAGACAGAAACAGCTGCTGATTATTTTCATCGGGCACTACTAGAAATGGC
Organism: Pseudophryne corroboree; assembly: GCF_028390025.1. NCBI lineage: Eukaryota > Metazoa > Chordata > Amphibia > Anura > Myobatrachidae > Pseudophryne > Pseudophryne corroboree. The sequence continues at coordinate 186,129,307 of NC_086445.1, forward strand.
AAAATACACAGGCATAGAAGACATTAAGACCAATGCAAATCATAGAGAAGTAGCAGTATCTGTGTTAATGGATGGTTTAAAAGAGGTATTGAAAGCAAGAGTACAGACCACGCAACCATGTTGGCGAGGTCTGTCGTGGCTACTTTGAGAGAGGCCGCTGTTGATCATGATCGAAATATCACCAGACACTAGGAGTCACAAGGTGATAAGTTAATGGCCGTAAGTATACAGGCTTTGACCACAAGGCAACCTTCGTATAAACCTCCGACCCCTGTGGGTAAGTCAAATGTGGTAACTTGTTATTTTTGTCATAGACAGGGACACATGGCACGAGACTGTAGAGCGAAAAATTCACAAAAATCATACCAACCCCCTAGACAACGACATGACACACGAAATTGGGATCAGGGTTCGCAGAGACGGAGTTATGAGCCACATACAGGGGAAACAAAAAGATATCCCCCAAAAGGAGACTGGCAAGCTTCTGGCAGATCCCATTTAACCCCTTCTCAAGTAGTTGCTGCCAGCGGGATTCAGGGAGGTCACCATACCCAATAGGGGTGTGGCCACACCTGTAATCTGCAGCCAGTAAAATTGATTGCAAGTCTTGGAAGTGAACCCGAAATTGCAATTAATGTAGCTGGTAAATCATTAAATTTTCTTGTAGATACGGGGGCGGCCAAATCAGTGATAAATTCGACAGTGGGCATGAGAACCACTGGTAAGACAATTCCAGCCATGGGAGTAACGGGAGTAGTCCAGCACTACCCTGTTAGCAAACCAGCCGAGATTACAATAGGGCCTTTACATACCAAGCATTCCTTTTTGCTGGCTGCATCGGCACCGACTAATCTCCTGGGAAGAGATTTATTGTGTAAAATGGGGTGCGTCATTTATTGTACTCCTGAAGGTGTATTCTTAGACATACCTGAGAATAACGCTCAGGAAGTACGAGACATGTTAGACTCCCCATCAAAATTAATGACACATACCGTTATGACAAATAGGACTCCATCCCAAGTAGAAGAAATGACATCCCAAATACCAGAGTCACTTTGGACAAAAGATGGACAAGACACTGGATTAATGGCAAACGTAGCTCCGGTAGTTGTACAAGTAAAAGATGGTAGGATAGCTCCAAAAATCCCACAATACCCTCTGAAGCCAGAGGTGGAGTTAGGAGTATATCCCGTAATAGAGCGCTTGCTACAACAGGGCATTCTGGTAAGAACATCCAGCACTGCCAATAGTCCCATCTTCCCTGTGAAAAAGAGTGGGGGAGGTGTTACAGGCTAGTGCAGGATCTAAGGGGGATTAACAAAATAGTTGAGAGTCAGTTCCCCGTAGTGCCAAATCCAGCTGTCATCCTTATGCAGATCCCTCCCACTGCGAACTTTTTCACTGTTATTGACCTCTGCTCCGCTTTCTTCTCGGTACCTCTGCACCCTGACAGCCAATATTTGTTTGCATTTACATACAGAGGAGTCCAATACACATGGACTCGATTACCACAAGGTTTCATAGACAGTCCAAGCATATTTTCCCAGGCTTTGCATGATTGTTTACAGTCTTTCCAACCAGAGAGTGGATCAATATTGATACAGTATGTGGATGATTTACTACTGTGTTCAGATTCATTGGAAGCGTCCCTGAAGGATACGAAACAGCTCCTGTTTCATCTTTCAGACACAGGACACAAGGTTTCCAAAGACAAGTTGCAATTATGCCAAACTAAAGTAAAATATTTAGGACACTGTCTAACACAAGGACTGAGACACCTGACCGCTGATAGAATCCAAGCAATTAGAGACATGACTCTGCCACAAACTCAGCAACAGATCAGAACGTTTTTAGGAATGTGTGGGTATTGCCGTAACTGGATCCCAGGATTTTCCATTCTAGCATTACCTTTGCAGGAGATGGTCTCATCAAACAAACCTGATCGGATTTCGCATACAGACGAATCCGAGATGGCATTTGAGAAACTCAAACAGTGCCTAACGCAGGCACCAGCATTAGGTATGCCAGACTATGGGAAACCCTTTGAGCTGTACGGAACAGAAAGTGCTGGTTGCGCGGCAGGCGTCCTAACCCAAAAGCACGGTGATGCCAGCAGGCCGGTAGCATACTACAGCGCTCAGCTAGATACGGTAGCGCGATCCCTCCCCACATGCTTGCGAAGCGTTGCTGCGATAGCATTGCTAGTAACGAAAAGCGAAGATGTAGTGCTAGGACACAACCTCACAATTCATACACCACATGCAGTGTCAGCCTTGCTAAATTCTGCCGAAACCAGGCACGTCTCATCAGCGCGGTTTACAAGATGGGAATTGGCACTAATGGCCCCCGTAAACATCACCATAAGGAGATGCAGTGCATTAAATCCTGCAACATATTTCCCAGGTGTGCCTGGACAGGCACAAAGGGTGGAGGACGAGAGTGATGGGGAAGGAGGATTTAATACAAGGGATGGCACACATGATTGTATGGAATATTTGACCCAAAATTTCACGGCAAGACCTGACATCAGTGACAACCCACTGGAAGATGTAGATCTTACTTTTTACACTGACGGTAGTTGTCACAGACAGTCGGACTCGGGAGACTTGTGTACTGGATACGCAGTCGTAGATGACCAAGGCACCATAGAAGCAGAACCGCTAGGCCCACCTCACTCAGCCCAGGTTGCTGAACTGGTTGCCCTAACCAGAGCATGTGAATTGGCTAAGGGTAAGTCAGCCAATATCTACACCGATTCTAGATACGCCTTCGGGGTAGTCCATGATTTCGGAGCCCTATGGCGCCTCAGAAATTTCATGACGGCAGCTGGTACACCGGTAGCGCATGCAGCTCACATCAAAAGGCTTCTAACAGCGATACAGGAACCCGACAGAGTGGCTGTTATCAAGTGTAAAGCACACACATATAGCCAGGACCCAGTATCACTTGGTAACAGCCAAGCAGACGAAGCTGCTAAGTTAGCAGCCGTTACCCCCAGACAGACAGACACCACACAACTGATGGTATTTAATACCATCAACACACAGAAGTTGTGTGAAATGCAAAATTTGTGTTCCACACAGGAAAAGGCAGTCTGGAAGGCAAAAGGATATGGCCAGGAATCCTCAGGACTCTGGACGGATGGACAAGGTAAACCAGTGGCCCCCAGAGCATATCTTCCATGTTTAGCTGAAGCAGCACACGGGCTGACTCATCTGGGCAAGGAAGGAATGTGCAAGTTGGTAAGAGCATATTGGTGCGCCCCAGGATTTTCATCCCATGCAGGTAAGAGAGCAATGTCATGCCTTACCTGTTTGAGGAAGAATATCGGAAAGGCAATACCAACAGAACCATCTCATATCCCACCTACTGGCGGCCCTTTTCAGGTAATACAGATTGACTTTATACAATTACCCCCTTGTCGAAATTTGAAATATGTACTTGTTTGTATAGATGTATTCTCAAATTGGGTCGAAGCATTTCCTGCGGCCACAAATACCGCTATGTTTACTGCTAAGAAAATTGTGCAGGAATTTGTATGTAGATACGGTATCCCTAGAATAATTGAAAGTGATAGGGGTACCCATTTTACAGGTGATGTCTTTCAAGGAATGTGTAAGTTGATGGGAATTGATAGTAAGCTGCACACTCCATACCGCCCCCAGGCGAGTGCGAAGGTGGAAAGAGTGAACAGCACTATTAAAAATAAACTGAGTAAAGTTATGGCAGAAACAGGATTGACATGGCCAGAAGCTTTGCCCATTGTACTATACAGCATCAGAACCACTCCCAGGTCCCCTCTTAATCTGTCCCCCTTTGAAATCTTGTTTGGTCGACAACCGCATGTTATGATTAACCCTCAGGATGATTTGAAGTGTAACAATGAAGTGACTGTAAAATACCTGGTTAACATGAGTAAACAGCTAAGGAATCAAAATGATAATTTGAAATTAGTGATTCCTGATTTACCAGATAGTAATTGTCATGACATTGAACCTGGGGATTATGTAATGATACGGAATTTTCTACGCTCAGGTTGCCTTATTGACAGATGGGAAGGACCATACCAAGTCTTATTGACTAGCACTACAGCATTGAAGGTTGCCGAGAGAGAGACTTGGGTTCATTCGTCCCATTGTAAGAAGGTTGCTGATCCAGAGAGGTCCCGTGATAAAGAACAGACGGTAGAGGAAGTTGTATCACTGGAGTGTCTGTTTCAGGAGGACTGAAACGGCACCTGAGCATTGAGAAAATAAGATCGGAGGCAGTTGTCGATCCCCTGTTCCCTTTTATTGTTTTTCACCACTTCCCATCCCATCTCCCTCAAGTATTTCTTTCCCCCTTCTCATTCTTCTCCATTTCCTCCTATAAGATGGACTTGCCCCAAGAGACTGTGATCCGGATTTTTCTGTTGACCATGATGTTGACCAGAACAGTCTGTTCCGGCGAGAGTACCATGGAGGTCGAGAGAGGTTCTGGAATGGGTTCTGATGACAAAGATGGAGGCGTAGTTTTCCAAGAACAACATAATCAACAAGCAAAGGCGAGTATCAGAAAACGATCCGATAGCATTTACAATAGAAGAAATTGTGAAGGATTGTTAGCTGAAGAAAACTGTATCTGTAGGCTCTGTGACAATGTAGTTGAGGATGGGTGCATCAAGAAATGCCAATCCAGTTTTAATATCCACATGGACCGGCATCCATTGAGTGACTATCACTCCTTAGTGGGTAATGTGTTAAATCAGACAGATTGTTGGGTATGCTCTCAAGTACCTCAAGGCCATAGCAAATCAGGATTAGTACCATTCCCTGTAACGGTAGGGGAGGTACTTGAGCTAAAGGGTGGGAGATCGGTGGACAGGAGGTTTAATATCTCCAGCCCTCCTAGTTTGAAGCTCCACCAACATCATGTGGATAGATCCCTAATATGTTTTAACATTTCCAATCCCCGAAAGCCGGGAAATTGGGAAGTGTCATGGAGTAACCAAACCATGACCTTTTCATATAGAGCAGATAGAATGCCTACAGATACAGAGCTTATACGCCACATAGCCGGTAGGGAAAAATCTTTCCGATATAGGTATACCCTAGGAAATAGGATCATGAGAGTTGGAGAGGTATCACCAGGATACTGTGCACATATCATACAAACAGATACGTGTACTAGACAGATGGGAGAATTAGGGTTAGGAGATTTCACATGGAAGATGTGTAATATGGTTATGTCCTACTCCGTCCCATATGTTCTCCCCGATGATGCATATTTCATATGCGGGAGGAAGGCGTATAAGTGGCTTGCCCCAAACTCTGAAGGATTGTGTTATATTGGAAAAGTACTGCCTGAGGTAATGACTGTATCACATACCAAAATGAAAGATATACACCGTGGTGCCCAAGCTCCTTATACTCACACTCATTACGAGCACGTCGTTAAAAGGCAACTGACAGAAAGGACAGAGCACCTGGCCTCTGATCTGATCCATGAATCCACTGGGATTCAGGTTCTACTTGCGTTAGATTTCACTCGCACCGCTAGAGGAGTGCTGAACTATAGATATATATCTGCGCTTGCAAATTTATTAGACAATATCACTGAAATGTATGACGACACTTTTAGATATACCGGAAGAGAGCTCCAAGCTTATAAAACAGAACTGGTTCAGCATAGGATGGTTCTTAATTATCTCACGGCAGTGACAGGTGGATATTGTGTCACACTGGCAACGCAGTACGGCGTGAAATGCTGCACTTATATTACGAATAGCACCGAGGACCCGGTCGAGGTCATAGACCAAAAGATGGACGATATTCTCCAATTAAAGTGGGAATTTCGCAGGAGACACAATCTCACCCTTGCTGCTGTGCGTAATGAGCTGACTGGTTGGGTGTCATGGTTGAACCCGCGAAATTGGTTCTCTGGTTTAGGAGAATGGGCTCAAGGAGTCATAATGGATGTAGGGAAGTTTCTTCTATGTATCTTAGGTGTTGTCATATCGATTGGCTTGATATTTAGATGCGGTCAGGCTTTAACAAAGTGCAAACGGAGTACCAGGGTAATGAGTCTAAGGAGTGAGGAAATTGTAATTCCAATGGATTTGATTTATGACCCAACGATAGAGACAATGATGTGATGAAAATGTGATTCTACGGTCCGTTTCTTTCACCTGTTTCTCCTTTTCTCCAAGATAAAAAGACCCGCTTGGAAGAGGAATTTGATGACCTTATATACAGACAACAGATGGATTAAAGAAGAAGTTTGACAACCTTGTACACAAACAACAGATGGACTATGCCATAGACCCCCATTTTCCCTAGAAATTTTAAATTTACGAGAGCCCAATTTTTTTTGTAAGTCTATGGACATTGATAAAGCTTTGCTTACGTTTATTAGCAAAAGCACAAAGAGACTACAGTCAACATGTACATCAAGACAAGACAAGACAAGACAAGACCTCAATCGGCAAATGTATATTAAACTCACATAGTTTATCAATGCACTTACCATAAGTGTTCTTTATCTTCATCTCTACAACCTTCAGGTAATGACACACATAGTCGATAGGGAATACAGGCACAGATATCAGCATTCACATATTCCCCCCCATTCATGTATCATCAACTAAAATGTGCTCCCCCATTTTGTTGCAACTAAAAGCCGAAAAGAGCTCGGTAAAGTTTGACAGCCCATCCACAGACCCGTACCACGGGATAAGAAGGAATTCAAATGTATACTTCGCAATACCTCGAAGCTTGATTTAAAACACGTACGGCACGATGATACATGACCCTCCAAACATGGACTCATACACACATGCTTCTGCTATCTCACTAGGTCATACCCTTTCCTCACCTTCTCCTCTCCTCCCCTACCCAACCATAGAAATATTTACACATGACATATATTTTTCTCGTTTTTGAAATGTTTTAGAAAGTGGCAGTTATTGGTGACTGCCAAAGGGTGGACTGTCAAAGTCAGAAAAATATCATGATGCACACTACCATATTTGCACCTCATGCGTGTCCCCGCTGCGCGTGCCCACGCTCTCCCGTGCGTACGCATACTCGCTGTTGCGTGCACCCGCAGGCGCACGGTATGCGCATTTACGGTAGAGTTTGTGTGCGTCTAGCGGGCGACTCGATCGTTACATATTTTAACCATATAATGTATTTTGTAGATTATTGTCCCTTTGATAGAATCTGAAAGTTTAGTTAATGTAGCATGTTCATGAACAAAGAGATCCCTCTTTGTTTGATACGAAGGGTCAGACAAGGGTTATACAGTGGAGTTTAGTATCCATCGGAAGAGTATTTAATTAGCAATATTCCGGTGTTGGTTTGAAGCGGATTAATCGCTCGTGCGAATAGTTATGGACATAAGCAGTTTATGGACTTTTACTATTATTTGCACTTTATTATCCATGCGGCGGGAAACCTAGTTTCCCACCCACCTGAGCAGTTGGAAATAGTCACAGCCCACCTGTATGAATCAACCTATGACCTTTTGTTATAATGCGAAGACGAATTCCTGTGTCCAATGAACAATGAGATTGTAGGGACCATTGTATTGTATTGTGTGTGGTGTATATATAGACGAGCCGATCTGATCCAGCTCCACTCTACTCTCTTCAACGGTTCTCATCACTGATAATCGGGAGCTGGATATTCAGAAAGGCGCATGCGATTTGTTCCCCTTGTGCGTAAGTTTCTCCGCAATCATATTGTCTTTAATGTTATTGTGAGCCATATCTCTCTCTCTCTCTCTCTCTTCTCCCCTTTTCTCTCTCTTTTCCTCTTAAATTGTTATTGTACTGTTATTGTATTTCATGTGTAGTTATCTGGTTAGTTAGTCTATGTTATATTGGTAGTGTATGACTTGTATTGTATTATTCTTTTGCAAATAGAACGTTCATATAAGGTGTTAGAACCTAAGATCGGTATCTGTGTATTACTTATATTTCTAAGTATTCTCTGAGCGTCGGAGACGCTCGTACAGCTTTTAAGTTAATAAGGTTACACTGTGTTACATTTACACCCTATCACTACACCAAGGTTTACTGCATAATACATTGTTTTATGGTATAGTTATAAAGGTTTTACACTGTGAGCGTCAGCGCCGCTTGTGATCTCCTCGTGGTCCCGAGCGTCCGCTACGCTAATAGCGGATCATTACGGTAGTCGGCAGCCTCTAGCGTGCCTGCCTGTGATCTCTTGGCCGTGAGCGAACGCGACGCTTGAGCGTCTCGACTACGGCTAAGCGATTGTTACGCAACGTGCGTACCCTTACGGTATTCCATACGCCAATAGCGTACTGTGTTCTTTGACCTCTTAAAGGGTTTTAAGTAAGAAAAATATTTAGCTTTATCAGTATGGTTAATCGAGAAGCACGTGGTGAACAACTGGGAGGACTTATCCATCATGTCCAACGACAGTGAAGGGGACAACTACATCAACTCTACTGAGTGCCTCCTTAACATATCCCTACCCTTTACTTATGGTGGTTTATGAGAACTGGTGGCGGCTGGACAACTGTTGGAGTTCATCTTCAAGGTTTTATGCAATGGTGAGCGCTATGAGAGTTTTGATGCTGAATGATTCCCTGTGAGGAGGCTACGCTTTATGCAAGACCTAAGGGCCATTTTCATGCATACCTACCACGTAAACTTCAAGAGGTGTCCACACCACCCCTCCTTCAGCCTGACTCCGCCTCACACCCCTCACAGGCATCACCTCTTCCTGTTTTTTAATCCACCGTCAATTCATTTATATTACAAATGTTTAAATATCTTAATTAATTTAATCTTGATACTACTACGCTCCTGTACCCCAGAGGCATGAAATGAACTAAGCATATAAATTAAGATGGACTGAAGGCATATTTGCCTACTCTCCCGAAAATTAGATGGCACTCCCAAATCCGCTCATAAACCCGATATCCCCGCCACCCACTTACCGAGTAAAGAAGGTGGACTGTGCGGCTGATGACGCGATTTGCACTGAATTGTCATTGTAGCCACACACCCCACTGTACAATGGGGGTAATTCCAAGTTGATCGCAGCAGGAATTTTGTTTGCAGTTGGGCAAAACCATGTGCACTGCAGGGGGGCAGATATAACATGTGCAGAAACAGTTAGATTTGGGTGGGTTATTTTATTTCTGTGCAGGGTAAATACTGGCTGCTTTATTTTTACACTGCAAATTAGATTGCAGATTGAACACACCACACCCAAATCTAACTCTCTCTGCACATGTTATATCTGCCTCCCCTGCAGTGCACATGGTTTTGCCCAACTGCTAACAAAATTCCTGCTGCGATCAACTTGGAATTACCCCCAATGCCCGAAATTTCAGCATTGTACAGCGTGTGTGTGGCTATGATGATACGAGCATGCAGCCACATCCCCCACCGTTGTACCAACCTGGCTGTTTCCCAGCCGTAAAGTCAGCAACTCTGGATGAAGGAAATGGAAACAGTATATATCGAATGACTACCCGGGTGAAACCAGGCACATCAGCTAGTCAATCATACATAAATGATGCTAATATATTAATTGTAGAAGAGCTATCTTGTCTCCTCTGTGCGTGTGCAGTGGAACCCTGTGAGGAAAAAGCCACAGGGTAAATATGGGAGCGGGGCGGACTGACGGGGCAGTCAGAGTTACGATGGAGCAGGGTTGTGTGTTAGGGTAACAGTAGAGAGGTAATGGGGCCGGCTATAGAAGGAGTGGGGCGGAGACTGAGGTAACCTGTATCTATATATTATTGAGAATAATACATGTAAAAACAGATAAACAGTAAGTTCTGTTTTATTAAATTAACCTGTCTACTCTAAGGAATAAGCCTATTGTAGCAAATTATGGTTATTAGAAGTCACCTTGGATTTATGGCCCTCATTCCGAGTTGTTCGCTCGCAAGCTGCTTTTAGCAGCATTGCACACGCTAGGCCGCCGCCTGCTGGGAGTGGATCTTAGCTTAGCAGAATTGCGAACGAAAGATTCTCAAAATTGCGAATAGAAATTTCTTAGCAGTTTCTGAGTAGCTCGACACTTACTCTGCCACTGCGATCAGTTCAGTCAGTTTCGTTCCTGGTTTGACGTCACAAACACACCCAGCGTTCGCCCAGACACTCCCCCGTTTCTCCAGCCACTCCCACGTTTTTCCCAGAAACGGCAGCGTTTTTTCACACACACCCATAAAACGGTCAGTTTCCGCCCAGAAACACCCACTTCCTGTCAATCACACAACGATCACCAGAACGAAGAAAAACCTCGTAATGCCGTGAGTAAAATACCAAACTTCTTAGCAAATTTACTTGACGCAGCCGCAGTGCGAACATTGTGCATGCGCAGTTAGCGGAAAATCGCACCGATGCAAAGAAAAATAACGAGCGAACAACTCGGAATGAGGGCCTATGTGATCTCTTCAGTGCCTTATAATATATGATGAGGAGGAACTGAATTCCTGTCATCAACGAGATGGGCTATTCTGGAACTGGTGATGTCAGCACTATGAGATGTGTACTGGTGTGGATAATTGGGTCGTACCAGTCTAGGTTGACAGTCACTAGGTTGACACCTGAAAATGGTCAACATGGACTGAAGGTCGACATGAGTTTTTTTTGACTGTTTTTGATGTTGTTTACTCCGTACAACCAGCGGGAACCCTAATTAGCACACGGCATCCCCTCGCATGGCTCACTTCTCTTGCTTCGGGCTGTGCTCAGCACAGGTTACTATTCCCAATCGTAGTCCACATGGATTGTAAAGCATGAAAATTTTTTAAAAATAGTGAAAAACTCATGACGACCTGTTCTTGTGTCAAACTTTGTCATGTCAACCTTGGAACCATGTCGACCAATAGTGGTTGATCTTTTGACTGTCGACCTAAGTGTGGTTGACCTAACAACCGCATACCTATGTGCGCAGCTGGCATTGGGAGATGCCAAGCTGCACAGTAATGAATTACCCCCAATGTCCACTGACATTTCTGTAAATAACATTGCTGATTATTCATGCTAATAAGCATCCAGCAATTTCTTTTACTAGGCCTGATTGCGAATGCTACTGGTTGCGTGAACCGCTATGTGTCGTAGCATCAAGACTGTACTAGTGATCACCTCACGGATCTGGGTTGCTTGTGAACATCTCGTACACTACCCGAATGATTGTACACTACACATGGCAGTGGGGACAAATGGTTATGCTCAACCATATACAGTACAGGAAATTATAAAAACAGGATTCCTTTCTGAACCTTATTGTGATTTGTCGTTCAGTATCTTGCATCGCAGGCTTTTGTGTCAGGAACCTTCAGTTGTATTCCACTGATGCCTCCTGCAGTTTTAGGGAGTAAAGTTTGCTACGTGTGTGTAAATTGCAATACACATGGGGGTAAATTTACTAAGATGGGAGTTCTATTTAAGATGGGGTGTTGCCCATAGCAACCAATCAGCTTCTACTTCTCATTTATCTAGCACCTTCTACAAGATAATACCTGGAATCTGATTGGTTGCTATGGGCAACATCTCATCTTAAATAGAACTCCCATCTTAGTAAATTTACCCCCATGGTATCTTTTAAATAAGCCCAGAAAGATGCTGCACACACACCTTTGTATTGATCAAAGAAATCATAACAAATGGTGAAACGCGTAATACATAGGCTTTTTCTCCCTTTTTATAGTTTACTAGCTTCCCCAGCTTTCCTAAAATGTTATTCACTACATGTAGGATTACAACCTTATCCTGCTAAAGATCGCTAACAAGATTAAAAGAACACTTGTGTGGATTTATCAGATTAGTGCAAGTGCATGGCACTGGATATGTGAGTAACGTGATCGATTAAACAGGACATTTATGCAAAATAAATTGCAAATGATCCTGATTCTTAGAATTGCTGAAAAATTGGATGTTTAAAGAGATATTTGTGGCATTATTAGTATGACGAAGCATCTGATCTGATTGGGATTCCAGCTCTTTTTAAAAAAAAAATCACCAAACTTTTGGTTAATTTTTAGGATTTTTTTTTTTTTTTTTTTTGTAGTTTCCTTGTATTTATGCTCAATGTTGAAATAAAATGTTGTTTCCTGTTTTATTCATGGACATAACACATACAATAAAAAATGTTTTTTTCATAGATAGCCAATAAAGTATTCACAAAAAGAATGAGAGAATACAGCGATGAAACAGCTGCACTTGGTACGGAAGGTGAAACCAATATGAATTTCTTAGTTTTTTTGTATGGAGGGGATGCAGGATGTAAAGAGAATTGAGGGGAAAGTAGTCATGGGCACATGGGATCCACTAGATGAGTGATGGCTAACCGTGACACTCCAGCTGCTGTTGAACTACACATCCCAGCATGCCCTGCTAGTTTTGCTATTTGGCCATGCTAAAACCAATGCAGGGCATGCTGGGATGTGTAGTTCCCAGCATGCCCTGCTACAGTTTTGCTATTTGGCCATGCTCAAACTGATGCAGGGCATGCTGGGATGTGTAGTTCAACAACAGCTGGAGTGTCAAGGTTAGCCATCAATGCACTAGATGGAAGGTGTAAGTCAGTTATGTAAAGGAGGAGGCAGAGTTATGGCAGTGAAAAAAAAAATGAAAAAGGAGGAAGCGTCTGAATTTGTAGAGCAAGGTTTGATAGTACAGTAGACGGATGTGAGGGCTGTTCAAGAGTATAGCCCAGGTCTGGTGAAATTTGGCTCCTCATGCAAGTCATGGGTTATCTTTTCCATGCATGCAATATACCACATATAGGACCAGTCCAGAAGATAATGGAGTGGAAAAGTTGTGCACCCCTCTGGCCAACAATAAACACTCAATAAAAAGAAATGCACTCTACCAATGCCCTTTTATTTCATTTCAATAATCTTTCTTCATAAAAGGAAACGTGAACATCTCAGCAAAACAAGGTGCTCGTGCCCTCTACACCAACTTCTACTGCTCAGTAAATGTCACTATATTATAATAATAATTTTATTTATATAGCGCTATTTCTCCAATAGGACTCATGGCGCTTAACAGATACATAGCATAATATAGTACAGAAACAATGAAGTACAGAAAGGCTTTTCATAAAATACAGAGAGCATGTAGATACTAAAGGGACATTATGAAAATGCTTGAGTAAACAGGAAAGTCTTGAGTCTGTTTTTGAAGGATTCTAGAGTAGGGGCTCCTCGAACTGTGCGGGGAAGTGAGTTCCATAGAGTCAGAGCCGCATGGCTAAAAGGTCGACCCCCTGATGAATTACGGGAGATTCTAGGTACTGCTAAAAGTCCATCTACAAATCACAGTAATCGAGTGGGGCAGTATGAAATCAGAAGCTGTTTCAGGTACGTTGGGCCTTGGTCATGTAGTGCTTTGAAACTCAGCAAACCAATCTTGAAGATGATTCGCCATCTTACAGGCAACCAGTGAAGGGAGTAGAGGATGGGTGTTATGTGGCTAGAACGGGGCTGGTTGGTTAACAACCAGGAAATCTAAACACAAATTAGGTATACAGCCTTAGACCCTTTGTTGGTGTCTGGTCCATCGTGGAGGCTACACATAATTGAATATAGATTCAGCAATAGAGAATTTCAACAGATTTATTTTTGTTTAATGCGTTATTTTCATAAAGGGATATCAAGTGTTCTAAACCACTGGAATAAACACAAAAAGCACCAGAAATCATATTGTGCAGGTTCTTTATTCATGCAGAAATTCAGACACTTACGCAAATTGAGGCAAAGAAGATGCAGTGGACATTTTGAACTTCAGAAATGTCCTCCAGTGAGACACACAGGGATGAACTCAATTACCTGTGAGCCTCCTCGCAGCGCAAGTGCAGTTATATACCACACTTATGGTACCCCCGAATTTGTGGATTTTCAATCTATCAGTCTTGCACAGTGTTTTTCAACCACTGTGCCGTGGCACACTAGTGTGCTCTGAGTACTCTCCAGGTGTGCCGCCACAGACGCACAGCCAGGCCCGTCAGTGTTTGGCCGCTACTGAGGCCCTGGAATGATCAATACTGGTGGATGTAGTGGTTGCTGAGCCAGTTCTAATTTTGGGCCCTGGCAGTGTTGGGCTCTTCTGACTTTCTCAGAGCTCAGGCGTTACCTATGGAGAAGCTGTGACATGACATCCTAGGACACGCAACTGCACCATGCACCATTATATTTGAACGTGCCTTGGCAATATTTAAATCTTGTTCAGTGTGCCGCGAGTTGTAAATGGTTGATAATCTCTGGTCTAGCATGAGATCATGACCGAGAGGTGAGGTTCCGTTGCTTGTGTTTCCATGCCGTTACAGCTGCAACTTGCCCCCCCAAAACTTATCTTAGAACTTGGGGGCTCATTTATCAATGAGTAACAAAACTTGTTGTGAATGATACATGATGCTCTAGCCAATCAGCTCCTGTCACGTGCTTCAAAAATGACAGTGGGGAGCCGACTGGCAGGAGCTCAATTTATCATACGCAATGAGTTTTATCACTCAATATATGGGCCCTATAGTTTGCCAAAAGTAAAGTAAGGCTTATATAAAAACATGCGTTACAGATGTACTAAAGCATACCTCCCAACATGACCCTCTCCAGGAGGGACAGAATGCTCTGCTCCTGGACTTCCCTCTTAATGTATGATTGCCATCACCTGTGCTGAAACACCTTTCTTATCCATTAACCTGTTCAACACAGGTGCCGGCAATCATACATTAAGAGAAAAGTCCAGAAGCAGAGCATTGTGTCCTTCCTGGAGAGGGTCATGTTGGGAGGTATGCTAAAGTTAGGCTTAACAGCCTATCCCAACACCAAAGCCTCACCCCCGGGCCCTGAGACTAACTCCATATTAAAGGGTGACCATCGATGATCAAAACCATCGATGGTATCTTACAGATGGTTTCCCCCCGAGGTTTCAATCGATGGTGCCATCAATGATAACCCACCGATGACCATCCCTAACCTGCATTTCCCCTCATTTTAAGCAAGTAGAGAACATGTGTAATTCATTAGTGTTCTGGTTTAAAGGGATAATATGGAAAGACTAAAGGGCCCTACACACTGGCCGATCCACCGCCAAGCTGCCCGACGGCGGATACGGCCGACGAGCGACCCGGCGGCGGGGGGGCAGTGACGGGGGGAGTGAAGTTTCTTCACTCCCCCCGTCACGCGGCTCCATTGAAGTGCAGGCAAATATGGACGAGATCGTCCATAATGGCCTGCATGCACAGACGATGGGGGCCGCACATCGTTCATCGCTGGAGCCTCCACACTGAAAGATATGAACGAGTTCTCGTTCATTTATGAACGAGATCGTTCATATCCTTCAAACAAATCGGCATGTGTGTAGGGCCTATAAGTAATGTCCAAACAATGAGCAAGGCTTGTTACACGGTTAATAGAAATGACTACTGCCAGGCTAATAATGACTCCGTATTTATTCCCACAACACAAGGAGAGTGGCGGCCTTCATGCCACCAGCAGATATAGTTAAGTTTTTCCACTTTTGGATTTTAACCTTTTCAGTATGTGTTTTTCCTATTTTAGCCACCTTTGTTGGCTCTCATGTTATCTCATTAGCATAGGATTATAAGAACCAGCCGGTTGTGAGGGAGAGCCGGAAACCTGAACGTTTGAATAAGGGGAAACACTGACCGGAAATGCTCCAGCCGCCATTTTGTCTGGCTCAATGCATCCCCTAGCAGGTTTTTCCCATCAGCCATCTTAGGCGGTCGGAACATTGAAATCGCAGCTTAACCCTCTGTAAATGGCGATAAAACACATCACGCGCACATCCCATCGACGTTAAATCTATATAGTTCAAGTTCTGTACGTTGCGAGGCAACATTAATGAATCGCGTCATAAGCCGCCGTCTCCATGTGTGTACACCCAGCGGTATCAGTGCCGGTCCTGGCTACAAGACGGGTGTACCAAGATGGCGGCACCGAACCCTTATTCTCTGTCAGGGATAGAGGCCGCGCTGTGCCCCGGCCAATGACTGGGCTCAGTCGTGCACGCACAGTCCCCCCTCCAGCGCTCCAAGGCCGGACACAGCGGTACGTCGCCCTGCCTGAGCCCGCTCCACCGTCACCCACCCGCCGCCTTCCCCCAGCAGCCATTGCGGAGTAGCGAAGACTTCCGGCGGGGGCGGGTTTATAGCAGTCCGCGCCTCCCCACCCCCTCCCAGACCAGCAGAGGCAGCAGCAGAAGCCGCAGCTCCCGCCAGCCCCTCCCGCCGTCGCCACTCCTCGCCTGCCCGGCTCTCTCCTTCCCTCCCTCCCCGGGGCATCTCGCCTCCGGATCGCTCCTTCCTCCCCATTCCTCCCTTGTTTTTCCTCCCCCTCTCTTCCCTTCCCCGTTCTCTGTCCCGCACAGCCCGCTCCCGGCGGACACATCTCGTCCTGTGTAACTTGGAAGGTAAGAGCGGGGCGCGCCTCCCGTGTGCCGGGGGAGGGTATGGCCCTGACCCATTGTGGCGGATGCACCATGTGAGGCGGCCCAGCTACCGGGCCTGCACCACGTGACGTCGCCGCCGCTCCTCCAGCACCTGCGTGCCCGGTGCGGGCGGGGTGTGCCCACGTGACGCTGCCGCTCCTCCAGCTCGGTGCGGGCATCTCACGCTGCACACACTAGCGGGATACGGGATCATGGGCCGTGCTGTGGCCCTATCACTGTGCTGCGTGCGGGCTGAGGCATGGGCAGCTGTGTAACACCGGTCTGTGAATGACCTTTGTGTGCAGCCTATCACAGTGCCAGTGTCTTCCCCATCATCCTCATCACCAGCATGACCTCATCTAGGTTACGACTTAGAGATGGGTCCCCCCCCCCCCTGCCTCGTGTTGTCTTCCTCAACCCACCCCAAGGTGTCACATATTACATTATCCCTTTTTAATTTTTAAGTCTCTATTTCATTGGCTGCTAATTTCTGGGTGGGGCTGGATGTAGACAGAGGCCAGGTTCCTCTGGCTATTGCTGAGGACGGATGCCCTATTTATGGGTCCCTTATATACATAGCTAGTGAAATGGTTTTCTGCTTGTAATCAGGCTTATTTCTTTTCTGCATAGTGCCGTTTGGCATGTGTGCTATGTCATTCTAATATTGTAGTGTTTCTCTGTAGTGTGGTGGCCTGGGTAGTTTAAGAAGTAGTAACGTGTTTTTATTGGTCACCGGTGCTGTAGGCAGCTTTATGGAATAATTGATCATCTAAAGAGGATTGCATTTAGGCCTGCAGTCTGCTTGTTGTAACTTAGTGCTGCGTAATGGAAGCGACTTAATTTGCTGAGCATGCGGTATTAAGCATCCTAAACACCTCCCAATCCCTGATTCACCGTAGGTCATCTATAGATGCTTTAGAGAACTGGTCCTTCTGTTTCATTGCTGCTTCAGTGTTCTACCCGATTATGCATCCATAGTAAATTAGACTTTGCTATATAAATAAGGTGTATAACGCTGAGGCTAGGAAGCTGATTTAGCGCGACACAGAATATAGCTTTGTTTGGAATCCTCTAAAATCGTCCAGGCTGTGTGTTTGGAAGTGGGATGTGACGGGGTCAAGCTAAATATTTTGTGTTGGTGTCGCTGGTCTCCTGCGGTGTTTTTGCTAATCTTGACGGTATTTGTTGAAGCCTCAAGTGGCTTCTTTGTAGGACAGATGTGAATATACCACATCCTCTTAATATTGTATAATTTCTATCATATTATTCTGTTGAATAATGTAAGCATTTTATGCTGTTATTGAACCAATAAATATTGCAATATTAATCAGTTTATACACGTTGACTGTATTTCAACACTCCTGTTTTGTTCACAATAGAAATTGATCTTTCTTTGCCTGAGGAGGGGGTGGGAGAGCCTAGCCTGCTTTGGTAAGACAGCCATGTGCGCTGGCTCCTCTTCATAGGGGTCTAGGAAAATGTCTTTTGGCCCATCAGATGGGAGGTGGAGTAAATGACCCTATGTGCACAAGCTACTAAACCTTGCAGAGTAAATTATTATCCTTTATTTAAATACTAATAGTATTTTATTTACTTAACTTGCAGCTATTATCACAAGATAAGGGTAGGCAGGCGCACAGATTACCACTAAACAATGGTACTTTAATAGCCTGACGTATCATAGCCAAAAAGTATTATTACTAAACGCATAATACTTAGAAAGAGTAATGAAACATGAATAAACAGTACAGGAGACAAGAGAACTCTAGTTTCTGAGGCACTCTTGTGTTAAAGAAAAATTGTAATTCCTTTAGTAAATGTTTGTTTTTGTGCGTTTCTATTTAATTAGATGTTAAGCTTTAATATAAGAGTGCACTAGAAATTAGCATTTTCTTTCCTCCTATACTGATTATTAGCTACTAATTCTCATGAATTAAATATGCTATCATCTGAGAGTCACCTATAAACATGTGAACCATGACTTGTGACTGAAAGTAGCTGCTTTCCCTTCTGTATACAGCCAGATTCACAGCACTTACAATGGTGACATCTGCAGGCTAAAATTAGGTACTTGTCTCTTAGAATGTGGCGATGGAACAATGACGAAAGTAAACAAACAGACCTTACCTTACTGTGACAAACTATAGGTACAAATGGTTGCTTTGTGTAAAGATTTTGAGAGCACTGGGTGTAGAACAGTGACATCTTGGGTAACCTCTTGAGGTTATTGACAGCATACCACGTATGTCATGTAAAATTGGCTAAACGTTAATGGTTTTTGCCTTGAAATCAGTATTTCTGCATATTGGCATTTTTTTGGAGGCCTTTCTCTGATCACAGGTCTAATTTTGCCTTCAGTTGTAGAAAAACGTTCACCTCCAAAACATTGGGGACGCTTCAATTCGGCGCGATGTGAATAGCGCTGGGAAGGAGGTCCCGGAACACGATGCTGTCTGCGCCGCACTAAGGCACAAAACAGCATTGCACCACTAGTTTTGCCGGATTTCTCACAAAGGCTGTAGTTTGACTTGACAGCAAGCTGAATTGAATATCTGAGGGACCTCCTTCCGAGCGCTGTTGACAGCGCTCAGAATTGACCCTATTGATATCTGTAACGTGATGGACCAAGTGGTTTTCTGCTGTCAAAGCTGTTTCAATCCCTGTAGAGCACCCCTATGTTACTTGAGTCATAGATTCAGTTGATGCTTTCAAACTGCAAAATATCCTTTTGACCACTTTTACATTACTATGTAGATTGCCATTCACAGCCATCTTTGTTCTATAGTAAATGTACAAACAGAGCTGAGCATCTTTTCCTTGATATGGGTAATGAAGGCAATATAAGTTCCTTAGGCTGGGTACACATCGGGATGACTCTGATCGTGGCTGTTAGGACAACCGAAGTAACAATTTTGTTCAATGGCCTCATCCAGGGGCGTGCTGCTGGGTTGTTGCATCACATGTGACAACCCCTGATGCAGGCAGGAGTGCGCAATCACAGGTACACATCAGACAATATGCCTCTCCGATCAGCAGGATCAGCCAACATATCGTCTGTGCACCCAGCCTTATTCAGTTGGGACAACCATGTATAGTATCTCTGAAGACTGACGCAGTAGTATTTCTGAAGACCAGTGGTGTATGTAGTTACGTGACATGTTCCCAACACACAACCGATTCACGCTTTTAATTGTGTTGACTACTGCTAAAGGTATTGGGTTGGGGATAAACATTTGTCAATCGGCCATGTACCTTCTTGCACCTCACGTGTTATATACACCCCCCCCAACGACGTGCTGGTTACACACGCAGAACGCCAAACATTGCATGTTAGTTTTGTCACTGCTATATATGACACCAGTAGGTGAGGTGCTAATACCTCGCTTGCTCTAAAATATGTAGTGTGTGTGTATAGAGCGATAGATAGATAAAAATAAATAAATCTATAATTTAGCATAGTTCTGAAGCCTGACAGTAATATTCAGTCATATGTAATGTCACCCACATTTTTTTCCTTAATTGAATGATCCCTTGGAATGGGGGAGAACTAGTGGGTAAGAAATAAAATAAGTTGTGGGTTGACATATCCTTGTACAATACATCATTGTACATTTTTATGCAGAATTTCTAGAGCTTTGTGTATTGTGCACTGTAATCATACTGCTATGCTGCAGATAACAAGGCTTGTACTGTCCTCCCTAGTCAGCAGTGTTTGAAGAGAATTTAATCTGCTACTTTGTAGTAAATCTGAACATTCTGTCCCAAGAATCCAGTCTTTAGTAACTTGTTACATACTGAAATTTTAAACTTCGGCAGCTGCTTCTGCAGACTATTACAGGATCACACAACAATGTTACACATCTTAATTTACTTCATTGTTTTTGCTACCATGAATGAGCATTGCTTTAATGGTCTGAATGTCTACAAAAGCCTGTACGTGTGGGCGTTCCTAGTGCTTCTACTACATCCCTCCAAACTGTAGGTTAGTGCCTCACATGGGGACTAAGCTGCCCCGTGGAGAGATACTGGCAACAGTATACAGGCTTTACAATGCATGGTAAGGTAACCAACTGAGATTTGGTAGTAGAAAAGATGCAGGCCTGGGTGGACTGCCAAAAGTAGGAGGTAGGCAAATAAGTCATTGGGCATGATTCAATTTGAAGAGTTGAATAACGCTGAGATTCAGCACCCGGTGATACCAGACAACTGGATTTCTCCTCGCACCTGCAGAGGGGAGCGAGCAGAAATCTGTCAGAAGGGCTGGCGCGATGCTGATTTCTGCCCTTAGTGTGAAGGAAACAGCTTAAGTCACGGAATGCTGGTTCTCCCAACAAAACAACCTGTTTAGTCCGGGAGAACAGGCATTCTCCGGTTTTTACCACTGCGCTGCATTGAATAGCCCTGGGAGCTAATTCCCAGTGCTATTCAACTGTCTTCAAATTGAATCGTGCCCATTGATATTCTGCAGTGCTTTAGAGCACAGGTTCTCAAACTCTGTCCTCAGGACCCCACACGGTGCATGTTTTGCAGGTCTCCTCACAGAATCCCAAGTAACATAATTAGCTCCACCTGTGGACCTTTTAAAATGTGTCAGTGAGTAATTAATACACCTGTGCACGTACTGGGTTACCTGCAAAACATGCACTGTGGGGTCCTGAGGACAGAGTTTGAGAACCACTGCTTTAGAGTATGTGGCCATTCACCTCAGTCCCTTCCCCAGTGGAGCTTACAGTCTATATACACATTCATGCTAGTGTTCATTTTGTTAGCAGCCAGTTAACCTACCAGTATATTTTTGGATTGTGGGAGGAAACCCACGCAAGCACGAGGAGAATATACAAACTCAACACAGTTAGGGCTTTAATGGGAATTGAACCGATGACCTCAGTGCTATGAGGCATTAATGCTAACCATTATACCATCCGTGACTTGGCATGCTCTTTAAAATTGTCATTGGTGAAAGTAGATATGTCCTTTAAAAGAAATATTAACTTTCAGACATTTTGTTTGGATCTGTTCCCAACAAATTGATCTTTGAAAATGTGTCTCTGCGCGTGCCCAGGAAGGAGGCATGGCTTTGCGTTTGTCATGCTGCGGTGTTGCCCCCAGGCTCACTCCCTGTGCACATGGCATGTATTTTGACCCAAGTGGCTGGGACAGTGCTTGAAAAAAGGATTGTCCTGCTGAATCAGGACAGTTGGAATGTATGTTACTCCTCCATCTGCTGTCTAATGCTGCATCCTTCTGGTTGTCCACTCCAGTGCAAATTCTGAGAAACAAAGCTTGGCAGGATAAAGCTTGCATGCCCCTTAAGTCTGACCTTTAAATGACAGCTGGGGAACCTCCAGAGCATGCCAAATAAACACCAGAGGGCAGTGTATGAGACAAGAGGTTCCACCTTCCTATGTGATCTGGATCTGCTAGAGTCTCTGCCAATTTAATTATCTGGTGCTTGCACAGCAGAGTACTACAAATGTGGGATAATAGAAAATAAGGTGTGGGGATACCAAAGGACAGAGCACAGGAAAGCCTAAAAAAAATATATTTTTTATATCTACATATCTCTACATTTATTTATTTCTATTTTCATACTGCAGCAGTTTAGTGTTGCTGTGGTGAAGTGACAGAATAGCAAAACAAGACTGGGCATTAACAAATAGGGGTCCTGGTTACCAAAGTTACCAGGTGCATTAAATATGTATTGGGTTAGTGATCATGCCTCCAGGCCAAGGGGTCTATTCATGCAGCAGTGAAAAGCCCTGTTTTGCGTTAAACAGGGCTTTTCTCTGCCTTCTGCAATATACAGAGCTGGTTACCGTGGAGAAGTCTCTGACTTCTCCAGCGGTACCCCCGCTCTCTGCCTGAATCGCATCACCATACTTTTGTATGGTGAGTGCGATTCATGAAGGTGCGGAAAGGAGCTTTCCGCTTCTCCATGGAGTTCAGGTTCGCCATCTCAGGACGGCGTAACCTGAACTGTAGTGCGGAGACATCAGGGAAGCTCAATGCTTCCCTGGTCGCTGCTCTGCACCTCGTGCTGGCTCCGCCCCCCGACCTCCCAGCAACCACTGCAGCCTGCCTGGAGGTCAACACCCTGCGCATGCGCACAGGGACCCACCGCTGGACTCCGCATCGCTGGGAAGGACCGCTGGAGTTGACCTCACCGCAGGAGCCCCAGACACCGCAGCGCATTGTCGGAATGGTGAGTATACATGAATTGCTACTTATTACAGCTATACATCGCATCGAAGCGATGTATAGTGATAAGTAGCAATTCTGTTTTCGTTTTCTGTATGAATAGACCCCCAAGTCTGTTGTATCTGGTCATGGGAGCAAGTTAGTGACCGAAGTGTTGTGTAAAGGGGGGTACTCACGGAGCGATATTCTAAGCAATCTGACTAGATTGCTTAGAATATAAGCCTGATCGCTCCGTGTGTACCCCTTACAGCGATAGCGATGCGCAGCCCCTCGCATCGCTATCGCTGCTGCTAGATTGGCTTGCCGAGCGCCCTCCCCCCGCACGCTCAGCACACATTGCGCTGTGCTGAGCGGTTCGCTCAGCACACATCTCTCCCTGCATTGGCCCGTCTATATGGGCCTTTAATTGGATGCCTTAGAGTGCTGCCTCTTAGCAATCAGGCTTTCTGAAGGCATTAATTGCTCTTGATTGTGTAGCTCTCTGGAAAAACGAAGCTATTCTTCAGTGCCTATGTGCACACTTCCCTACACAGCTTTACACAGTAGAATCCTGTATAACTGCAAATAACAGCAGCTTTCTGATAGTGTACAGGTTGGCAGTCCAGGTCAGTGGTGTTTGTTTGTTTTTTTTGTTTTTGATGTGAGCTAGTGGAACCTGATCTATCTAAAGATTAGGCTGTAAACTTTAAGGGGTATGTTTCCTGTATACAACTTTTGATACAAAGCAAAATAATGCGATTTGCAGTAAACAAAGTGTGTAACTTGGAACTTCTGTCAAGGTGCTTAGGTAACTGTGGATGGATAGTCACTAGCTTTTCCCAGTTGTGAAAAGACAGCCACACGTATCTAGTCAGAAAGGTTTCCCAGGAAACTTGCCCTGTCACAGAACTTTGGGGTCTATTTACTAAGCCATAAAGTGACTGGAGATGAAGTACCAGCCAATCTGCTCCTAACTGCCATGTCACAGGCTGTGTTTGAAAAATGACAGGAGCTGGTGGGCTGGTACTTTATCTCCATCGAATGCTTAGTAAATAGACCCCTTTGCTCCATTCCACGCAGGCTACCACGCTTTGCCGTGCACCATACTGCTGGGACTCTACACTATCATAGGAGTTCTGTCTTCTAGCCTGGACCACTAGGTCTGGGGGGTTGCAAATGCCTCCTCCTGCAATCCTCATTACTGAACATGGGCAGATAACACTGTCCACTGGTCAGCATACAGAAGGAGAGGGGGGGCGTGCAAGGAAATTGCCAGTTTCCTTTCCTGGCATCCTCCAGAGTGATGGAAAGGGCAGCAGTACCTATTGTATAGCTGACATGCCATTCGAACATACCACTTCTAGATGGTATTGCCTTTCTCCTGGGAGCACAAGCAGCAGCCACATGTTTTTGCAGAATCCCTAAATTGTGATGTACAGCCCACTCTCCCTAGCGGTCTCTCACAATGACTGGTAAACTGCTAGTTTAAAAAAATGTTGACCTATTTAGCGTTTGGTTGTACTTCTGTCCCTCTTTGAGAGACTTTCATACTACTTTCAAAGTGGCTTTTCTTTTCTTCATCTAGTCTTGTCGTCTCATCATGGACACCAGTGTAATTGAAGGAGGCCTGAATGTCACCCTCACAATCAGACTCTTGATGCATGGCAAGGCACGTATACTATTCCTGTTTGTTACGGATTTATGTCCAGCCTTCTGAGGACTGTAATGATGTGTAAATACTCATGATGTAACATGAAAAATGTTCCTGCATTCTGAACAGAAAGCAAATCACTTGATGCAGCTCAGTGTTTGCTTTGTCCCTGTCTGTTCATTCTGCAAGTACTGTACTTTGGTGCAAGCGTCAAATTTCCTTTTTGTTGATGACTAAGCAGGAAAGAACACGTGTTCAATCCGGTAAGCTGTGTACTGTAAATGGAAGCAGTGTCTATGCAATACGGCTCCCGTTAAGTGTATTTAAGGGCGGCGCTGGGAGATCATGTGATCTCCCAGCGCTGCCCCTGCCGCGTCAACAGCAGCGCCATCAACCCGGCAATATGCCGGGTTGGTGAGCTCTGTGTAGAAGGGGGCTCTAGCACGGGTCGCAGCCGTGTCAGCTTCCCGGCTGCAACCCGTGCTAGCAAGTGGAAAAGGGGTATTAAATCTGAAAGATTACTGTAAAGAGAAGTATAGGGTCTTGTGGCATAATTAATGACCCTACATTAGAGCTCAATCTTGTGTTCTATTGTAGGATGAACTGTGCTAGCTTGATTTTATCAAAACATGTTTACTCAATCACTTGAAATCTCTTCACACATTTATCTCGAATGTTATGTGTTTAACGCCTTCAAAGCTGCGTTGCTGTCTGGAACTCTGATATAGGGGTCGATTCAATTCGACGCTATTCAATTCAGCTAAAGTTAAGTCGGAGAATGCTTGTACTCCCGACAACTACCTGTTAAGTCGGCGAGAACGGGCATTCTCCGACTTAACTTTAGCTGAATTGAATAGCGTCGGGAGCTAAGTCGGAGAATGCCCGTTCTCGCCGACTTAACAGGTAGTTTTGTCGGGAGAACGAGCATTCTCCGACTTAACTACCCGCGGCGATGCGGTTTCCCGACAATCAGCCTCTCGCCGGCTCTTTTGTCGGTCTTCTCTCACCCCCGGGGCTGAGAGAAGAATTCCCGACAATTGAGGGTAACTAGTCGCTGTATTGAATAGCGTCGGGAGCTAATTCCCGGCGCTATTCAACTGTTGCCGAATTGAATCGACCCCGTAGAAACCACTATTGTGTATACTGGTCTCTGGTCCCACTGCAGCCTCTTTAAATTAGCCAATGAAAATCCACACTACCTAGGTGGACAGTGTTAAATTAAATCTACTAGTGCATAGGTTTTTAAACTCTGTCCTTATGTCTCCCAAACAGTTCACATTTACCAGTTCTCACAGAATTGCAAGTGAAATAATCTGCTCCAATCTGGAACTTTTAAAATGTATCAGTGAGTAGTCTGGGCACCTGCTAGGTGATCTGGAAAATGTGAACACTGTGGGGTCTTGAGGACAGAGGGACAGATGTATTAACCCTGGAGAAGTGATAAGTGGAAGGTGATAACAACCCATAATGATTGGCTGGTGTGTTAATCACCTTCTATTTATCACTGCAATAGTGTAATTTGGCAGATGGCGTTAAGCATGTCTGTTGTGCATGGATCATTCTATTCAATGAAAACTCTTGTATTACTAAATATAATCTCCAATTGAGGTATCTAGGATTCAGTGACCACGAGATTGAGTACATCACTTTGCTGTTATATAAACCTATTGTATATGTATGTGTGTAAGCTGCTCCAGCCAATCCTCAATTAGTACAGAGGGGTAATTGGTTTTTTACAAACAGCCTTGTATGGAGTTCAAGAAAAGTGGAGTTTGATTTTAGCATGGTTTGTTTATTACTTTCAGGAAGTTGGCAGCATCATCGGGAAAAAAGGAGAATCTGTTAAAAAGATGCGTGAAGAGGTAGGTCTCCATATTCCCATAAAATTGATGTGTCGACTGATCTAGAGTGACAAAGAAATATTTCTGCCTCTAGTGTAAAATGCAGTTTTAACAGTCTCAGATTTAAATGTTTTGCAACTTTCCAGATCCTCCTTTGCAGAGCGCTCTTATTTGATGGATAATCCATTATGATTTTTGGATATGGACCTAGGATGACCTTATCAGTAACTTATATATACACACACTCACACATGTTAAAAACGCCTTTTTTTTATTCAAATATAAAGGACATATTCAAATATATGTTTCTGTAATCCTTTTCTACAAGGAAGTGTTGATATTTGTTCAATTTTTGTTCATACAGTAAAAATGTTAATAAAATATTTTTCGCCCAATGCGTTTTGTTTATTGCGACTTCTTCAGGCGGCTTTAGTTCTTAGGCAAGAATTCGTTTTCTTATGATGCCAGGACTGTTTAGAATGATTTTCCTTCTTAAATGGTGACTTAATGAATGAAACCACATGTAAAGGCAAATTATTTTACTGAAAACATATTTAGAGTAGTCTTAATTAACTTCCACAGCCAAATGTCAATTTCACCTGGATTCCACAGCCTAATGGCAATTTTAGCTGGATTCCCTATTTGTGGGATTCTAAAGGTTTTTAGATTAGAATCAAATAACTTCTAGCTGGTGTCAGAATTTTTTTATTTTATTTTTTGTCTTTACCAGCAGCAATCCTATAACGTCTGTGGGCTCTAAATGTGAATATAATAGAAAAAAAAAAAAAATATCTATATATATCTATATATATATATATATATATATATATATATATATATATATATATATATATATATATATATATATATATATATATATATATGGTTGTAAATGTACAGTTAACTCTTCATGGAGATTACGGCTAAGTACATTTGAGACATGTAAGACTTGACTGCACAGGTGTTACTTTATTGGCATACTTCACCTATTAAGGTTTTTATATCTGTGAGTGAGCATAATGAGTTTTTTGTGTTTTGATATTCACTTGTCCATGTCCAACTTAGATTTTTATCTTACTGAGCATGCCGATGTTAAATTACATTACTTATCTCTCCCTTTCTCTTAGAGTGGGGCCCGGATAAACATCTCAGAAGGAAACTGTCCAGAAAGAATAATCACTCTAGCAGGCCCAACAAATGCGATCTTCAAAGCCTTCTCGATGATTATTGATAAACTGGAAGAGGTAAAATTGTGTTTTGTAGAAGTTGTTTTATGGTTTGCTTACAGAATGTTTTGCTATAGTCCATGCTGTACTGAGCCTTAATACAATGAACTATACAGTAACTCTGAAGTGCGGATGTATTACATAGTGTGTTCCTCCTAGGATATCAGCAGCTCGATGACTAACAGTACTGCATCCAGTAAACCACCAGTGACACTGCGCCTGGTGGTACCTGCAAGCCAGTGTGGTTCTCTGATCGGTAAAGGAGGATGTAAGATTAAAGAAATCAGGGAGGTGAGTGTTTTGTGTATTGAGGCTAGCTTCCATGTAAAGCTGCTGTTGGAGTCTGGGTAAGTAGATTGCGCTCTTGTAGAAACAAGGGTTCTGCGATAAATTGGATTACATAATGCGATAATTGCACCCTGCTTGTCTTTCAGAGTACAGGGGCGCAGGTGCAGGTGGCGGGTGACATGCTTCCCAACTCGACAGAGCGGGCGATAACTATTGCTGGTATTCCCCAGTCAATAATTGAATGCGTCAAGCAGATTTGCGTCGTTATGCTGGAGGTGAGGATGTCTATAAAATATTGGAGTGGTGTCAATGGTCAGCGTTTCTGCTTTTGTGAGCAGAAGTATGAAAGGGTGGGAATTGGCCAGAAAATAAATCTTAAATTGTGGTGGTTATGATCTAAATTTAAACTATAAAAGTATAGAATGCAATGTAGTGTCAGTTGCCCAGTTCTCTTAACATAACGAGTGGTCAGGATAAGTCATGATTGCTAATTTGGTAGTTCTGTATGGCCAAGTAATTGTCACATGGTTATGTACTAGTGCTGTATTATCCTAACTCACAAATTCACTAATTCTATATTCTAGTTAAGAAATCCTTGTTCTAATTGGCTATTCGCCACCAATACTACAAGCAGTTATTTTTT
The DNA here is from genome assembly GCF_028390025.1 of Pseudophryne corroboree. NCBI lineage: Eukaryota > Metazoa > Chordata > Amphibia > Anura > Myobatrachidae > Pseudophryne > Pseudophryne corroboree. The sequence continues at coordinate 186,157,559 of NC_086445.1, forward strand.
ATTTTTTTTGATTATTGATATAATCTGTACTTTCTTGGGTAATATGAAAACTCTTCCTAATAAACTGAAATACACAAGAGGGAAGTGGAGGGAGGGGTCCTATCAGGAAATGTTATCATACATTTTGTCGCTAGGCTGTTGGGGAAGGGGAAACTGCAATAATGGGGTCAGTTCAATTAATCATGGAGTGAATAGCATCTGAGGGAGTGCCCGGAGCTATTCAACTCAGTGCTATGGTGTCCCCGACTAGAGTTTCTTCTTTCACCCCTCTGGGGGTGCGAGCAGAAATCTGACAAAACTAGGTCAGGGATGCTGTCTTGTGACCTAGCGCCGTGTAAACAGCATCGCAGTGGCAGTTTAGTTGGAGAATGCCAGTTCTCGCAACTAAACACCCTGTTTAGTCCGGGAGTACAGGCATTCTCCAACTCGGCATCACGCTGAATTGAGTAGTGTCGGGAGCTCTATACCGGTGCTATTTAATTTGTGATGAATTGACCCCGTAGAATGGTAAAGCTTGCTTCCATAGTGTTATAAGGCAAACAAGTTATGTGACTAGTGAGGGGCCATAACATAAAATGAATAGATGCAACACATTTTACAAAATTTGGAGCTATAATGTGCTACATAAACTAACAATCAATTAGCGGAGTGATTTGTACCTTTTTGAGAGCCCCCTTTACACAGTGCAAATGACCCAATCAATAGGATTCGTATTTCTTTTTCATCCACTAGGGGTCACTGGAGTACTCTTGGGATATGGACGGTTTCCGTAGGAACAGGGCACTGAATATTAAAATTTAGAACACTCCACCCCTCCATATCCCCGAGTACCTCAGTGTTTTTTCTGTGCTCGAAGTTGCAACAGGTCATTGTGGCTGGGTCCACGATTCTTTTGAATAATTTTTCTTTTAAGCTTTCTTTTTTCCTACACATCCCTTTCCCCCTTCCAAAAGGCAGGGTCAGGGATAGTGCAAGCTGCTAATAGCAGCTGTGGCGTGTCTGTCCTCACTGAATGAGCTCCCTCACAGCCACACAGATCCTCCTGCACAGGCTGGCCGGCGCTTGTAGAAAAGCCCCGTCGGAGCCTCACCACAAGCAGCAGGAGTCAAGGTATGTTGAACGGGGCGGTCAGCTCCCGCTGCCGCCCCGCTGTGTGAAGGACATTGGTTTCAGGCGCTGGGATCCCTCTACTGACGGCCGCCCGCCGCCGCTGCTCCGGCCGCCGCTTCTCCGAGCCCCACTGCTGCTCCGGTCCGCTGCTCATAGCGCTTCACGGCGCGCTCCCCGTCCCCCGCTGGCGGCCCCACAGCTCGCTCCCCGCACTGCATCCGCAACGGAGCAGACGGGGGGGGGGGGGCGCATTACAGTATATTCTTCATAAGATCGGCGGCACAAGGGCAAGCAGCAGCATCAGGGCTGCAGGGATTTTACACAGGCTGTTTATACAGAGTTATATGTATCAGTTAAGAGCTAGTACCCTGTACTGCGATTATAAGTTTAAGCATGGCAGCCATTTCTCTATCGTCCTAGTGGATGCTGGGGTTCCTGAAAGGACCATGGGGAATAGCGGCTCCGCAGGAGACAGGGCACAAAAAGTAAAGCTTTCCGATCAGGTGGTGTGCACTGGCTCCTCCCCCTATGACCCTCCTCCAAGCCTCAGTTAGATTTTTGTGCCCGGCCGAGAAGGGTGCAATCTAGGTGGCTCTCCTAAAGAGCTGCTTAGAAAAGTTTAGCTTAGGTTTTTTATTTTACAGTGAGTCCTGCTGGCAACAGGATCACTGCAACGAGGGACTTAGGGGAGAAGAAGTGAACTCACCTGCGTGCAGGATGGATTGGCTTCTTGGCTACTGGACATCAGCTCCAGAGGGACGATCACAGGTACAGCCTGGATGGTCACCGGAGCCTCGCCGCCGGCCCCCTTGCAGATGCTGAAACAAGAAGAGGTCCAGAATCGGCGGCAGAAGACTCCTCAGTCTTCTAAAGGTAGCGCACAGCACTGCAGCTGTGCGCCATTTTCCTCTCAGCACACTTCACACGGCAGTCACTGAGGGTGCAGGGCGCTGGGAGGGGAGCGCCCTGGGAGGCAAATGAAAACCTATTTGACTAAAAAATACCTCACATATAGCCTCCGGGGGCTATATGGAGATATTTAACCCCTGCCAGAATCCACTAAAGAGCGGGAGACGAGCCCGCCGTAAAAGGGGCGGGGCCTATCTCCTCAGCACACAGCGCCATTTTCCTTACACAGCTCCGCTGGTCAGGACGGCTCCCAGGTCTCTCCCCTGCACTGCACTACAGAAACAGGGTAAAACAAGAGAGGGGGGGCAAAATAGTGGCAACAATTATATTATAAAAGCAGCTATACAGGGAGCACTTATTATAAGGTTATCCCTGTCATATATATATAGCGCTTTGGTGTGTGCTGGCAGACTCTCCCTCTGTCTCCCCAAAGGGCTAGTCGGGTCCTGTCTTCGTTAAGAGCATTCCCTGTGTGTCTGCTGTGTGTCGGTACGTGTGTCTCGACATGTATGAGGACGATATTGGTGTCGAGGCGGAGCAATTGCCAAATATGGGGATGTCACCTCCTAGGGGGTCGACACCAGAATGGATGCCTTTATTTATGGAATTACGGGATAGTGTCAACACGCTAAAGCAGTCGTTTGACGACATGAGACGGCCGGACAATCAATTAGTGCCTGTCCAGGCGCCTCAAACACCGTCGGGGGCTGTAAAACGCCCTTTGCCTCAGTCGGTCGACACAGACCCAGACACAGGCACTGATTCCAGTGGCGACGGTGACGAATCAACCGTATTTTCCAGTAGGGCCACACGTTATATGATTTTGGCAATGAAGGAGGCGTTACATTTAGCTGATACTACAGGTACCACTAAACAGGGTATTATGTGGGGTGTGAAAAAACTACCTATAGTTTTTCCTGAATCGGAAGAACTAAATGAGGTGTGTGATGAAGCGTGGGTTGCCCCCGATAAAAAGATGCTAATTTCAAAGAAGTTATTGGCTTTATACCCTTTCCCGCCAGAGGTTAGGGCGCGCTGGGAAACACCTCCTAGGGTGGACAAGGCGCTCACACGCTTATCTAAACAAGTGGCGTTACCCTCTCCTGAGACGGCCGCACTTAAAGATCCAGTAGATAGGAGGATGGAAAATATCCAAAAAAGTATATACACACATACAGGTGTTATACTACGACCAGCTATAGCGACAGCCTGGATGTGCAGTGCTGGAGTAGCTTGGTCAGAGTCCCTGATTGAAAATATTGATACCCTGGATAGGGACAATGTTTTACTGTCTTTAGAGCAAATAAAGGATGCATTTCTTTATATGCGTGATGCACAGAGGGATATCTGCACACTGTCATCACGGGTAAGTGCTATGTCCATTTCGGCCAGAAGAAGTTTATGGACGCGACAGTGGTCAGGCGATGCGGACTCAAAACGGCATATGGAAGTTTTGCCGTATAAAGGGGAGGAGTTATTTGGAGTCGGTCTATCAGATTTGGTGGCCACGGCTACAGCCGGGAAATCCACCTTTTTACCTCAAGTTACTCCCCAACAGAAAAAGACACCGACTTTTCAACCGCAGCCCATTCGTTCCTTTAAAAACAAGAGAGCAAAGGGATATTCATATCTGCCACGAGGCAGAGGAAGGGGGAAGAGACAGCAACAGGCAGCTCCTTCCCAGGAACAGAAGCCCTCCCCTGCTTCTACAAAAGCCTCAGCATGACGCTGGGGCTTCTCAAGCGGACTCGTGGGCGGTCGTCTCAAGAATTTCAGCGCGCAGTGGGCTCACTCGCAGGTAGATCCCTGGATCCTGCAGATAATATCTCAGGGATACAGGTTGGAACTAGAGACAGATCCACCTCGCCGTTTCCTGAAGTCTGCTTTACCAACGTCCCCCTCCGAAAGGGAGACGGTCTTGGAAGCCATTCACAAGCTGTACTCTCAGCAGGTGATAGTCAAGGTACCTCTTCTACAACAAGGAAAGGGGTATTATTCCACTCTATTTGTGGTACCGAAGCCGGATGGCTCGGTAAGACCTATTCTAAATCTGAAGTAATTGAACCTGTACATAAAGAAGTTCAAGTTCAAGATGGAGTCACTCAGAGCAGTGATAGCGAACCTGGAAGAAGGGGACTTTATGGTATCCTTGGACATCAAGGATGCGTACCTCCACGTTCCAATTTACCCCTCACACCAGGGGTACCTCAGGTTCGTCGTACAAAACTGTCACTATCAGTTTCAGACGCTGCCGTTCGGATTGTCCACGGCACCTCGGGTCTTTACAAAGGTAATGGCCGAGATGATGATTCTTCTTCGAAGAAAAGGCGTATTAATTATCCCATACTTGGACGATCTCCTGATAAGGGCAAGGTCCAGAGAACAGCTAGAGATGGGATTAGCACTGTCTCAAGAAGTGCTAAAACAGCACGGGTGGATTCTGAATATTCCAAAATCCCAGTTAATGCCAACAACTCGTCTGCTGTTCCTAGGGATGATTCTGGACACGGTTCAGAAAAAGGTTTTTCTCCCGGAGGGGAAAGCCAAGGAGTTATCCGAGCTTGTCAGGAACCTCCTAAAACCAGGAAAGGTGTCTGTACATCAATGCACAAGAGTCCTGGGAAAAATGGTGGCTTCTTACGAAGCAATTCCATTCGGCAGATTCCACGCAAGAATTTTCCAGAGGGATCTGTTGGACAAATGGTCAGGGTCGCATCTTCAGATGCACCAGCGGATAACCCTGTCTCCAAGGACAAGGGTATCTCTTCTGTGGTGGTTGCAGAGTGCTCATCTATTGGAGGGCCGCAGATTCGGCATACAGGATTGGATCCTGGTGACCACGGACGCCAGCCTGAGAGGCTGGGGAGCAGTCACACAAGGAAGAAACTTCCAGGGAGTGTGGACGAGCCTGGAAACGTCTCTTCACATAAACATTCTGGAACTAAGAGCAATCTACAATGCTCTAAGCCAGGCAGAACCTCTGCTTCAGGGAAAACCGGTGTTGATCCAGTCGGACAACATCACGGCAGTCGCCCATGTGAACAGACAGGGCGGCACAAGAAGCAGGAGTGCAATGGCAGAAGCTGTAAGGATTCTTCGCTGGGCAGAGAATCATGTGATAGCACTGTCAGCAGTGTTCATCCCGGGAGTGGACAACTGGGAAGCAGACTTCCTCAGCAGACACGACCTTCACCCGGGAGAGTGGGGACTTCATCCAGAAGTCTTCCACATGCTGGTAACCCGTTGGGAAAGACCAATGGTGGACATGATGGCGTCTCGCCTCAACAAAAAACTGGACAGGTATTGCGCCAGGTCAAGAGATCCGCAGGCAATAGCTGTGGACGCGCTGGTAACGCCTTGGGTGTACCAGTCGGTGTATGTGTTTCCTCCTCTGCCTCTCATACCAAAAGTATTGAGAATTATACGGCAAAGAGGCGTAAGAACGATACTAGTGGTTCCGGATTGGCCAAGAAGGACTTGGTACCCGGAACTTCAAGAGATGATCACGGAAGATCCGTGGCCTCTACCTCTAAGGAGGGACTTGCTTCAGCAGGGTCCCTGTCTGTTTCAAGACTTACCGCGGCTGCGTTTGACGGCATAGCGGTTGAACGCCGGATCCTAAAGGAAAAAGGCATGCCGGAAGAAGTCATTCCTACTTTGATTAAAGCAAGGAAGGAAGTAACCGTGCAACATTATCACCGCATTTGGCGAAAATATGTTGCGTGGTGCGAGGATCGGAGTGCTCCGACGGAGGAATTTCATCTGGGTCGATTCCTACATTTCCTGCAATCAGGATTGTCTATGGGTCTCAAATTGGGATCTATTAAGGTTCAAATTTCGGCCCTGTCGATTTTCTTCCAGAAAGAATTGGCTTCAGTCCCTGAAGTCCAGACTTTTGTTAAGGGAGTGCTGCATATACAGCCTCCTGTGGTGCCTCCAGTGGCACCGTGGGATCTCAATGTGGTTTTGGATTTTCTAAAATCTCATTGGTTTGAACCACTAAAAAATGTGGATTTGAAATATCTCACATGGAAAGTGACCATGCTACTAGCCCTGGCTTCGGCCAGGAGAGTGTCAGAACTGGCAGCTTTATCTTACAAAAGCCCATATCTGATTTTCCATTCGGACAGGGCGGAACTGCGGACTCGTCCGCATTTTCTCCCTAAGGTGGTGTCAGCATTTCATCTGAACCAGCCTATTGTAGTGCCTGCGGCTACAAGTGACTTGGAGGACTCCAAGTTACTGGACGTTGTCAGAGCATTGAAAATATATATTGCAAGGACAGCTGGAGTCAGAAAATCTGACTCGTTGTTTATATTGTATGCACCCAACAAGATGGGTGCTCCTGCGTCTAAGCAGACGATTGCTCGTTGGATCTGTAGCACAATCCAACTTGCACATTCTGTGGCAGGCCTGCCACAGCCTAAATCTGTAAAGGCCCACTCCACAAGGAAGGTGGGCTCATCTTGGGCGGCTGCCCGAGGGGTCTCGGCATTACAACTTTGCCGAGCAGCTACGTGGTCAGGGGAGAACACGTTTGTAAAATTTTACAAATTTGATACTCTGGCTAAGGAGGACCTGGAGTTCTCTCATTCGGTGCTGCAGAGTCATCCGCACTCTCCCGCCCGTTTGGGAGCTTTGGTATAATCCCCATGGTCCTTTCAGGAACCCCAGCATCCACTAGGACGATAGAGAAAATAAGAATTTACTTACCGATAATTCTATTTCTCGGAGTCCGTAGTGGATGCTGGGCGCCCATCCCAAGTGCGGATTATCTGCAATAATTGTACATAGTTATTGTTAACTAATTCGGGTTATTGTTGTAGGGAGCCATCTTTCAGAGGCTCCTCTGTTATCATACTGTTAACTGGGTTTAGATCACAAGTTGTACGGTGTGATTGGTGTGGCTGGTATGAGTCTTACCCGGGATTCAAAATTCCTCCCTTATTGTGTACGCTCGTCCGGGCACAGTACCTAACTGAGGCTTGGAGGAGGGTCATAGGGGGAGGAGCCAGTGCACACCACCTGATCGGAAAGCTTTACTTTTTGTGCCCTGTCTCCTGCGGAGCCGCTATTCCCCATGGTCCTTTCAGGAACCCCAGCATCCACTACGGACTCCGAGAAATAGAATTATCGGTAAGTAAATTCTTATTTTTAACCATGCTTCCTGTGTCTTCCTGCTGTGATTCTAGAACGTTCCAGTACTACATCTCTACTCCACCGGAGGCGCAGGGGTGTTAGTGGGAATTTGGGATCACATTTCATAGTACTGGCCACGTGTACTGCACTTGGCCTGAGATAGAGATATATATATATATATATATATATATATCTCTATCTATCTCACCTTAGTACTATTTTACTGAGTCGTGCAAGTGTCTGTTTTGGTGTTTTGTCTGTTGCCATAATGAGTAAGGCACCGGCAAAAACTAAAAAGCATAATTGCAAAGTCTGTAGCAGTGTGTTACCGGATGGATCTACCACATGTACAGTATGTTTTGTGGATTCGGTTCCAAATAAATTCTGCTCCAGTTTTAAAGCAAATTTCCTCCCTGGACCCTCCTTGGGAAATGCTAGCCAATGTACTGGCTGGGTTGCAATCCGAATTGACCGCCGCTCGACAGGAGCGGGAAGCGGCAAGATCTGAGTCTAGGGTGAGACCACCAGAACTACCGGAGGCGTCTCAGCCTTGCGAAAGGCCCAAATCCATTTTGGGTAGACGGGATAAATTTCATATGTCTTATGATTTACCTGTTTCGGCTATGTTGCATTCTGACTATTCCATGCCAGACCTCACGGCACAAGATGAGGGTGAGGAGGGCGAAGTGGAGTCAGATAGTGAGGATTTTAATAGCTCTGGTATTGATCTCATCAGAGCTGTGCGTCAGTCTCTGAAGTTTACAGAAACTGAGGAGCCTCTCACAAATGATCAGGTCGTATTTACTAAACGACAGAGAACTCCAATAAGTTTTCCTGTGTCGGAGTCTCTTAATAAGATGTTAGTAGAAACTCGACAGATTCCAGATAAACGGTTTTCTATTCCTCGCAGATTTAAGTCTAGTTACCCGTTTCCAGACTCTGTGACATGTACATGGGAGAATCCACCTATAGTTGATTCGTCAGTGTCGAAGCTTACGAAGAAATTAACCATACCATTGCCAGCGGCTACTACGCTTAAAGACCCTTCAGATCGCAAAATAGAAACTATGCTAAAGTCCATGTATGTAGCAGCAGGAGTGCTGCTGAGACCTGGCTTGGTTGGTATCTGGGTCACTAAGGCGCTCATAGTATGGATAACAGAACTTAAGTCTGCCCTCCATGACGAACACCTTATACTTCTTGCTGATCAAATGTGTGAGGCTGCGGAGTATCTCTGTACAGCTTCTACTGACGTCTGTCAGCTCACTTCTCATATTTCATCGTCTCTAGTTACGGCACGACGAGCACTGTGGCTGCGTTCTTGGCAAGCGGAGGCAGAGGTCAAACGAGGTATAGAGGCGTTACCTTACGATGGCAAGAAGTTGTTTGGTCCTGAATTGGACACATGGATTTCTGAGGCTACGGGAGGAAAGTCTGTTTTCTTACCATTGCCTCCACCGGTTCCAAGAAGGAGGTACTCTGGACCTTCGTTCAAATCCTTTAGACCTCAGTCCTTTCGCGGACATGGCAGAGGAACAGCCACGCCTGGTGGACGTGGTTTCCAACAAACCAACACAAGTTGTCAGGACGCTAAGGTTACAGACAAGCCAGTGGCATGACGGGCTACCAGCCCATCTCGGTTCTCCGATTGTGGGAGCAAGCCTTCAGACGTTCCATTTGGCGTGGTTCCAGACATCCGCGGATGGGTGGATCCGCAATTTAGTGTTATAAGGTTACAAAATAGTTCGACTGTCTTCCGCCACTGCGGTTTTTCAAGACAGGATTGCCTCTGTCGGACGACAAGAGGGCGGTTCTGCAAGTTGCCATTCAGTCCCTACTGGATTCAGCAGTTTTGATTCCGGTCCCTGTACACCAACAGGGACAAGGTTATTATTCCAGTCTGTTTGTGGTACCGAAGCCGGATGGCTCAGTCAGGCCAATTTTGAACTTAAAGGGTCTCAATCGGTACGTAACTTACTACAGATTCAAGATGGAATCTCTGCGCTCAGTGATTGCAGGTTTAGAGCCAAAGGAATTCATGATTGCGCTAGAACTCAAGGATGCGTACTTACACATTCCGATTTGGCAGCCTCATCTAAGGTTCTTGCGGTTTGCAATACGCCAGAACCATTACCAGTTTCAGGCTCTACCGTTTGGCCGATCGTCAGCGCCTCGGGTATTCACCAAAGTGATGTCTCTGATAATAGCTCATCTCATATCCCTGGGAGTGACGATAGTTCCGTATTTAGACGATCTGCTCATCAAAGCCCCGTCTCAACAGATGCTTCTCCAACATGCGCTGCTAACGTACAATGTACTAGTTCACCACGGTTGGATTGTAAACTTCAAAAAAATCACATCTCATTCCGTCTCAACGCCTTCAATTCCTAGGTATGATTCTCGATACGGTGAATCAAAGAATTTACCTACCACAACAAAGTACAGATGATTCGTCATCTAGTACAATTAGTACTCAAGCCACGCACAGTCTCGGTACATTTGTGCATTCGCCTCTTAGGATGGCGGCTTTCGAAGCGCTTCAGTTCGGAAGATTTCACTCACGTCCTTTTCAACTGGATGTGCTCGCACAGTGGTTGGGCTCGCATCTGCAAATTCACCACAGGGTGAGGTTGTCGCTAAGAGCAAGGGTGTCTCTACTCTGGTGGCTCAAGGAACACAATTTAACCGCAGGGAAACTATTCGGCGGATGGAATTGGATAATTCTAACGACTGAAGCGAGCCTCAGAGGTTGGGGAGCTGTAGTTCAAAATTGTCAACTCCATGGTCTCTGGGCGGATCACGAAAGATTGCGGTCTATAAATGTCCTGGAACTCCGCGCAATTTACAATGCACTACGACAAGCCGTACACATGCTTCGATCTGACTGTCCAAGTGCAGTCAGACAACGCAACGGCAGTCGCATACATCCACAAACAAGGAGGAACAAAGAGCCGCATGGCAATGCGGGAAGTAGCTCTAATCCTCAATTGTTTTAGAAAAGAAGGTACTCCAGTGCTCATGTATTTGCGTATTTAGATTGTCCTAAGGCTGCTACCTGTTTTTCGAAGTGCCTCAAACTTCTATGGAATTATAGTACAGTACAGGGTTAGGTGCGCCAGATGGACAATAATCTATTTGTGTAAGAGAAATGATGTGGTGATAATGATACTCAGACTAGATGTTATAGCTAATAAGAATATTTCTTTATTTGTACCAAAAAGATGTGGGGGTGGGGGGGGGGTTTGAGCGGGATTTAGGTACTGATGGGAGAGGGGGGTGAACATGAATAGATACACTTTACGTGTATAGGGGATTATCTGTGGGTACCGGATAAAATAAATTGTTTTTTTGTTGCTGTGACTTTAGTGGGGGGCACTCAGATCGGTGGCGTCCCACCTCTGTAGTGCCTTGAGTCTCGTTATGCTGTCCAGAGCCTAATACAGGTGCTTGTGTTTAGTCAAAAAACTGTAAAATTATTAGAAGCAAAAAATGGTGGGGGTCCCCCCGGAGGGTCGGTGCGGCAAGGGATCCCGGTGGTCGCTAATCTGTCAGGTAGGTAATTAGGGCTCCGGACATACCGTCCTCCCCTACGCTCTGACAGTACGTGGTGTCGTTCTCCTGAGCGCACCGCGACTGTCTGTGCCTGTCGGAAGTGGTCACCGTCTTGGAGAGGGAGAAAGACAGCTGCTTCTAGCCCTGCTGGGCTATCTGCCGTGTCTTTTCCTCTCCTACAGAGTCCCTTACCTTATCCTCGTAGCTCCGTCTCGTTCCCACTTGCCGGCGGCCTGCTCCGGTCTCCTTCGGCGGCGTTGTCCTCTTGCTTCCGGGTTGTCCTGATCACGTGATCGGGTTGCGAGGTCGCGGCGTTCTTGGTCCGTGAGGCGGCTGCTCCCCCTCGTCCGTCTTAGCTCCTCTATTTCTTAAGGCTCTGTTTGGGAGTTAAAGTTGATGGTTGTAATAAATGGAAGTGGTGGTGTACTACTTCCATTTATTACAACCATCAACTTTAACTCCCAAACAGAGCCTTAAGAAATAGAGGAGCTAAGACGGACGAGGGGGAGCAGCCGCCTCACGGACCAAGAACGCCGCGACCTCGCAACCCGATCACGTGATCAGGACAACCCGGAAGCAAGAGGAGGACAACGCCGCCGAAGGAGACCGGAGCAGGCCGCCGGCAAGTGGGAACGAGACGGAGCTATGAGGATAAGGTAAGGGACTCTGTAGGAGAGGAAAAGACACGGCAGATAGCCCAGCAGGGCTAGAAGCAGCTGTCTTTCTCCCTCTCCAAGACGGTGACCACTTCCCCGACAGGCACAGACAGTCGCGGTGCGCTCAGGAGAACGACACCACGTACTGTCAGAGCGTAGGGGAGGACGGTATGTCCGGAGCCCTAATTACCTGACAGATTAGCGACCACCGGGATCCCTTGCCGCACCGACCCTCCGGGGGGACCCCCACCATTTTTTGCTTCTAATAATTTTACAGTTTTTTGACTAAACACAAGCACCTGTATTAGGCTCTGGACAGCATAACGAGACTCAAGGCACTACAGAGGTGGGACGCCACCGATCTGAGTGCCCCCCACTAAAGTCACAGCAACAAAAAAACAATTTATTTTATCCGGTACCCACAGATAATCCCCTATACACGTAAAGTGTATCTATTCATGTTCACCCCCCTCTCCCATCAGTACCTAAATCCCGCTCAAAACCCCCCCCCCACCCCCACATCTTTTTGGTACAAATAAAGAAATATTCTTAGCTATAACATCTAGTCTGAGTATCATTATCACCACATCATTTCTCTTACACAAATAGATTATTGTCCATCTGGCGCACCTAACCCTGTACTGTACTCTAATCCTCAATTGGGCAGACTATCACCAGGTGATATTGTCGGCGGTGTTCATTCCGGGAGTGGACAACTGGGAGGCGGATTATCTCAGCCGTCGGGATTTTCATCCAGGAGAATGGGCATTAAATCCAGAGGTGTTTCACATGTTGGTTCAGAGGTGGGGTTACCCTCAGGTGGACCTGATAGCGTCTCGCCACAATCGCCAAACACTCCAGTATGTGTCCAGAACGAGAGATCCAAAGCAGTGGTGGTGGATGCTCTCACAATCGCGTGGCCGTACAGCCTCGTGTATCGGTTTCCGCTGCTCCCTCTAGTGCTAAAACGGATCATAAGAGTCAGTCAGTCATACTAGTGGCGCCTCATTGGCCTCGAAGAGCTTGGTTCTCGGATCTCCACGGACTACTCGCAGACTATCCTTGGCCGCTCCCTCTACGTCCGGACTTGTTACAACAGGGTCCGTTTCTTTACCCCGATTTAGCGTGGCTGTTGAGACCGCCCTCTTAAGAAGAGGGCATTTTCAGAATCGGTTACACCAACCATGCTACGAGCTAGGAAGCCGGTTACGGCAGCTCATTATTACAGAATTTGGCGTGCCTATATAGGTTGGTGTGAAACTCGAAAGTTTCCGACATCTTTCAAGTTATCCCGTCTTTTGTTATTTCTACTAACGGGGTTAGATGGAGGACTGTTTATCTACACTAAAGGTGCAGGTATCTGCTTTGTCAATTTACTTTCAAAGAAGATTGGCTCTATTGCCGTCTATACACACTTTTCTGCAAGGTGTCCTCAGAGTTCAGCCTCCATTCATTCCACCTACAGCGCCATGGGACTTGAATCTGGTTTTAGATTTTTTTACAGTCTTCATATTTTGAACCCTTACAGCAAGTGGATATAAAGTTTCTCACTTGGAAAACAATTTTTCTTCTAGCCTTAGCTTCTGCAAGGCGTGTTTCAGATTGGGTGCCTTGTCATGCAAGCAACCGTATTTGGTGTTTCATGATGACAGAGCGGAACTTCGGACGAATCCCGCTTTCTTACCAAAGGTAGTGTCCTCTTTTCACATCAATCAACCAATTGTAGTTCCTGTGTTGACATCACATTCGGGAACTCTGGATGTGGTACGCGCTTTACGCGTTTATGTATCCCGAACGTCTACAGTTCGTAAGACGGATACGTTGTTTGTTCTCCATGATGCTGCCAAGCTGGATTGGCCAGCGTCTAAGCAGACCTTATCCAGATGGATAAAACTGACCATACGTCAGGCTTACCTTCATGCTAGGTTACAGCCGCCTACATCAGTAACCGCTCATTCCACACGTTCTGTGGGAACTTCATGGGCAGCTGGTCGTGGAGCTTCTACGACGCAGCTTTGCCGTGCGGCTACATGGTCTTCAGTGCACACGTTTGTGCGCTTTTACAAGTTTGATACGTTTGCGGCATCAGCATCTAGCTTTGGCCGCCTAATGTTACAGGTGCCAAACAGCTCTCCCGCCCACGGGGGAAGCTTTGGTACATCCCAAGAGTACTCCAGTGACCCCTAGTGGATGAAAAAGAAAATAGGATTTTGGTACTTACCTTGTAAATCCTTTTCTTTGAATCCATAGGGGGCACTGGACGCCCACCCAGAGCAGTTTTACCTGGTTTGTGGTAAGTTCAGGGGATCTTATGGTAACACACTCTCACAGACTGGTTCAAATTCTCAAGTGCTGGTTATGGTGTCAACTGTTTAGTTGTCAGTAACGTTATGTGTCAACTTCGTTGTTGTCCATTATGTTATATGTAATACTCCATTGTCAACCTCTCTATAGTTCCTGTTCGGCTCAGTAAACACTGAGGTACTCTGGGATATGGAGGGGTGGAGTGTTGTAAATTTAAATATTCAGTGCCCTGTTCCTACGGAAACCGTCCATATCCCAAGAGTACTCCAGTGCCCCCTATGGATTCAAAGAAAAGGATTTACCTGGTAAGTACCAAAATCCTATTTTCCGTGCACATGCAATAAACAATACAGATTACATTTGAGGAATAGTTCCCAAAAAAATAAACTTTCTTTGTTACACAACACTTCAGATTCAGTTCACAATCTTGATAGCTGAATGATTCTGTGAATTGAGATGTAATACTATACTAACAGTATTTTATGATGCATTTTAGTCTCCTCCGAAGGGAGTCACAATACCATACCGGCCCAAACCCTCCAGTTCACCTGTCATCTTTGCAGGTGGTCAGGTAAGTCCTCTATTCTACCATGTTCAGCATGTAGAAACGTCAAGTTAATAGTCTCATTAATACCTAGTGGTCGTGTCCTACGAGTGTCTTGCACATGATCTGTGACAAATCCTATTTGGAGTTCTGTAATACTAGGGAGATGTACAAAGCCTTGAAGAGTGATACTTTATCACTGAAAACGTAACAGCCAATCCGCTCCTAACTGCCATGTTACCGGCTGAGTATGAAAATGACAGGAGCTGGTTGGCTGGTACTCTCTTGCTGTGAAATTTATCACTTTTCAAGGCTTGGTACATCTGGCCCGTGGTCTTTAGCTCGATTATTATCTGCATTTAACTACAAATGTGAGTGAATCCTAAGTGTTCTATCCCATTAGTTGCTTTTTATAGACTGGATCCTTTCAAATTGCAGTAGGAAATCCTGTAATTTATTACAACATAAAGCCTTTTTCTCCTGAACAGGTGAAATTTCTTTAAGTGGTGACCGTTTTAAAAATGTGCTTTCCAGAGCCTAGTTCTAGTACAGTGATTCTCAAACTGTCCTCAGGACCTCAGGTCACCTGGCAGGTGCACAGGTGTAGACATTACTCATTGACACACTTTAAAAGATCCACAGGTGGTGCTTATATCTCTTGCGATTCTGTGAGGGCACCTGGAAAACATGCTCTGTGTGGGGTCCTGAGGACGGAGTTTGAGAACCTATGATCTAGATTAGAACATACCGTATGGCTGAATGAACTGGAAATCTTCCTTTAACTTAAACTCCTAACACTTGAATCCCCAGTAGTTCTAGAGAAACTGGGTGGTCCCAAGATCTTCCAATGCTTGGCGTGTATGGCAATAACCTGTAGATGTATCATGGAGGCGCTTGTCCACTCTGAATTAATAACCTTAATCTGAATTGGTTTAATCCAAAATCCCAAGGCATGGAGAATCATGCCTTTCTCCTGAACAGTGGGTGAGTGAGGCTTTGATATGGTAGTGAGGCTTTGAGTTGAGGAACTATTTGATGGGGGGGATGGGGGTTGCATACCTCCCAACATGACCCTCTCCAGGAGGGACAAAATGCTCTGCTTCTGGACTTTTCTCTTAATTTGTGATTGTCTGCACCTGTTTTGAACAGGTTAATGAGTAAGAAAGGTTTCACCACCAGTGATGGCAGTCGTAAGGTGTGTACACACGGTGAGATTTTTTTCTTGAGATTTTGACTATATAGTCAAAATCGCAAGAAAAGTTAGTGCAAATCGCAAGGTGAAAGTCACCTTGCGATCCCGATGCGCGGCCCCGCCAGGTCGGCATCGCAAGAAAAGATACTGTGCAGGCAAGTCAATCCTTGCTAGATCGGTGTACTATCTAGTTCATCTCACATGTCAATGACATCTCGCATAAGCCAAAATCTCACATAAGCCAAAATCGTAAGCACACATAGTCCATATCTCAAGAAAAGTTAGTCAAAATCTGTGCTATCTGGGCTCCGGGGAGTTCAAGGGAAATCGCAAGTAAAAATCGAACATAGCAAGGATCTCACCGTGTGTACACACCCTTACATTAAGAGGGAAGTCCAGGAGCAGAGCATTCTGTCCCTCCTGGAGAGGGTCATGTTGGTAGGTATGCAAATGTAATCTCAGTGGGGCTGTTCCTAAAAGTTTGTATTAAGGATGCTGCTTGTATATTAATATCCGTATGCAGACTTAAATCTTCCTGGCTACCGTTCTGTGTTGTCTGTAGTAGCTTTGAAGCTTTTTTTTTTTTTTTTTTCCTTTCAATAACCTTTTTATCTATGCATTTGTTACTTATGAGACTGAGTCTTCTATTAAAGTTCAGGAGATAGGCAGTGTACCTATACCATTTCTTCTTGCTTGAACCAAGCTGATGCCTCACCTTTTTGAACAAAGTGTAAGTGTCTCTGATGGAAGTGCCTGCCTTATAAAAGTCTTCACATTTTTCATTTTTATTTTTCAATCTTTTATATTTTGTCAAATAATTGGTTGTAATCATGGATCCAAAATGACGTGGTGACTCATATCTAGCACTGTGCAAGCGTACTGCTTTGAGTTCATGCTCTGGCATCCCTGTACTTTATGCGCCTTTCACTTAACGCTCTGGCATTTATTATTATTTGAAGCCACTTGAGACTAGAAACGTGCAAAAATTTGGTAACCTTAAAATAAACTAACGCTTTAACCTGTTAGTGGTATAACGTGCTTTTATTTTACAGAGAACCTAGTCTAAACACGTTTGACATAGTTGATGTAGCATTAATGCTGGAGCCTACTGTAGTGCAGTCAATACTAGTCAACTAAATGCCTGAAACTACTTGTGCAGCCCTCTAAAATGCATTGTAAGAATGTAACTATACCTCTGAGGAGGTCACGTGCGTGCGTGAAGTTGTTGGGAAGGATTAGTATTTAACTGGCCTCATTTTGGATCCATGACCAGACTTTCTCCTTTCCCATGCTAAAAGTGGATGTAGTGGTTGGGTGAAGTCTGAGGACAGAGGCTGTGACTTTTATCAGAGATAACTGAATCCAATTTTCGCTTTGTTCAACAGGTGTCGCGCCAGGCCGGAGGGCACGCATGTGAGACTGACCTGTGGGAGGGGCGGAGGTCCCACACAGGGGGAGTCTCCCTAGATGCTGTGGATCTCCATGGGGTAGGTTTTGATATCTTATCCTCTATAGTATCCTTCCCTGGTATGTGGTTTCTGTCCTCCCTCCCTGTTAAAAAAAACCTTTTACTTTTTTTGCACCAACCAGTCATTAAACCACTTCTGATGTCATTTATCACAGATCATGTGCAATATCTAATGTATACTAATGCACTTGCACTAGGCTATATAGCAGCAATATTAAAGGAGCCACTTATGGTTGAAGTGTAAGATTAGAGTACATTCTCTGGTATGATCACTCCTCTGGTGTCATGTGGTTGCAATCATTGTCCAGTTGTGAACTTTATTTGGTGTGTTTTAAAATAAGCACATGACACACAAACTGCTTTGTCTGGAGACCCTTCTCACTACTTGGCTTCATGTGTTCCCACCCTATCGCCTCCTGTTCTGTGTAAAAGCAGAAGTTGTCACTCCACTACTTGTGGCGGGATCAGTATGTATTACCAACTGTCTGGATGCCGGCTGTATGCAGACCATGGCATGCCGGCAGCAGGGTGAGTGCTAGCAAGCCTGTGGGGTCGGTGGCTCGCTGCACTCGCCACAGGTTATATATTCCCACGCTATGGGTGTCGTGGACACCCATGAGTGGCAATAACCCCTGTGAGCCGGGATTCCGGTTGGCGGCTTTGTCGGCAGTTGGGATTCCGGTGTCTATATGTATCCTGACCGCAGGGATCCCGACTGCCAGCAATGTAACTGCATCCCCTTGTGCCATCATTACTGAAAATCTTAGAGCTCCAGAAGGATCCTAGAGAAATTACATGAGCTTACCTAAATAGACCACTGTAACACTGCCTTTAGCTGTAATGGTGTAACACTGGATGCCGCCTTTTTAACCCTGGAGATGGTGGCAGTAAATACAGCTAAAGTGTTTGGGTCACCAGGAAGACCCAAACTGCCACATGTATCCAGAGGATGATTGGGACACCGATGCCAATACATGTATATGTTTGTGCTATGTTAATCTATTATGTTAATGTTGGTTTAAACTGATTTTAGGTTCAGGATCAAAATAACAAATCTGTCCGCTAGCCCCCAACGCCATAAGCAGTTTCCAGAAAGCTATGCCACCAATGCTACTCAAATCTCACATCTGTCTTGCTTATGTGTGGCGTGTCCCAGTTTGTTGGGTCTGCTTCTGTCCTGCTTTGCTAGAACTTGCCTTCACATCTCTTGGTCTAGCTGGCTGTCACAGCAGTTTAATAGGACTACTTTTGCTTCCTTTTTATAGGCCTACACCATTCAAGGACAGTATGCCATACCCCAGCCTGATGTAAGTGTGCTTTTGCCTTTTTATCTTGTGCTTTGCCTTCCTTTCTGTATCTCACTGTTCCTGATTCACTCTGTAAATGGTGCACTTTTCACCCCTCTCTCTGCTGTGCCCATGTATTGAGATGTGTTTCCAAGCACACTGCTTCTGGCCAGGACAGATCTGCTATTTCCTTGAAGTGCAGTGTCCTATTCTCCGTAATGCTAACGTGTCCCCAGTCTATGTTCTGGACACAATGTTTGTGCATATATCCCCCCACCCCCCCCACTCTTCCAGCCTTCTAATAATTCCAAAGCCTTGCATCTGTGTAGAACTGCATTATTTTTTTTTCCCTTAGCTGACCAAGTTACACCAACTGGCAATGCAGCAATCTCACTTCCCCATGTCCCATAGTGGCAATACCGGATTCAGTGGTAAGGAATCTATGCTTGCATTTTTCTGTTAAGAACGACACTGCTCACTTGCTAGCTTTGCAGTATACTACCAATCTGTCAACGTTTGCCAGGAGACCATCAGTATGACCAAAGCT